>NC_083732.1:57086720-57417832 GCF_028564815.1 Eubalaena glacialis | reverse complement strand
TGTTTTCGCTAACTGAAAGAAACCTGAAGAGGATATTTGCTTTTACGAAAAAAGGTGAAAAACGAAAATAGCATTCAGCGTTTGTTTTGTAGTGAGCCTTTAAATTATAGAGGCAGTGCGCACCCTGAGCAGGGACAGTGGCCTCGACAAGCTCCTCCCCTGGGAACTAGACTCAGCACCTCAGCATCCAGCCTCCAGAGCTTTGAACTGTGTGAGCATCTGTGCTTTATCTCGATTTATTCTGTGCATCTGTTAGCAAGATGTGTGCTAAGGTAATTGCTCCTTTATTCCCATTTCGGTTTACCAAAGGCTTCACAGGAATGCTCTACTTTCCGATAGTGGGGGAAACCTGTATATGTATGCATGTATATATCTTTACATGTATATACACACCTACATACATATGTCCAGGAATAACAACATGTATAATGAAAAAAAGCTTCACTTGGAAGAACCCCAAGTTGTACTTTGACAACGGAAAGATAGTAAAGATGAAATGAGGTTGCATTAATAATGAGAACTTCTCCCATGACAATGAGTCATAGGAGAGAAGTTTGGGGAACATAAGAAGAATCAAGTTATATGAGGCCAAGAGGTGAAAGCCATTTATTTAAGCTCTTAATGAGGAATTTAAAGTAGATCAGTATGGCAACATAGGGGCCACTAAATGTTTCAGAATAATGTAATCAAAGTAGCTTTATAATTATGGCTTTAATACATGGGAAACAGGACACTGTAAAGGAACTGATGATTTACTAAAATTTAACACTATTATTATGTTGAAAGAAATAAAGCATTGTATAGATGGCTCAAAGAAAATCATAAACCATTAAATTTTACTTGGTAAACTGCATCCCTATTTTAAGCACTTCTTAGTTATAAGATAGACATTAATGAATTTAACTTCAGAGATACATAACAACTACCTACAGAAACAAAACTTCAAATAAGTATTTCAAATAAATAATTTAAAATTAATATTTCATTTTAATTAAGTAATTCCTTAAAATATTCACTTTCAAGGATAACACTTTCAAATCCCTTTAACAATTCCATGAGAACATCAGATATATGATACTGTGGGTCTCTTAAAAACAACCTTAATACACCTATTAGCGATATGTTCTCAGACAGTCACCTAAGCTTTCAGAGCCTTCTTATCTAACACACGCTGCCCAGTTCTGCAAATTAAATGAGAAAATGCATTTGAAAACATCTAGCACAGCGCCCTGGCATACAGCTGTTTTATGAACGTTGACAAAGAGTGGGAGAAGAAGAGGAGTTGCTTTTACAACTTTAAATGCATTTTAAAGATACACCTCTATTTAATAGTAGCAAATCAACACATTAGGGACCTCACCTTGAAGATTTCATTCAAATACAAAATATGAATGAATTATTCAAGTTTTGAGATGGATTTTGGGTGTGGTTTGGTGATGTAGATTGGACACGTGGTAGCTTGTGTACTTCCTGACTCTCTCTAGGAGAACAGTGGACCTCCCTGCCTCATTGACCGGCTGTCCGGGGAGCTTGATTTGGCCAGTGAAAGGTGTGCAGAAGTGATGTGTGTCACTTCTTGTTGGAAGCTTTAAAAAGCAGCCTGTGCTTGAGCATGATCTCTTTTCCCTCTGCCACGTTGTACCAGATAGCAGTTCTGTCAGCTGGGGTCATGAACTAAAGATATGATAGGGCAATCCTTGAGCATACTTTTGATGAATATGTAGCATCATTTGTTTAAGACACTGAGATTTTGGAATCCTCTGTTATTGCAGCTTAATGCAGCCTATTCTGAGTGATACAACATTAATATCTAGGCTCTTAAAACCATTGGAAATCAAAAGTCCCTAGGTTCTATAAATTCCAGTAAAGACTCTAAATATTTAGCCAATCCAGAACCTATAACTTATATTTTCTATAAATTTATGATCTCTTCTTTAATACGAGTATTATCGTAATTTATTATGAAAACCATGTAAAAACTTATTTACATACTTGTTCAAGGAGTGGTTTGAGCTCTTCACAGTTTGCCCCAAAATTGCCTTTCTGATCTCATCTCTCATGACATTTCCCCATGAATCTGACATTTCAGCCACACAGAACTGCTTGATTTTTTTAAATTTTATTTTTAAAAATTTTATTGAAGTATAGTTGATTTACAATGTTGTGTTAATTTCTTTTGTACAGCAAAGTGATTCAGTTACACACATAAATACATTCTTTTTCATATTCTTTTCTATTATGGTTTATGCTTGATCTTTTTTTAACATACCATGATCTTTCTGGATTCCTTGCTTTTTAACTTGGTATTTCTTCTATCTAGTATAGCTTCCTGCCTTTGCCTGCTGTTGAATTTCCACTTGTCCTTCATGATCCTGGAATAGCGATTGCTCTGTGATTCTTTTCTACAAATCTCTAGACAACTTCAGTCACTCCCTGCTTTGTGCTTCCATGGCACATGGTAGGTACTTGTATTAAAGCACTGATTTGTTGAGTGGTGATTATTTATTTCTGTCTTTCTATCCTCTTTTCAACTAAAAGCCACAGTGGCAATGAGGTAAGTGTCTAATTAGTTTGTAACCTGAGCAAAGTACTAGGTAATGATGGTTATTGATTTATTCATTTATTAAATAGTTGGTGTTGATTTATTGATAGTTGACAAAATTTTCAAAACCTTTAGCTGAGAGAACAGGTCAAAATTATTTGATTCTTTAAAGAGAAATTAAACAACTATTTGTAACTTTAAAAAAAAGCTTTCGGTTCAGAAGTGTCACAAATCAAGAACTGAATGGCATCCTAGGAGCCCCTGTATTACATTGTTTCATTTGATGCTTCTTTTAGAAGAAGCAAAAAGTCAACCAAAATCTCAAACAAAGAAACTTGTACAGTGAACATTTTAAAATCTAAACGCTATAATTAAGGATCATTTTGAGGATGATTCAACATTTCTGGAGATTTATTATCATCACATTAGTCTGGCATTTAGAGGCCCTACAAACTGAGTCAACTTATTATCACCATTCACTCATGCGACCAAATTTGTCTATCGCCATTACTTTATATAACCCCCGTCTACTTTCCAAACTCTTCTGCATACTGTCCTCTGAATGTCCTACACACATTCCTACCCTAGTGTTCACTCATAGTTCCCCTCTAATGTCCTTCCCTAGCTTATCTGAGGACTCCTGTCCTGCCAGATCTTAATTCACATATTCTTTCCATCATGATGCTTTATAGTAGCCCACAGTGGGCAGCCTTTTCCCTTAGGTCCTTGCTGCACTTATCACCTAAATCATTTACTTATTGAATGCTTACAATGTGATATTCTGTTCATCTTACTATACTATAAACTCATTTATGACTAGGAATCCCATCTTAATGTTTCTGATCCTCATCACCTTGACCAGTACTTGTATAAAGTAGACCCTTATACAAACAAGCAGAGCATCTGCTGGTTACTTACTGTTGGGACCTGTCTATGAAGGTACCAAGAGAGTGCTCCTTGCCAGGGCCGAGTAGCCCAGAAGATTTTGGAGATTAGCTGTTCTTTGCTGAATCACTTCTTTACACATTACAGAAACTAATTTCCCTCTTTATCACTACAAATCTGGACGATTAACATCAGGCCCCCCACAGCCTTCTCCTCTCCAGATAGGGAGAAGCGGGAAGATTTCAGTGTTACAGGATGCTAAGTACTACATAGAAGCCAACAATAAAAATTAAAATCTAACGTCACTGGGAATCATGATGTAGCCTCTCCAATTTTTATTAATATACACATGCAAGAACTGGAAGATGAAAAAAAAGAAATTACAGCATCCTTGAATCATCCAAGAGCCAGAACCAGCTGATTGCCAGAAATTGATGGAATTTCCGCAGCTAAAAGGCCACTGAAATCATACTGAACAAAGCAATTGATGGCTAGACAAGCAGAAAATTGAAGAAATCTATATAATTAAAAAATAAGTAACTTTACTTCTCTCTTTGCTGTAATCTGCTTCCATAGTATCGTGGGATACTATGTCTCCACTTTTTGACATGATCAGCATACTGTTTCCCACCTCTATTCATAAGAACATGTTTATTCATAGACTCAACTACTCCTTTCCCTAAAATTAATTAAAACTGGAAAGAGAGCTACTTGGAGAGATGATACATGGAAAGAATAAATAGAAGAGATTTGCTTAGGGCACTGCATCCTTTGGAGGTAAGAGCTTAGAGAGGGAGGTCTCATCTGTGCGACAAGGAGAAGCCTTCTTAATGCAGCATATACAATACACAAAACCCTGGTAAATCATAAAAACTGGGTTCTGAGCTTCTGAGCTGTGTCTCCTACCTTCCTGCTATAGATCTGAAAAGGATATTGGACCATTGTTTAAGTGACAGAGCATGACAACGACGTTAAGGTAGGGTGACCATGCATCCCAATTTATGCCTGCAGTACTGATACAATTGTGAATAGTACCCCCTTTCCCTAAAAAATTTACTAGTTGACAGAAAGCAATCGCCTTAGTCTCCTGGGAAATACCAGTTCTGGTATTTCTAATTCTCTCTTCTCATTCAAGAATGAGTAAATTTAAACAGCCTAGAAAAATTTACTAAAAAGTAGGGAAAGGGTACATCTTTCTGATTTAGAGGAAGCATATACTTTTAAAAATGATTTGCAATATGCAAATTTTTTTCAGAAAATAAATTATATCAATAATAAAAGATAGGAAGACAAGGAAATATGGGACAGAGGAAAAAAAGCCATAAGGAAATACCAGCTGATATGCAAAGGTGTCTGGATAAGACTGAAAGGAATAATTTTAAGGAAACAACTATAAAAGAAAAATAAGATTTCTTGGAAGCTAGACAATAGAGTTGACACTGCAGGCAATTCAATTAGTTATGCAAATGCAAACTTAAAAATTTCTGCGTTAGAAAAACAAGGCAAAGAGATTTTTAGATGTTGCATTAGAAAGGTAGAGAAAGAAATTATATCCAAGGATCTAGTTGTATCTAAGGAAGAAAATGAAACAATTAAAAATAAGTTAATAGGAATAAAGATCCAAAGAATTTACCATGTTCCAATAAAACAGGGATCTAGACCTAGTCTAGAAAATATTTTGATAGACAGGAATTAAAAATTTTTTGCAAGCACAGGGAAAAAAAAGGGAAACTTCAAAGGTACAGGGATAAACATCAGGGCTTTGTATTGCAAAAGTGTGGCAACATCTATAGAAATATATTGCTAGCCTTATATGTAATTTTAAATTTTGTAGTAGCTGTATTCAAATACTAAAAACAAACAGGTAAAATTATTTTTAATAATATATTTTATTTAACCCAGTATATCTAAAACATTGTCAGATTAACATAATTTTATATAAATTTTAATGAGATACCATAATATTATCTCATACAATTTATATAGTATAAAATGTATATGTATATATTGTGCAAAATTTAATGAAACATGTAATCTCATGAATTCTATACTATATGTCTATTAAATTTATATTAAATACATTTATAGCTATCTATCTACAGACAAAAATACATAGATATGGATGTCATATTAAATCTTGGAAATCTGGTGTGTATTTTATACTTATATCGTATCTCAATTCAGACCAGCCACATCTCAGCTGCTCAATACCCACATGTGGCAAGTTGGCTACCATACTAGATGGTACAAACAAGCGGATTCTGATGAAAAAGAATATTCTCACACCAGCTATGCTGAATTTCATGTGAGATGGCAACAAGAGATTTACAAAGGCTAACTATATCTGTGCTCCAGATATATTTTTGGGGGGGAAAATTATTTGAGTAACCCTCTAATTGAGAATGCAATATTCATGAATAGACGGCCTGGGGAAGGTAGGGACAAAAAAAATATTGTGCCTATTTTACATTTTTTTTTTTAAAAAGGATATACAGCGTGAAAAACAACCGGAGCCTAATAAACACAGAGGGTGAATGGAAGAAAACTATAAATGACAGCATTGAGAATTCAAAGCAGTATTTTATACTTTTCCCTATTTTTCTTTCTTTTTTTTAATACATCTTTATTGGAGAATAATTGCTTCACAATGCTGTGTTAGTTTCTGCTGTACAACAAGGTGAATCAGCCATATGCATACATATATCCCCATATCCCTCCCTCTTGAGCCTCCCTCCCACCCTCCCTATCCCACCCCTCGTCACAAAGCACGGAGCTGATCTCCCTGTGCTATGCTGTTGGTTCCCACTAGCTGTCTACTTTACATTTGGTAGTGTATATATGTCGATGCTACTCTCACTTCGCCCTAGCTTCCCCCTCTCCCTGCCCCGTGTCCTCAAGTCCATTCTCTATGTCTGCGTCTTTATTCCTGCCCTGCCACTAGGTTCATCAGCAGACGTATATGACTTTTAAAAGAAGTTTTTTGATATTAAAATATAATGTATAGTTATTACAGAGAAATGCTATGAGAAAAATACAATAAACCTCTTTTTTTTTGGTGGAATTATACAATATAGAAGGCTAAATAGATCGTGGTAAAATCCAGTCATTCCATACCTACTTACTGAATGTCAAGTTTGTATCATGCTCTGTGCCTTGCAGCAGTTGTCTTTTAACTGGGGTATGTAAACTGCTGGAAGCACCTGAAGATGTTCCAGGATTTTGCCTGCACGGGTGGTTCAAGGGAATCACTTTCTAGGTTTCTCATCACTGTACTTTTCACTAGTTTCTCTCCTTTGACCTTCCATTCACAGAAGTCCTTTTCTGGCTTTACAAATGAAAGGCACAGCCCACTTTTACAGTGCTTCACAGCAAGGTATTAAAACCCCCAGGGTGCCAAAACAAAGGGAAGGTTCTAGGATGCAGCCTTCATATTTCACATCTGAAATATGAAGTGGGCTGTGGCTTATTCCTTCCAGGTGACACAACTCTTGGTAAGGTTCTATGCTTTCTCTATGTATCTATTTAAAGATCTGAATTCAGAAGAGAGAAGATTGTTTGGGGGGCATGAATTAACATGTTTATTTGAACTGGAAAACAAAGTCAGACTTTCTCCTTACAGAAAATAAGAGTGATCTGGGTGACTGGCATGGCAGTGAGATGTTCTTTGCCAGTTAGGTTACATGGCAGACACTTTTCATGAAATGACTGAGCTTGATCTGCAGCTCTAAGGTTTTAACAAAAATATACTGGGGGTACCTGCACAATATATTGAACACTGCTATTACTAGTAATTAATAGTGATAAATCAACAGTAAATTAATCATAGATAAAATTAATCATAAATAAGACTGAAGAAGAAAACTCTGTAAACTTACAATTAAACTTTTGGATAACAAGGGAATTCATCATATTTCAACATTCATTTATGGGAAACTTGAGAGGTAAGTCTTGTGAAATGTGTAAAACATGGAAAAGTGAATCTTGAAAAAGGACACTGATAAAGCAGGGGTGACACAGAACGGGAGGCATGCAGGACAGCTCCTTAGAACACCGGCAGAGTGATGTGGTTAATAAGTTGACTTTCCATCCATTTGTTTTCATCCCTAGATGCTCGTTAGTTCAACTTACAATCACTGACTATGGCCAGGTTACTGGAGGACCTTATTACATCTTTCAAATAAATGTATGCTTTGCATAATGTAAATGTGACACGTAAATTGGGAAAAGTTTTCTTTGTATATTAAGGATGGCTGTGGCTCCCTGTGAAGTCAAACAAAATCACTTAAACTTGACACCCATTATTCCCAACAGAAAGTTATCCAATGAGATAACTCACTATTTCAGTATTGGCCTCTGCATAGCTATCAAGGCCGTTAAATTTAATTTGAAAATGGAATCCATCATAAAATATTAATCACAAAGGACTGCTGCTATGGAGACACTTATCGGTCTACTAATTATATTATTCACTCCAGTTGGCTTTGATCCTACCTAGACAATCGGGCACAATGAAGGGAGTAAAGACTAATAATGGTAACAACATTGCTAAAGATAATAACAACAACAACAACAACAATAATAATAACTAACATACAATGAGTTTTACTTCTTACTAGAAATTGTGGTAAGCACTCTATATGTATTATCTAAAATTACTCTTTCCCAATATTTTATGATAAAGGTTCTGCAATTATAATCATCCCCATTTTACATAAGACAACACTGAGGTTCAGGGAGATTAGGTAATATGTTCAAGGTGACAAGTTAATAAATGGCCAAGAGAGGAATCAAACCCAAGCCTGTCTGAATCTAGACTTCAGATTATATTACATGATACAGCCTCCCTAATAAAGCTTGATTTGTTTATGGTTACACTTTTGTTTTATTTAGCACCGAAGTGTCTGTGGTATGTGTGCATGAGTGTGTATTTTTCTTTTTTCTGTATCATTTACAACACGAGCAAAAAGACATAGTGATTCCAACTACCGCATAATTAACATAGTACATTTATAGTGTGGGGCACCTTAATTATTATTAGCACAAGTTAATTGGTGATTAGGATGATGATGATGCTGATTCAGACATTACCATCTCTTGGGTTTTTGTAAGTATGTAAGCTTTGCAGATGACAGCTGGTAGAGTATTTCAAATTTGAAAAAGGCATACCTATACAGAAGAAAAAACTAGAAGGTGCTGAAAATGAACTTGGAAAAGTAGTTTGGGGCAAGATCATACAGAACCACGAATGCCAGACAAAGGAAGAAGCAGTAGAAAAGAGTAATATATTTGGAGCTAGTGGACTTTGAGTTAGAGGATTGAATTTGACATTTAATAAATGGATGATCTTTAATAAGTCATCTCTCTACAGCTGGGTCTCATTTGTAAAATGGAATTGCTATGGAGGCGAAATAAGGAAATATATGTAAAATGGGGGGTTACATAAACAGCAAAGTAAGGCATTGGGAGTGTATTTTAATAATAAGCAATGAGGGTTGTTGGGAGGTATGAATCATTGAAGAGTTTTTGAACTAGGGATCAGTTTACTTTGTTTTTCAGAATTCTTTCGAAGACAGAATCAGGTCAAGGACAAAGCAGAACAGCAGAAGGTATGGACTTATGAAAAAAATTCATACTTTGTCATATTTATAATTAACACTGGACAATTTTCTCTAAAGGAATTACCAATTTATGATAATCCCTTGTGTTCTTTTAGTGCCTTACACTTTGCAAAAGCCCTTTTCAAAGACATTATCTCACTAGATTTTTAGCACAAGGATGCAAAGTACAATTATATCTTGCAATAATGTGCCTGACGATTACGTAAATTCAGATATAATCTGATTGGTGAATGACTTCCATTCTCCATCCAGCCACAGTTTGAAAATGGAAGTACACTAAAGTTCTCATTTTCTCATGGGGCCTGAGGGTTATTCTCCAGGACTAATATTTTTTGCACCAGGCAGAAGAAATTGGTATCAACGAACCCAGAGATTCCTGGAACTATTGCCCCTATTCTAGATGCTCTAGCACCCACCACATCCATAATCATCCCCATTTGATTTTTGAGCCAGACTGAACAATTGCCACCAGGTGGCACCAAACTGCAGTCAGAGACCTTTACTTCTAGAAGCCAGGCCTTAGAAGTCCCAGATAGCAAGCTGCTCAGGATGGCTGTGACCAATGACTACGTAATAACATGACCCGACATTTTAGATGACTAAATTTTGGGGCCCTACTTATTTTATTTTATAGTTGAGTTAAGAGCTTTTTAGTGAGGTTTCATGACTTAAGGTCATACAGTGCTTTACTGACAAAGACAAGAACTCAGTTTCTAGGTAGTAGGTACTGTGCTGGAAAGAGTATAGAACAAGGAGCTAAATGTCATGGGCTCAAGTCCCAGCCCAGCTACTTCCTAACTGTGTAATGACAGACAAGCTATTTATCATTTCTGAGTCTGCTCCCTCCACTAGAATTTGGGGATACTCCTCCTGGATGTGAAAGGATAATTAATGCATGTGAAGGTGTAACAGGAAACCATAGCACACTATGTGAATATTAATGTATTTTGTTTCTCTCTGATCCCAAACATTAATAATTTAAATTCTATTTCTATTCTAAATTATAAGGATAGTAAAAGAAAATACTTCATAATTGAAGCAATAAATTTCAAGTGAAATGTTATTTTTTAAATACAAAAATACATTACCAAAGCCTGAGAACAATATCTTTCCATTTATTGTAACAGTCAACCAACTAGAATTTATTACATGTCTACTATGTGCTCAATACTGCAGAGGCCGTAGAAACATTTATGTCATGGTTTCTACCCTAAAAGAGCTAAATAATGAATCAGAGAAATGCATATAAAGGGAATACAAATAACATAAGATAAATATCAGTAAATACTAGAAACAATGACAGTGTGGCAGTGATCAGAGAACAGCAAGACGATGAGAACAGGGAAGGAATAAACTCTGGGGTGATGAGGAAAACCTTGCAAAGAGTTAAGAATTAGATTTTTCCCTGAAGGTTGGATATGATATAAACAGGCAAAAAAAGAAAGAGATTTTTGCTATTCTGATTCATCTCTTTGCTTTTCTCTGACTCAGTGGTTCCATTTTGGTTAACATGATCCCAGAAGCTCCAAGCAGATTCTTATCGGGATAGTTTTGTAATAACTGCTGACCTATCAGTAGGGAATACTGAAAGACAGGCATGGAGTATAATTTTTCAGCAACTTCTGGGCAGGTGCTGCTGGAGAAGCAGCTCCCTTTTAAATGTATCAGCACTTCCTCCTTTGCAGTGCATAGAAGTTACTCACAGTTTGTATCTGTGCCAGTAAGATGAAGGTAATGCCGGCTCCACACACCAGTGGTAAGATGTGTGATTTCACCCTTGGAGAATTTGACAGAATAAACGACTTTGATGATTAATCCATTCCAACAGGAGGCTCAGCATTGGTGAAGACGAATTTTCCGCCTTAAGTGTCTACCCTGTTGTGCTGTATTCTTTAAATTCCTTTGGAAGTTGATATACTATAGGAAGGAATAAGGTTGCAGACCTTGGGAAATCACTCTGATTCTTTTAGACTGGTGAAAAGCATATGAGGTGGCTGGCTCTTTTCTTTTGGTATCTGGATTTGACTAAATCAGGAGGATCTTACAGAATATGCCCCTCCGGAGAAATCGTTGATAATAAGAGCACATGATCTCTCAACAAGGTTTGGGAAAAGGTAGTATTAGAATGGCTCTGTGAAGTTATTGTTGCCATTTTAGTATACTTGACCAAGATTATCATATACAGTGTGAATCACACATACATATACATCCACATATATACAACATCCACATATACACATATACCTAGGTATATATATGTATAAAGCATGTCCACTAAACTTTCTTTCCAATAATAACTTAGTCAAAAATCAAGAGAAAAAATCACTTTTCCTTCAAGTTCCTCTTCTTTCTGCACTGTCTCCAAAATGACAATTTATTTCAGGTTGTGGAATCTTATTGTTTAGAAATAAGATAACTCCATGTTTGAGAGAAAATATGATGAAGAACAAGTGGTTCTCTTATTTTAGAGACTGCATTTAAATCTCCTACAGTGAATAAGAAATTTCCAGGTTCTTTGGCCCCAGCTCCAGAAATTCTGAATCAGGAGCCCTGGCACAAGGTCTAAGAATCTCCAGTGCTTATCCCCTGCTGGGGGATCTGATGCAGACTGTCTAAGAACTATGATTTGAGAAGTGTAAGAATACTCGGATTAGAGTCAGTGAGACGTGTAAGTTGGACTTCTGGCTCTACCACTCTCGCTGGTGACATGGTATTGAGCAGGTTGCACGCCATTATAGCATGTCCACCATCAGGATATAATCGATATAAATAACCTCAATAGCATAGCTAATAGTAAAGAGTAGTAAGATAATTAGGATATGATACGTTCGGAGTATTTGTTACCTTTTAAAACTATAATTTATTTAATTGTAAGTTTACATAATTTAATTTTAAATAATGGCTGTGTTTAAAAACTGGCTGGCAAAATCCTCCCCACCCCCCCCCCAGTTTAATGACTTGCTCTTGTGACCTAGTATGATTTTATTCCAGTGCATGTCTGCATCGATTTCCACAGATAATACTGGGATAATACAATCTAAGTTCATAAAGTTAATGTGATAATGGTTTGCCTCCAATCTAGAAGAGAGGCTCTAATTATTTGTTTGTTTACAATTTGTCTTTCAGAATGTAAACTTTATGATGGCCTAGTCTTTTTGTTTTGTTCACCACCACGTCCCATTTCTTATAACAATGTTTTTGCAACATGGCACTATTAAATATGTGGAGAACAAATGAATGAATCCCGCTCCTAGCCCACTGTGCTCCTCATTCTCCTCCCTCGCTCCAGCACTTCTTCCTTAGATTTTTTTGTTCCAACAACAACTTATATCTCTCTACTGGCTCCTCCCCGGGCTTTTTCCCACCTTAAAAGAGAAATCCTCCTCAGGTAGTGCCCAAATTAACAATTTTGCTCTAAGAGACTTCTCTATTAACTAACTTAATCTGACTCTCAGAAAAGAATTCAGTAAATATTTATTATTGCTATGTTAACTCAGGAATAAAATTTTAAGTAGAAAATGTGCCACTTGTCCTCCAGGCAGAAAGCTGAGGTGTAGTAGTTGGGTTAAGTATGTACTGGGAAGTGAACAGGGACCAGAAAATTAGATGAGGGGTAAGACAGCAATGGAACAAATGTAGTTGTCAGTCATGAAAAGAGGCGACAGCTACAAGAGATACTTTAGAGTAGGGGTTGGCAAACTAGGGGTTGGTTGTACAGGTATATATAGTGAATATTTTGGGTTTCATGTTACAATCATGCTTCTTGTTGTTTTTTACGACCCTTTAAAAATACAGAAACTATTCTTAGCTCATAGGACCATAGTTTGCTGATGCCTACCTTAAAGGAATAACTTAAAGGCACTGATGACCACATAGGTACAGGGGGAGAAGGACAAGATTCTAAGAGACAAAAGGGAGATCAAGATTTTAAGTAGACTGATTGAGAGGATGCAAAAGTAGGACATAAAAACAATGCTACGATAACAATTAACATGTACTGACTGCTCACCCTGTACCAGGATCTGGCTCAGCCCCTTGTATGTGTTTTCTCCATGAATTCTCACAATGGCCTTATAAACTAGTTACTATTATTAGAACCATTTTAGAGATGAGGAAACTGAGGCACAGAGATGTTAAGCAAAATGCCCAAGGTCACCCATCTAGTTCGTGAAAGGCCGAGGCTTTGGCTTGGGAGTGTGCTCTAGTAACCACTTCACACACACACACACACACACACACACACACAGATTGCTGTGTATGTTTAGACATGTTGAGTCTGAAATTCCAATATTTAAAATAAAATATATTTTCTAAGAAGTTTCGAAACAGTAAAATTGATTACTAAGATAATTTCTTTCTGTATGTCTCTCGATTTGAAGATAGAATATAGGGATGCTCACAATTAGTACAGTTCTCCCGTCCTTCCATGCATGTGAAAGGATGGCCTTCATATGAGATGACTGCCCTTCCTCACGCACTTTCAAACTAGGTGTGACTTGCTTTGGCCAATGGAATATGACAGAAGTGATGCACTCAGTAAGCACTCACTACCAACAGGTAATCCACCGTATCCCTTTCCTCCTGCAACAGTGATCAAAGAAGCCTGTATTGAGATCCACCATGTAGGATTCTTGAGTGAATACAGAGGACAGAACCGTCCCGATGACCACAAGCGACATGCTGTATAAACGAAAATCAAAACTTGGTTTTTCAGACCACTGAGATTTGGAGTTGTTTGTAACTACAACGTAAGTTAGCCTTTGTCAATTACTACACAAGTGTAAAGAATTGTTTTCTATCTTACTTGGGTTTAGGAATGCTTCTTCATGAGAAAAATGGCTCATGCCGAATAATGTCTAAAGAACTTTTGGAGTCTTATAGTAACAACATGTAATTCTGTTGATGTTGACTCAAAAAACTATGTGACCTACCAAGAAGTAGGCAGACTTAAAAAATAAGGTTCCAAGTTCCTATAATAGATAAAAAGTTAGTATAGATTGAAAGCCGGTGAAGTGCTTGGATGCAGCCAACCCCTCCAAAATGGGGCTGAGTTTTGAGTTTCATAACGAAATCCAAAACCTTAGAAGAGAGTTTCATATTTCACCCTGAAAGTTTCATATAGCTTAAACTTTCGTATCTTTTTCAGGTATCATACTACAAAAAGTTCCTAAAAATCTCCCTTAAATAAATAATGACTATAGTCCCATCTATTAAATTCAGTATACTCTGCTGTTCTTTGTGTACAGAGATAATATCACCTGACCTACTCTTAGTTAAGTATGCACTCTCAATTGATTTTTATTCCTGATTGGTCCTTTATTTTTATTCCTGGTTGGTACTTTATTTTCCCCCAAATTTTAAGTATTGTGTAAGTAATTGCATACATTTTTGAAAAACATGGTTGGGTTGAGCTTCTTGGGAATCATGAAACTAAGATATCTCCAGTGTATGAATCTCTTGATTACAGCTCCATTAGCTCCATGCTCTTAACTAATAAGGTGACTTTTAGAAGAAAAAAGAAAATAGAGAACACCAGGATAATCCTTTGACCAACTCCATTAAACTATATATAAGGGCATGTAATATAGAACATCATTAAAATGGGCAAAAATTCACTAACTTTCTAAAGTTTCATGACGTCGTATTTGATGAGTGAAAATGTTGCATTCAATGATTTACTTTAAATCAAGGGCAAAAATCCCGAGTCATGTTTCCTCAGGAATAACATGTCTGTCTCTTAACTTTTATAATATGTAGCATCAAAAGGCACGTCAGAGAGGCCACCTTTGTTCATGTTCTTCCCTTTATCACCAAAAATAGAGTAGCTATTTGATCAGCCATAACACCCATACTCTGAGCCCTAAATTTTGTAGTAAAGAACAATTCCAGTTAAAATATATCCCTACTATCATGTAGAAGTTGTTCTTTATGACAACGGTACTAAAATGGAAGTAGGTAAACCTAGATTTTACGATTTTCATCTTTGATTCAACCCATGGCATATGCTTGGAACATGGCAGGTATTAATTATTGTTTGCCAAAAGAAGACCTTCAGCAAAGTCTTTTGATTTTCTTGTTCCACAGTTTCAATATACGCAAAATGGACATAAAAGCACATCTCACAGAATTATTATGACCTTAAAGGAAATAAAGAACAACAGCAAGGAAGCTGTTTTTAAGTGGTAAAATAATATACACAATTAGATATCTTTATCACACAAAATCCTAAAATGACTAGGCCAGAACTATCATATAATTTTTGCTATTTTCACAATAAATATGACACTCTACAACAATTCTTCAATTATTATGGGTATGTGAAGTTGGAGGGCACAGCTTTTACTCTTAAAAACCCAAATAAGCGCAGTTAGTCCAAGTTTTACTTCTAGTGGATTGTAAATGTGGTTAATAATGTATGGTCAGGATTGTCAGATTTCTCCTCATGTTTAAACTGACTGACTCACTTGAAGACTACATTTCCCAGACTCTCTTACAGTTAGATTGGAGCCATATGACTAGTTCTGGCCAATGAGCTGTGAGCTGAAGAGTTGACTATTATCTTCTCCAGGCTAGTTCCTAAAACATTATACAAGAGCTCTGAGTAAAGCATCATTCCAAGACAGAAAGAGACTTATTCCCTGAATGTCTATGAGGTAAAGTGCCTCTGTCTCTCCCCACTTCTGATGTAATACATTTGATTATGATGGCAAAGTGATAGTTTGCAGGGGATAAGAAGTTAGTGCTATGGACATAGAGAACAGATTGGTGGTTGCCTAGGGGGAGTGGGTTGGGGGAGGGATGGAGTAGGAGGTTAGGATTAGCAGATGTAAGCTTTTATATACAGAATGAATAAACAACAACGTCCTACTGTATAGCACAGAGAACTATATTCAATATCCTATGATAAACCATAATGGAAAAGAATATAAAAAAAAGAATGTGTATATATATGTATAACTGAATCACTTTGCTATAGCAGTAATTAACACAACATTGTAAATCAACTATACTTCAATTAAAAAAAAGTCTTATTTGAACAAGTTTAAAAAAAAAGAAGTTAATGCCAGAGTATTAATCATAATATAACTTAACCATTGTTTCCTTTGTGAGAGTCTTCCTATAAAACAATGTCACTTGACTGCATTGTGTGGTTAGTGGCATAGTACATTTACATTTTGACACAAGTTCCTTAACTTGTTATAGATGAGAAACAAACAGTTCACCAACTGGCTAGAGTCCAAGGCCATACATTGAATAGCACTGATGTAACCAACCTTGACCAACAGACAAAGATCCCACAAGTAGAGGTGGAGCGTGTAAGTACAGGTTATATGTTCCCTAGACAAATATCATGCTAAATGAGGTATATCAAATTGCTTCTTTATAATTCAGTGTTTTTCTTAGCATATGCCAGTTTATGCTTATTGTCACAGACTAACTTAAACTCCCTTTCACTCTCAAATTGTCCCATTTTATATGTTACATTATTTGGCCACCTTTACCTAAGAGAACTTCTTTGCTATACAGAATAAGAACTCTAGGTAAGAAAAAATGATAAATAATTTTTGTATACACTACTAGCTAGTATCTTTTATAGGAAACACTTAGTAAATGGGTGATTAAAACCAAGGGGAATCAGTAATTTATTTCTGCTACACTTAGTACCAAGAGCATAAAAATGAAAAAGAACCTTTGGAACAGATATGACATCACAGGTCCACAGAAAAAATAAAGTGAGAAATATTTATATTGTTTTAGAGTAATCCTTTGGGCATTTTAATCAAGTTGACTAAAATGAATTTCATTTCCAATGTGATATTACACAATAGTCTTCATTTTTGTGTATTGTCATATATTTTTGTGCATTGATTCTAATTTTTGTGTTTTAGGCACTATTAATAATTTTGCAGCTGCCAAATTCACCGTGTTCATGGACTTAAAACTTTTCACAAATCCTATATATGTTTAGATTTGAATCATTTTAGAATTTTTAAGGGCAGTATAACAGTTGATCACCGGACTTCAGTGTCTTGGTTTTGGCTCTTTCTCTTATCTGGGCGGCAAGGCACAATGTATTAAATATTTAATTAAATTATTTAATTTAAGATTCAGCTCCCCCATAAATAAAATGGGGATAACTACACACATACACACACATGAGATTTCTGAGGATTAAATGAAGCAGTACGTGTTAAGGTAATATGTGAACTGAATGGTGCATACAAAGTTGAAGTTACATGTAAAATAATTCATTACTAGATTTGAGGTCCTTTATTCCACATATCCACATTTCTAATGGAAGTGTTATCTACCAGTAAAACAGTCCTGCAATCTCTCTGCCCTATCCCTTGTTTCTCCCCAGGGGAATAAAAGTGACTTCTCTGGTTGGTGAATTTTAGACAAGAACCTGGGTTCTGCCCCTCGCATTCTTCCTTTTCTTGGGAGCCAGCTGGCCCTCAGAGAGCAGACCTCAGGGTCCACTTTATGCCCAGGATGACCAGCAGCTGTTCAGCGCTACCTGTGGTTCTGGGGGTAAAACTACCTAAGTCTTGGAGGCATTCTGAGGCAGCGTAGTTGGCTAACACACCTACACCATGATCTTCAATCACTTTAGTCCATTAAAGCTGCTCTTCTGATTTTCATCTGTCATAGGCTATATCTACCTCTCAAAAGGAAAGGGAAAAGAGATACTATTTATTTGTCCTTGTAAACTCCAACTCCAAACTCCTTGTAAATTATTATAGTTACTAATTTATTTCATACATGTAAAATAATCCTAAACTTAATCTTATTTGTATGTTGAGCAAACATAATGCTTTCATTCAATTTTCTATTAAAAGTTTATGATGTCATAAACTTTTATGACATCATAAATGTCATAAAATGTCAAAAATCTAAAAATTTTAGATTCAGAATGTATCAGTTTGCAAAACACATAAACCGGTAATTGTACTGATTTAATATGGCAACATGCTTTGACTAGCTTTCCAATATTAATATTGTGATTAAAACTTAATCCCTTAATTATATACTGGCTTAGAGTTTAGAAACACTTTCTCATCCATGATCATTTGATCCTGTCACTTGTCCTGTATTTGACCAGGTTGCCTGAGGTAAAGGGCTGCAGCCACATATCACTGTGCTGAGACCACTGGCTCATAGGAGAATCCAACTTACAACTTGAGCCTCCCTGGGTTTTATGTGCTAACCACTGGGCTAAATGGTCAGGAGGGAGACCTCATCAGAAAACCAACTAGGATTCATACAAGGAGTACAGTGCCTCGTGGAGTTGAACTGTAGTCCACTTTCCCTGATGAGACAGCACATCTTATCTAGGTATTGCAGAGGTTTCTCAAATGACCTAATAAATATTAGAATATCATCTAGGTAAATGAGGTAAATATGTCATTGGAATCTTGCAGCCTTCCGTAATTAAATGCAACACACCAGCTACCTATTTTCTTTCTAGTAAGCTAAACTTGGCTAGCTTGAACCGCCAACATATTCTGATAATGTTCTTTCCTAAGGAAACTGGGATCTGTTCACCTTGGCAGGGGTGGAAGTATGAGGGGAGAAGGCAGTTACCTAAGTAACATGATATAACTTAATTAATTCTGCATCCTTAGAGCATGGATGGAACCACAGATTTCAAATGTAAGATATCAAATCGATTAGGCTAGAACTCTGGAGGGCATGACATTTCACATATCCTTCAAGTCCTTTAAGGTGCATCCAATTTCCTGACATATTCAGAATTTAGAAAAGATAGTTCCTATGATTTTTGCAGATTTAATGTAATCCAAATATATGTATAAAGGAAGAGTAAATATGTTCAGTTTTATTTCTGCCGATTTTGTAGTGGTATAGAATCTATGTAAAACCAATTTAACAAACAACGTTAGGATCTTCATTAGGTTTAGAACTGGGCTGTCTAATTAAATATATGCTTTAAAAAAACCGGACTCTTATGACTACAACCATATTGCCTTGCCTTGAACAATTATGACCGTGTTCCTGTGCAAAGAAATAATTTTTATAATGAAATGCTTAAATTGTAAGGTTTTATTGACCCGTGTTTTAAAGTAAACTAGGTTAGGACTGTGAAGGAAAATGGCCAGATTTTCAGGATTTTTAATGAAAGCCCATCTTCATCTGTGTATAGTGTATTTCTCCAACATGTTAATCCATATCACACCACCTCTTCCTATGCCACACACTAAGTTGAGCCTCTGACCATTTCCTGGACAAGCTAGGATCTTATAAAACTTTGCGTCTTTGTACCTGGAATGTCCTTCCCTTCCATCTCCATCTAGTAAATGCTCTTTATTTAATCACCACCAAATCCTTCAAAGCAGTTACTTCCCCTCTCCCCTTTGTTTCCATACTACTGATTTTTCTCCCCAACATATTCCACTGTAATTTGTATTTTCATATTTATCTGCCCAATCTTAATTTCACTTTTACTCCCTTCTATACATTAAAAAATCATCAATAAAATTTAAATATGACTCTTCACATTTACTCATTCTTTTGTATACTGTTTGCCCACTAATCGAACTTTATATGTTTTGCCCTCAGAATCACTGGCTCATCTTCTAGTGCCTATCGAAAAACCTGGGAAACACGAGAAATACATGCCCTAGTATTTATTAATAATACTGTTTTTTCTGACCTGAAATGGACAGCTTTTCCCTATATGTGTGGCATTCTCATTAGTTCTTAGCATTATGCTAATATTTGGTTCTACTACCATCTCAACAGAATATGAGCTATTTGGGGGGGAAAAAAGACATCCAAGTATCACCCATTCTTTCAGTATTCATTTGGTTGCTGTTTGCTTGTTTTCCCTTTGGAGAAATGTTACAGAGCTGAAATAATTATTTTAGATAACACTAGACTAAGTTTCCTACGAGTTCTGCTTGTCCTAACCTTCTGTTCTAACATTTGTGCCTTTTGGCTCAACAATGTCAAAGAGAAACAAAAAGCAAGGGAGCTGCCTTCACTTTCTGTTCTCCCACTGCTGACCTGGTTGTCAGAAGTGAGAGCAAGGCACAAGGCCAAAATACACGGCTGTTGTCAAATCCATGACCCGAATTCTTCCAGCATCACGATAAATAGGTGGGAGACCTGATGTGGATTCCCAACTGCCCTGTACATATGTGTACCCTTCTGGGGTCAAGGGGAGGGAACTCAACTCCTTCATGTACCACACTGAAACACCTGACTTCTTCTAGTGCAAGACAAGGAGATAATTTTGGCACTAAAGTACCTTATTTCCCTTTAAAGACATCCTCCTGAGAAAAGCTCTGATCTTAACATCTGAGAGGAAAAAGCTGCAAACAAAAGAATTGCACCGAAACATGCCTTGGAAAAGATAGAAGTGGAAAATCTACCCAAAATCACTACTACTAACACTACACTGTTAGTACCACCCCAATTCACAGTGCAGCATAACAATTTGCGATTTTCGAAATATGTTTCACTTACTTTTGATGCCCAAGGTAACCCTCCCTATAATACAGGTGATAACTGTTCTTGTGGGAAGATTTAACACATGCTGCAGTTATGTATTGTGGCTAATGTCTTAGCTATTATTTGTTGAAATCCATCTCTTAAAATTAATGCATAGAAAACGCAGATAGATGGAAACTTGCTTGTTCTTCAAAACAAAACAAAAAAGCAAACACAAAACAAACAAATAGAAGCAGCTCTTTAAGAAGCTGAGCAGACACTTCCTGTCAAATAATGAACAACACTGTAGGACTGATTTATTCATACTACAGCTGTGATTTGATAACCAGTTCTGTGTGGAATTTATTTGTGAAATGTCACACAATCCAAGATGTTTTAATTATGTTACATTTTATCCGAGACTGCTGATTATAAAATGAGTGATACAGAATTAAAAGTGAAGTCTAGAAAAGATGTAGAGAGACTGCTATAGTGCAAGTAATTCAAACCTGAATGTCTGACTGGTGATTTCTGTTTATCCTTTAATGAAAATACCTCTGGCTCAAAAAATGTACTTCATTTTAAAAAATGACTGTAGTTTCTGGCTGACACAGTTCTTCATAGTAATAACTCCACAATCACCACCATGAAGACTATATTTTCAGACACTATTCACATATCCCTGAGGAACGAACTTGCAGACATATATTTTGTACCATTAATTGATGCATATTTTAACCACCATTTCACTGCTCTTTACATGTGACATTGATGATATATTTGACGTTGGCATGGTACCTACCACCTTTCGTTCAGCAGATTTATTTGAGACTGTTTTGGTCACTGTGATTCAAGTACTTTTTTCTTTTTTTTTAAATTTTAGCTTGATTATACAGGATTACTTTACACAAAGTAGTTAAGTTTACTTTTAGTGAAATTACTAAGAAATTTCACATAATAAGATCAAATGTTTGGTGAGGCTCCACTAAGTCAAAGAAATGTCAACAGAACTGACTTCTTAATAGCATTTCAGAAATTTCTGTCTTTTGCCAAATAGAAAATCCTAACATTGTGACTTTTGCTTGTCAAATGTCTAAAAATGTACTTCAAGCATTAGTTATAGCCAACTCTTCTGTTGTTTCTCTTCTTTCATTCTAGGCTAAAACTAGGGAAAACAAAATGTGGAAAGGAGAAATACTTTCTATTTCCCTATTCAAAATAAAATGTGGTTGTAAGCCAGACAGAGAAAGACGAATATCATATGATATCGCTTATATGTGGCATCTAAAAAAAAGGATACAAATGAACTTATTTACAAAACAGAAACAGACTCACAGACACAGAAAGCAAACTTGAGGTTGCTAGGGCGTGGGAGGGGGAGGGAAGGGATGGCTTGGGATTTTTTTTCACGTAGCATGTGGGATCTTGGTTCCCCGACCAGGGATCAAACCCCTGCCCCCTGCCTTGGAAGCACAGAGTCTTAGCCACTGGACCACCAGGGAAGTCCTGGATTGGGAGTTTGGGATAGGGATATGCACACTGCTATGTATGCAGTGGATGGCCAATGGGGACCTGTTGTGTGGTGCAGGGAACTGTGCTCAGTGTCATAGGTGGTGACCTATGATGGAGGAGAATATAAAGAAAGAATTTATATATTATATATACGTGTGTGTATGGCTGAGTCACTTTGCTGTACACCTGAAGCTGGCACGGCATTGTGAATCAACTATATTTCAAGAAAAAGTTTTAAAAATGTGGTTGATTTAATAAACTTCATTCTAATTTAACCATTCTTAACAAAAACAACAACAGAAGAAATCATGATTTGCCATAAAACTGGATCATGCAAGGTAATGGCAGGTTACAGCAAAAATAAAATATGAAGAAGAAAACATAGAAAGTATTGCCAGAACTGACTGTGATGAGGTCAATAGGAAAAGTCAGCTGCATTGAAATTTTGGACAATACCAGCTTTAATGCAAGTTATAGGATGTAACAAATCTATCAGCAGGTATCTAATATGTATCATTAATCAAATAGCTAGGAAACAAGTAACCAGTGCTATTTTGTGAACCAGACATGTACACATGTATTTCCAAATTGTAGAAACGTAGAAAATGTCTGTTAAAATAATTCTTGAATACCTGATTAATTCTGAAAATTACTAAAATCAATTCAGGCTAAGTCTTTCCTCACTGAATGCGGATAAAGTAACTTCAAAATCCACAGCCACTGGTTGCCATGCAACCTGCTATAGTATTATGTCAGAATAAGCTGGGCTTGAATTTTCCCGGCCCTCATGCTTTTCAGACCTGATGTTTTGATACTCTAATGCGTCTCAGCTAACTTCCATTAAGTAGTGTTTTGTGGAGTAGTATTCCAAGGTTAAAATGATTAAATAACTTTTATGGTTGATCAAATATAAGCCCTTATTATACGCAGCAGGCAAAACCATACATTTTAATTACTTTGTTATCGAAGATCTAGGTATTTACATTTCATTTTTCAATAATAATTCTGAATTTAGTAGACCCTTCAAAAATACCTAAAGTTATTGTTATTTAAAAATACTCACCATAAACAATAATAAAATTAATATAGGACAATAATAACACTTACAGAATATCAGGTGTTAGGTGTTTTTATTTTATGCCTTTGTGTAACTGGTTTAATTTTTTTCAATGTAATGGAGTTAATTATTTGAGGGTTTGCATTATATTTCTCACTTTGCAACCATGCACAAAATAAAGAGAACTGATCAATATTTGATCACAGTTACAGTGAATTAATTCAAAGTTAATTTTCAGTGGAATCACTGCCATTATTCACTTTTGAGAGGTGTTACATGATTATGAGGAAAAACATCCAAAATTTGGAGAAAGGAAAAAAAGATATATTTAAAAATAGAGGTTTAGCAAAAGAACTGCATTATTAAGAAAGTCCTTTCAAAATAATATTCATAACTATATATTTAGAAAAAATATTGATTAAACTTTATATTTTACATTTGAGTTTGTGCAAATATGAACTATTCTCTTATAAAGAGGGAATCAGAGTGATTAAAATCTCTTTAATAAAATCATCCCTCTTAGAAATCCACTTATTATCAAAGTGGAAAGCAATTTAAAATCTAGACATTAACCTCTAGCACTTATGTAAAAACAGATTTATTAGAATAGGAGAGAAATACCATTTTGGTAATTTACACTATAAATATTTCAAAATAAAAATATTACCTTTCATTTATTACAAAGGAAAGTGAATATGTCAAAATTCACTCACACTTAATTTTAATGGCAAGATGTTCAGATAATTACACCTTATAGAAAGACTGAAATTTGCAATTAAGTCCAGATAGATTTAATATTGCTTATGTTTGACAGTAGGTAAATTAAACTGCACTTCTCTTTTAAATAACTTATGTGTTCATTTTTACTTGCACAGACCTAAAATCCATTGGCTTAGACTAAAAAGAAATGAAATTGAGTTATTTGTAGTGAGGTGGATGGACCTAGAGTCTGTCATACAGAGTGAAGTAAGTCAGAAAGAGAAAAACAAATACCGTATTCTACCACATATATATGGAATCTAAAAACAACAACAACAAACAAACAATGGTTCTGAAGAACCTAGGGGCAGGACAAGAATAAAGATGCAGACGTAGAGAATGGACTTGAGGACATGGGGAGGGGGAAGGGGAAGCTGGGATGAAGTGAGAGAGTGGCATGGACATATATACACTACCAAATGTAAAATAGATAGCTAGTGGGAATCAGCCACATAGCACAGGGAGATCAGCTCGGTGCTTTATGTCCACCTAGAGGGGTGGGATAGGGAGGGTGGGAGGGAGATGTAAGAGGGAGGAGATATGGGGATGTATGTATATGTATAGCTGATTCACTTTGTGATACAGCAGAAACTAACACACCATTGTAAAGCAATTATACTCCAATAAAGATGTTAAAAATAAATAGATTAATGTATTAATATACCATCTTGCCCACCTCCTCCAGGTCCTCAAAAGAATCTAACAAGGAGAGAAGAAAATGGAACCAATTTTGATTGCATGGGAAATAGAATAAAGTAAAAATACTCTTGATGGAAAAGATATTTTAAATAAAAATATCAATGTGCATGTAATCTAAATAAAATTGAAATTGAAGCTTTATAACCTAGTGGCAATAACAGAGTCATATGATTTTTATTCTTTTTACTATATAGTGTGGATGGTCAGGGAACTATCTAATTTTTACTTTTATAACTCAATTCTTCTCAAACATCTTTTTGTTTTAGTTTTTGTATAGTCTATGAACTTCATCCATAATATATCTAAAAGCTATCAAACGCTAAACCAAGTTTTTCCAATTTGGGATTATTCCATTTTATATTGATCAAAGCACTGGCTTTTCTAGGATATGACAATAAAATTTCTAATATTATTTCTCATAACAAATGACCAATGACTTTAAGAAACTGAAAGGAGATTTCTTTGATATAAAGTATCATGGAGCTTTAAAGGTGTTGATATAAATTTTGAAATCCCGAATGGCATCCCTCAAATGTATTTATGGTCAGTACCCCTTCCACCTCCTCCCTTGTCACCTTCCCTAGTGTCTCTCTTACTTTGAGAGCCACTGGCCTAGAATACAAGAAATGCAGGAATCAAGAACAGATTACTGAGTGAAAACTTAGCAAGGATACCCTGGCTCATGATCAAGGGAAAGGTAGAACTCGTACTCAAAGGTAATTAGAACTGGTTTCAATTCAAGCCTGGTTAATAACTTAGACTGAGTACCTGCCATGTGCACACAGCTAAGTTAGATGTTGTGAAAGACACTAAGGAAATGCAGGAGGAAATCCATGTTTTCAGAACATATCATGGTACAGCAAAGTATATGATTTAGAGATTTGAAAATAAATTTAAGGACCAGCTTAACCTTCTCCCTCTTGTCTGAAGATAAAACACAAACTCAGAACTATCAGAGACTAAGATAAGACATTCTTCAAGCCAGTCCTTACATCTGGGTTCTCAGCATATGAGGGACACAGCAGAAGAACCACGGTAGATGCAATTATGTAGTCTGAAATTACTTTAGCCATCCACATTTAGCAATGTTAAAAAATACAAAGTCTGGACCACTACTTTGAAGTAATCCATGCCACTATCGAGGAAAAAGACAATTTTTAAAATCATGAAGTCAGGATATAAATGTTAAGAAAAATATAGCTAATTCTTAATATATAAACTCTAGGGTTACTAGAAAAATTACATTATATAGCATGAAATAAAAGTTATAATGGAGTAAATAAAAACCCAAAAAGAGCTTGAAGTAAAAGTTTAAAGGATATATCATCAAACTTTATATAGGCCTTTCTCTGGCCTAGCTAAATTACTACATTTCTTGATGCTGTTTGCTCCTCATAGCAATTGAAAGCATATGTAATTTAACAGCAGGCCTCAATCCTTTAATAAGCTGTCTTTAAAATACCTTACACGGATTACCTATCTGTAAATCTGCTTCCCATGCAGAATGTGACAGCATTATGGAAATTGTTAGTTCAGTAAAGATGGCATGTACCAAAGGGAACCACATCTGCACCCTGTAAGATTATACCAAACATTGGAAGTAATCTTTCAGCATTTATAATACTGCAAAATGCATAATTAAGATTAAGGGCTCACTCTAATCTTTATTATGGTCTGTGTATTTCAAATTTGGGAGGTAGGTGAGACATAAGTGGGACTATAAAGTATCATTGTAAGATTGCATCTTTTAAATTATATGAAGTAGGTTCTATCTTAACAGACTCAGATTATCCACTACATTTGTCAGATTAGCAGATAACCATGTGTTCACTGAAAAGGAAGCGGAGAATTTCAGATCCAAAACTTGTTTGCTAACAAGAAAATCTGGATATATATTTGGTTTAATTTCTTTATTCTAATTTTGAATCATCAGACTTTCGGTAACCAAATAACTGTCAGATCATCAGAGGTCATCTATGTCCCAATGTATTTATCTGTTTTGTAGACTATCACTCTCCAAACAGATTCAGGTGAACTAGATCATTAACTAGAACAATTAACCTGTAAAAAATTTACAATATGTGTGAATCCACGAAGGTGAATTCCTGTAAACCAACCATACAAATTCAAGTAGATCTCTCACACAGCTAAACTCTGAAGAAGGCCTTGCTGATATGTAAAACCTGAATCACTTTGGAAGCTTGACTAGAAATGAAAAGTATCAGAGTTTAATTAGTATTCACAAAGCACATATTGGTCTGGTTGATTTTTATCATGTTTCAAACTAAGGCTGGTTCAAAACTACATGCAGAAATTGCTTGAAATGATGTTGTTATTTATTGCTTATCAATACAACATAATGAAGTTTAAAAGAATATACTGTTAAATCGTCTTTCCAAGAAATGTTATCAAGTGAGAGTAGAATACAGATATATCATATTTGTATTTTCAGATAATAAAGGAGGACTCCAAAAAAAGGAGGCAGCTAAGTGAATGCTATTGGTTTTTTAATGCATATGTTTGACGAAAGAACGCGCCTTGTACATAACTGGCTCTCTAATTTTTAATAACTTTGGTGGCAAGTGAAATGAAAGGAAGTGAGTCTATAGCTGACTGCTCAGAAACAAAGTTGTCTCCTGGTCAGGATTTTCATTTTCAAAGTAATAGAAATTGGAAATGCTTAAATTTTCTGCTGAATATCCATGTTGGGTGAGAGTTGCAGCTTATTATGGAGGGATCAGAGGTAGAGAATTAAGGAAGAAGGTTGTCCATGTTCATGTAAAGATAACGTAAGCATTCTTAAAGATATACTGGATTAGACAGGTAATTTCTCCTCCTCGCTGCCCAAGGCATGACCTAAGAGAGCTCCATACCTCCCGTGTCCCCACTGAGGACACCGAAATGGTACATGGCAAAGACTAAAGGGGAAGGACCTAGTAGATCCTAATCTACTCATTGTGTTCAGCACAGGTTCTTACAAAGAAGGGTAGATCCATGTTTGGCTATTGATATGTTCACAGCTAGGATGGTATATTAGCATTGAACCAGGAAAGATGAAACCTAATTGATCTAACAAGAGTTATATAGTAGCAGAAATAAAGTGGAGAAAATATAATCTAGGCCTCTGAATTAAAGAAGAAAAATAAACCAAGGATTCTCCAGAGAGAAAGAAAATCACATTTTTTAGGTTATTTCTTCATTTTAATTCCTATCTGTTTTACACAAGGATTTCTTTTGCTCATTTCCAAAGTGGAATCATTTATACTTGGAAAAGAGAACAAAAAATGGGAAATTACCTAACTTCAGTGCAGAGATGCCTTGAAGTTATAAATGTATGGTATATATTTCTAGTACAAAAACCTATTTTCTACTAATCACATTTGAGCTCTCTAAAATCAAGCCAACAGAAATAATGTCTTAAGGACCTTTCTATTCTTTGGCTTTGATTGATGGGCCATTCTCATCATACATGAGTCACTCAGATTTCATCAAGTGTGGTTGGTATCTGAGCTTAAAAGACACTGAAATGTGAGAAGTGGAAATCCAACTCCCATAATCATCCAGATGTAACCCAAATCTAAACATCAACCTCAGAACTAGGCTACTATTGCTTTCCTGATGCTTACTATTTAATTAGCTGATTTCCATCAGTTAAACAAAAAGAAGGGTGAGTTAAGTTTAAAAACCAATTCTAGGGACAGCAAAACAAAATATGAGCCATTCTTGCCTGATTCAAATACTTTGGTGTAATAGAGACTGAGCCTTATCTGTGGAGAGACTCTTGAAATACACTCTCCTTTTTCTCCAGATCAGAACCCACAATTACATATTTTCTTAGAAGAAATATTAATGCGATCTAATACATTAAAGGGAAATAGAATGTAGAAGGAATAATAGGAATCTTCATTTCTTAAAAACATTATCTTATCATCTGTTTTAATGACCTGGTCACATTGAATTTACAAAATATGGCAATATAGCTAATGATTCAGTGCTGATCCTGTGAATACAGGTAGATCTGGATTCAAATTCTGATTCCACCCAGGGTAGTTCCTCATGGGTTAAATAGGGATAAAAACAATATTTACTTTGGAGGGTTATCTTAGAAACTAAATGAGATATAATACAAATGATCCATTTAGGCTCCCCTGATTCACAGTCAATCTTAAGTACAAGTTAGTTTGTCATTATTATTAATATGACAGAGTACCACTGCTAAATATAGATCTTCGGAATTTGTTCTTAACTTAAGGAAATAGGGAAATATTTTTTAAAATGTGATTTTATAAAATTATAATTTTGTATTAATCTATTGGAGTTAAGTCCAACTTCTGCAATGGAAATTAAATCATATCACTTAGTAAAATTAATTTATTTAATTCATTTAACTATAATGAAAGGGAGACCTAAAGGCACTGAGTAATTTTAATCATATGCTCAGAAATATTATGGGTAATACTCAACACGGACTGAATACTCATCAACTATCAAGCACTGTGATAAGAACTTCACACGAAATAGTTCATTTAATTTTCACACAACACTTAGAAAAGAGTTACTATTATAATTTTCACATTACAGATGGGAGATGTGAGTCTCTAGGAAGTAAAATAAGTTGTCCAATATATTTAACGGTGGAATGATTCAAGAACATTTAGCCACATTTCCTAAGTGGAGATAAAAGTATCATGCTTGTTATTCTCTTCCTCATGTGTTTCTTAAACCTCAAGAAAACAGAAAACTCTGATTCACTAAAAGAGAATACTGAGACTTTCAAAAATGTGAATAATTAACCTATAGATATTTAAAAAATAAATTGTGGTTAGATTTAGTGGCAACAAGTAAATGCTATAGATATCTATTTAGAGAACATAATGCCAACAATTTGAATTCAGATAAAAATAAAAGTAGAAAACAAAATTAGATTATGACTATCATATATAGTTTATTCTTGATTTTTACAATTTTTGTTATATGTATATGGGTTACTTCTGGGCCTCAGTGTTTTGGGTTATACTTTCTTAAGTATACTTTACTAAACGTTGGACATGTGGTCTAGTGGAGCAGAGAGATAAAAAAATGGTTGAGCCCTCAGACCAAGAGTGTCATTAACAAATTCCTCTTCCTCTGTCCTCTCTTAAATATAATTTAGAAAGGGGCCATTTGCCAGAGGTCCTAATACTCTTGAATGGGGGCATAAAAAATAAAAACTCTACAGTATCACTTGCAGAAAAATGCATCTTGTTACAAGCATTTAGTCATAAATACCCTTTAGTACACACTGAGCATACAAAGTTGCCAAGAGCTGGCCAATAACCTGACCCAATGCACGTAATGTTTGACCTTATACACAAGGTCATTTTGTGTGAGAACAAAGCCATTATCCACAGGGCTTTGCTGTTTCTCCATTGACTTAATTGCTCATCCAAGAAGCGTGGGTTCTCTCAGTGGAGAGCTAGATCAGTACTCTTTCCACTACCCATTTCTTCTGCTCCAAACTGGATGTTTATATAACACTTTTATGATGGAAAAATAGAACCCCTAAAATAAATCTTCTCTCTCTAATATCCCCACTTTTGTGTTTTTATTCCAACACAAGAGAAGGGCACCACATCCTCCATAGCTCAGGTCCTTCTCACGTCATGCTGGGGCCATCTGCAGTAGTTGCCTAACTGGCATCTCTGTCTCTAGTCTTTCTATTTTTCAGCCAGTCCTGCATACTGCTAACACTTTTTTTCTCAAACATCATTTTGAAAATATCATTACTCTGTGCAAAGCGTCTCTAGCTTTGCTACTCTTTATTGTTATTAAACTAAAAAAACCTTTAGCCTTGTATTCAAAGCCTATCACATTCTTCCTAGAACTCTTCTTATTGCTCTTCCTTACTCTCCTTATTCATAAACTCCCTCCTCTATACTGGACAATGTATCATTTCTTGAACACAGGAAGCTTGGTCCTGTTTTTCTGTGCTTGCTTCCAACAGATCCCAGAATGAGCATCGTCTCTATCTGGACTTTAGTAAATCATACCCATATTTCAAAGGCAAATGCCAATTCTAACGCTTTGGCTTTCTACAGGCAGAAGTTATCTTTTCTTTCTCCATATTCCAATGGAAAATGTTCTTCTTCCTTCATAAAGCATTTAACATATAATGAACTGAATTACATACTTGTGCACATCCCATCTGCAGGAATCTGGCCATATAATTCACTTGTAAAATAATAATAAAAAAATTGAGGGCCTGTTATGTGTCTGAATCTTCCATTCCAATGGTCTTTAAACTTTTTGTTTATTGCAATTGCATTAGCTCATAAGTAAAATTTTGAGCATGCACCTCAACATGTACTTACTTATAATTATGTGCATATTCTATGACATGAACATTATAGTCATTATACTATAAAACAAATATAGAAATATTTTTAAAATATAGAGATAAAAATAAATAGAAATAGAAGTTGTAATAATTTCTTTTCACTGAGATACATGCATCTGATTTTTGAGACCACACTAGCAGTATAAAAATTAATTAAACTGTTTATAAGCCAGGTGCAGAGAAACTGTGAAAAATTAAATGAAATGCAATTTGATAAGTGTATAATAGATTCATGATTTTATTTCTTTGGAATCCACTACAGACCCTAAAACAGAATGACTTGTACATAACGAATGTGTAATAAAAATATTTTTAAATGAATGAAGGTTAAACTTTTGCCTAGATGTTTTGCCTAAAAGCAGTTTAGTTTCTTACTTGGGCAGAATTACAATTTGTATTTTTATAGTTTTTGCAAATAAACAACATGTTTGGATTGCCTCTCTGAATTTCATAAGAGTTGTATGTGATAAACTGGGTAGGAGAGCATTGTCTTTCAATCAGTCACTCTATGTCCATCATGTTCCAGGAACTAGTCTTCTAGGTACTAGAGAAACAACAGTGAACAAGTAACTCAAATGACTAGCCTCATGGGTTTACATTTTTGTGAGGAGAAGCAGACAGTAAACAAGCAGAAAATAAACATGATATTTTCAGAGAGTGAAGTGTTAGAAAGGAAACAAAACACTGTGATACAACAGAAAATTATAAGGTAATAGTGGGGAAGGAAAGGATGGTCCAGAAAAAAGTGAGAGTGTTCAAAGGGGAGGGGGCATTTGAGCCAACCCCGAATGAAGAGATGGAAGCAACTCTGTGAACAGCAGGAGAAAGAGCATTCATAGGAGAGTACAAAGAAACCAAGGAGGTAGGAATCAGCTTCAAATGTTTGAGAAACAAAAGGAAGGCTAGTGTAACTGTTGGGTGGTGAGCAAGGTGAGACTAGAGTCAAACTGGGGTCAAGCACCAGCACCTCTGCTATCAGCTCTGTTTCTTTGGAAGAGTGACTTGCAGGCAAAAGATTATTAAAACTCTTCCTTTTTGCAAGCGAAATTAACTTGAGTTTAACTTTCTAGATATGTTCCCTGGTAAACTGATCAAAGCCGAAATGTTAACTATGTTACTAGCTAATATTGTTTATTGTAAAAATGACTCCTGATCAGTAAACTGCAACTGAGCTGGAAGGACTATAAATAATGAACTCCCAATGCCCAGAGCTTCCCAGAGTTTGGGGGCTCTTGTTGACTGACATGTCCCGGGAAGCTCTGTGTATGAATTATTACACAAGAGATACTGGTTTCTGTAGGTCATGAGGCTTTGGATGCAAGGCTATTCCCACACGTGTCCAAGGCGAGTCTCACCTCCTTGCACCTGAGCTGCCACATGGGGAGATGACATCTCCTGGGTGGGTAGATGGGACTGGTGACTGAACTGTGGTTTGAGCTCCCGCAAGGACTCCCACTGAGCAGGAACCTCTAGCACTGAAACTCACGGATCTTGTCCTGTATCCTTCTCAGTAGACTGGTACCAAGTATGGCCTAGTGTAGCTTTCAGAATCTGAAGGTTCGGACCCCGGTGACCATGCTTAACCTGTTTCCTTAACTGTTCAGTGGGCTAATGATAGCATTGGCTTATTTTGAGGATTAAATAAGGTATATCAATTTGGCATAGTGCTCTAGGGCAGCACAGAATCAATCATATAATTGCAAACTGTGAGTTATTTGTATTATTATCCTTATTATGTTTTATAGATGAAGAAGCTTAAACCTAGAGAGAGAACTATCTTACTCAGGGTCAGCTAGCTGGGCAATGTCAAAGTGAAGACCAGCACCTCCCTCTAGTCTCCTAGTTGAAGTCTATGTCATGTGCTATTCTTTGCTATTCTTGGAGAGTTTAAGGCCATCCAAGTTCCTCTGGATATTCTGTGGTGTGCAGGATATGAAGATGGCTAAAAGCTTAGAAGTGCTCTTGCCTGCTAATCTCAAGGTGACCTAAAGATGGCTGGCATGGGGAGGGTAAATCTAAGGAAGATCAGGAAGCTGATGGGATGAATCATCTGTTTCACTTTTTCTTCCTGTCTACCTGCATCCTCTAGATCATTGGTAGCCTGCTATTCCATCTCACTCTGCATGCAAGTTTCCAGGTTAAAGATGAAAATATGTCTCTCAGTGTTGTAAGTGTTACACGAATGTCTCAGAATGTTGAAATTAAAAAAAAAAACAACCAGAACAGTGTATTCAGTTTTCATCTAGTCACTATTTTAAAAAATGCTCTGCTGAGGAATCCATGAGAGTATTCATCACGATCAACATCTTCACTCTTCATCATCATCACCACCACCACCAGTAACAACTTAATCATGCCTCTGATTCAATAGCTTTCAAGTTGGTTAGCCAGCAATAATAACAGAGCTGTGATTAACTGTTTGCCAAAGAACTGCTTTGTTACAAGAAAATCTTAATAACTAAATCTTAATAACCCAGTTATTTCCATCAATGAAGAAAAAACTGAATTGTATATAGTTTGTCTGGGCATCAGCCACAATGCTGATGTGAATTTAGTGTTTATTATAACTGATGAAGCCCTTTTAACTGGTAAGCGTACTGTAAAAATGTCTATAAAGAAACCTTGAAAGACAGAAAACTATTCTAACATTTGAGATAAAAATGTATTAAAATTTCAGGTCCCTTTCAACTGCAACAATGATATCGACATCAATGTCTTACTTAAAAAAAAATGTATGATGTGTGTTTGGCTATAATACATGCTAGGAGGTACAGAGTGGATTTATCTGGTTGAAGTCATCAGGAGGGCTTCCACGAGGGAGGTATGCTTTGCCTGAGATGTGTAGAAGAGCAGGAAATGCTTAGGTCAAGGAGAGGGTGAAGGTGGATGGTGAGAGGGATGGAAGTACATAGGGGTGAACAGCATGTGTACCTGGGCAGAACAAAGCCCGACCCTTACAAAGACTGGATAAAGGTCAGTGTGGGGTGGGTACAGAAGTTAGGGCAGAGACACCATGTAGGCAACCCATTTCAACACTGATCAATAACTGGTTATGCATATGCTTTTTATAATCTTCCCATTTTAAGGTTTTTAGCTTAATAAAATATTTCTTATGCGTAATTTATATTTGCTATGTACATGATGGACAATTGGAATAGTGTCATATATTCATGAAGATTTAGGTTTATTGCCTGAACTTAGAAAATAATGTCAATTCAAAAAATATCTTGAAAAAAATATATATATTTAAGAGAATACCTAACATCTTTGTTCTGATGAACTCCAAATGATTTTCTATACTACCTAAATTTATTTTTAACAAAAGAAACTGTGAATTGCAGAGAGCTCAAATAAACAGTTATAGAAAATGTAAATGTCATGCTCAAATTTTATATTGTTTTCTCATTAAATATTTCATCTCTTCCAAAACAATTTGCTTAATTTATATTATTTTTCACTTGATTAAAACCAGCTGTCATAATTTTCCTGATTGATATAACTACTCTACATTTTTAAGATTGCACAGTGTTTATTTTCACCTTTTACTTTTTGCTAGTTCCTTCATAATCTATGATTTAAAAAAAAAAAACAAGTCATACGGGGCTGGTAAATTCATTAGTAAAATCTCTTTGACCCTCAAGATACATATCATCAGAACTCCTGATCAACCTCTACTTAGTCATTTCGATATTCTTTTGTTGAATTTTATTGTTAGCCATATTTATAGGCTCTTCATAACTTAATAATTTTCTATAACTTTCATTGTTTTAGTTAAAATATTTTAAAGTTGAGTAGTTCAACCATTTAAACATTATTTAAGTGGATTTCATCCACTTTTCAGGTTATTTATAGACCCACTTTCTTTCTAATGTTTCTTTTTCACCTGATATAACTGTTAGAGCCCCTTTTGATTCCACTTACTCCTTTTAGCCAACATTAATTCACTCAGCTTTATTTTCTTTTTTGCCCTCTTAGCCTTTACAGCTTAAAAATTTATATTCAATATACTATGTATTCTTCTTTTCTTTCTTTCTCTTCTCCATTTCCATAATGTGTCCTTCTTATGTTTCTAATTCTTGATTGATCCTCACATGTCACATCCTTTATGCAGCTAAAATTTCCACATATTTCTACTTCAACATGGCACTTATAAGCATGTTCTAACTTCCTTCCTGTTCAGGAACTCCAGTTCAGGGTCCAATTTTATTCTGATGCTCTCATTTCACTGCTTCAGATTTTAATATCCATTTTTCATATTTCACCTTTCATTTTCACTTACGTGGTCCAAATAGGGGTCTACAAAAATCTAAATGTTAACTAAGATATTTGGGTAAGGTTTGATATCAACTGGACACAAACTGTGGAAAAACTAGAGCTAGGGATATATATCTATATATATAGTTCTGTGTTTTATTTATAAAATTTACATCTTGCCCACAAGTTTTGAGGCGATTTCAACCCAATAACTTTTGAGGCGATTTCAACCCACTTCTTAGCTTTTTTATTCTCTTCTGGTAGTTTGTGGCCAATGGGATTTATTTCAGTAAATATTTGCAGTAGTTTTATATTTACCATACTTGTCAAGCTCCTCCTGCATATTTATATTTTTGTAGTAAAACAAGTGATGTAATAGTTATCACAGGCTAACTGCTGTAACAAATAGACCCCCAAATGTATAATGGCTCAAACACAATAGACTTCTTGTTCACTGTACTGCACTGGGGAGGGGAATAGCTGCCAGTGTGACCTTCCTCCATAAAGCCATTCAAGGACCTCGGCTGATGGAAACTGACGTCTTCATCACGTGGCTTCCAAAGACATCTTGAGCTGATCTCCATTTTAGCCAGTCAGAGAAAAAATAACATGAAGGAGCATGTAGCCTGGAGTTAGTACTCACTGCCTGCATGTACATTCCATTGGTAAAAACAGTCACTTGGCTGCATTTAAGAGGGAAACTGGGAAATTTCGTCCAGCTGTGTGCATAGGAAGAAGAGGGGATCCTCAGTTTCAGGAAACAGCAGTTTCTCTCACACAATTGAAGGAAGTATTTTTTCCTAGTTACTGCTATTGATTATGAATTATTGATATGAAATGAAGTAGTGAAAATGAAAAAAGGGTGTGATGAATTTTTTGTAGAAAAAATTTAAAAGCTAAATCTTTTTATAGTCACTACCTATATGATTTTTAAAAAATTTTCACATCAGCATTATATGCTAAATATGAATATTAAAATGTTATAAAACAATAGGGAGGGAGTAGTTACTTGTCTGAAGATTGGTTGTACTATATATACAGTATGGTTGGGTATAGTAAGACCTAAGCCTAAAAAAAGAAAAAATGGTATAAACCAAGAAATGTTCGGAATTAGTTACATTATCTGACATGCCTCAAACATATGTTGTTGACTTGGAATAAAGGAGGACCTATTTTTTCACACCCTAAGGCCCTGTACATGAACTTGATCTGGTGGCTACAGAAGAGTCATTAAGGAAATTTCACAAAAGGAAGTGTCCCAAAACACTGTTCCCAAGAAGTATTATCATTAGAGTTGAACATTATAATTATGGAAGAAGCAGTTGTTGTCTGAGAGAAAATGGAGAGGAAGTTACAGAAAAATCAAGTAATTGGTACATTGATAAGTGAAATGACTGCTTAATTATCTTGGTTGGCAGGCTGAATAGGTTCCAGTTTAATGCGTTTCCACAACAATGGAAAACTGACACATCTAATCTTTAATTACGGTTGCCCTCTTCCTACACTACAGGAATCCTGCGAGGACAAATGATATAAAACACGTGAAGTGCTTTGAGGGCCTTTGTACAGAACTACAGAAACCCAGTAAAGTTTAGGGCACATAATAATATTACCATCACTATGATAGTCCAGTTTCCCAGTTGGCCCAGTCTAAGTTTCAGTGTAGCTCCCAATCAAAACTGTTTTTTTTTTTTTTTTTTTTGACATTAATACTTGAAAAAATACATAGTCACATGAAGCTGCCTAGAGAGTATACTTCTTTGAAAATATTAGAATTATTCTGTATTATTTCAAGTATGATAAGTTCACTGAGTCTGAATTTGCTTTGGTTTGTTTTGATGCAATATTGAATCTTAAAGTCCCCCAATTAAACATTTCTTTACTTTTTTAATAGATGCAGTTCCGGATATATATGACTGTTTGCAATCTTGTGACAATAAAGGTATTTTTTAAAAAAATATATCTTACTTGAGTCAGACTGTATAAACCAACTTTCCAAAACTGGAATGCAAATTTTTCAATCTGCCTTCCTCTAGGTTTCAAGACATGATAGAAAAGTTGCCACAAGACTGACTAAAATAAACATAGATACCAAGGCATTGTTGGAAAAAAATACAATTTGTTCTTCATAAGTTTGTCATAAAAATATCACTTGTGACAAAAAAAGGAAATTACTTTTTGAGTAGAAAATATTTTATGATTGAAAATGGACAATAGGTAAGAACCTATAGATGCTCAATAAATCAAGACATTAAAAGATTAAATAAGTTTCATGAGGACAGTGTGGTCTCCTTCCTGGCTTTATTTTTCTACATGGTACTTATTATCATCTGAAATGTTTTCTGTTTTACTTATTTGTTTAATAAACTAACTTGATAGAAGTTTGTGCTAATATGGTAGCCACTAATCACATATGGCTAATTCAATTTAAATTAATTAAAATTAAAATTCAGTTCCTTAATCTCATTAGCTACATGTCAAGTGATCAACTGCCACATGGGGTTAGTGGCTACCATATTGGACAGTACAGAATAGAACATTTCCATTGTTGCATAAAGCTCTATTGAACAGTGCTTTTAGTTAATAATACTTTTTACTCAAATTCATATTACTTTTATTTTTTAAAAAACATAGAATATAAACTATTCATGAAAGAGGTTCAAATGGTAGTTTATTTTTCACATCTAATGCATGTTTACATATACTTCATAATCAACAGTGCAAATAATAAAGTTACTAGTAAATAAAGAATTCCTGAGTAACTTCAGCAATAAAGAACCACAAACTTGTTTGCTGACCTCAGCAGGTAAAGTCTTGTTTTGGGAGAGTTGGAGAGCATCAGATAGAACATAAAGGTTTTGCTGTGGTGTGTTTGGACTTGCTAAGTGCCAGACTTTTTATACTCTCCTAGCAAGAAAATTCTATTAACCTGACTTGCAGACGAGAAAACTGTTAGTTGAGAAGAGTTAGTACCCACCATAGTAACCTTCCCCATTCCTGCAATTGTAAAAATCATACTCTGGATTTAGCTATTTAGTATATTATTTTAACCATATTGACAATTCAGCTAACCACATTTTATTTGGAATTAGCTCTAGTTTCAACCCATCCTGAATTTTCAGCATAATGAAGTGCTAGCTTAGAGATGACCTAACAGCTGCCTATTAATTTCAACCAAATTGCAGCGCTTTCTTTTGGCTCCCTGCCACCTTCTCCCCATCCCCAATGTCTTGACTTTGCAAGAGTGTTTGTGCTGATATCTGCAAAAATATCCCACCCGATAAAAGCCGATCTCTCAAGATAAAATTTAATGTTTTATACCACCTCAGGTCTCATTCTACTTTTTAAAAACTTAACTTGGCTAACCTCTTACAGCAAAGCTAAATCTTTGAAGCATACATTCCACATCACTATCTCAAGACCTTTGTGTAACAAGGTAGGGGTATATGTAATCAACTAAGTATTAACTAACTAAAGTGATTTCTATATTCAGTATCATTTAGCTGTTCTGAAATCTGATCAATAAATGTGGCCTGACACATCGTTATCCAGGGAACTTGTAAAGAAAAGGAATGAGCTCATAATGATTTCTCTACCTGTCCTGTTTACATGATGTACTGTGAACATTCCTCTGCTCTATCATGACGTCTTCAGTGTATTTGCTGTTCTTTATCCTAATCAACACAGAATAATCCATTGATTCATTCATTCACTCATTTCATTCAACACAATCCATGGGCACCTGCTATGTACTGGACACTTAAATACTGGAGATACACTGATGAACACGCAGTTCTTGATTACAAAGATCTAAGAGTCCAGTGTTAACTGCATGAATTGGCTAGAATTTGATAAGTGTATTAACAGAGATATATGCAAATTATTTTAGGTAAGAGAAAGGACTCCTAATTCAGCTTGGTAAAGACAGGGTAGGCTTCTTGGAGAAGATTATTGCAGTGTTGACTCTTAATAAATGAAGAAGAAACCAGTGAAAAGAAAAGAGGTGGACTGGGTGATTCTGGTTAGACACGATGTCATGAGGGCATGCCAAGGACGCCAGAAATAGAGTGTTTTCTGTGAAAAAGGAAGGAAGATTGTCAGGATGTGTGTATGTGTGTGGCTAGTGAATGGCTGTGTACATGTGTGTGTGTGCATGCACACACACACACACACACACCAGAATGTGCACTGTGGATAGGCAAGGCCACAGCAAGAGCCTTGTAGTCATCCATCCTGTAGATTCTCTACTTTGTCCTCTCCTTGTCCTTAATGAAAATTTTTTGATTCCACAAGGCTGTTGGAACAATAGTGATCACTTTAGAAATGCAAACCAAATTCCCATTTGAGATCTGATCTGCAGTTTGCATGTGCATCAGAGAACCACTGCTCCTCTATATACAGTCGCATGCAAAGGGGGTTGGGGGAGAGAGTTTTCATGGTTCCATTACAACACAGGTACTCAGATTGAATTGAACTTACTCTTAAGTCACACACATGAGGACACTCGACCAATAAACTACTTATCTGGAGTGGGATTTAATGAATCCCATGACAGAGACTGGTTAGGTGCTCTCCAATCCAGCTTCTTTTATCCCCTGAGCATACAGCTAGATTACATTTCTCAGCTTCCCTTGCAGGGAGGTGTAGCATGTGATTAAGTGCTTGTCATTTCTCCCCTGGATTGCTGCAGTAGTTTTCTAAGTGATTTCCCCTCTTCTGCCCAGTCCCTTCTATTCTCTACATAGCAGGCAGAACAATCCTATGAAAATGTAGAAATCTGATTATGTCAGACCTTGTTCCAAACTCTCCGATAATTTTCCATGTTTATAACTGCCTACAAGGACCTAGATGGTCTCCTCCACCACAGTGCTAATCTCTGTGACCTTACTGTCAGTATTCTCTTAACTACCATAGTTCAAACACTCTAGCAATACTGACTGCTTTGCTCTATCAAGTACATTTTTTCCCCTCTGCTAGAACAGCTTCTCCAGATGTCCATCATGGGTCACCTCCTCCCTGTTTTCCGATTTCCGTTCCAATGACACCTCAATGATGAGACCAGTCCTGAACACCTTTCTCAAAGAGCAAACTGACACCTCCCCAGCTGGTTACTTGTGGCTTCCACTCACTGGTTCTCTTCCTGGCTTTGCATTTTTCCATGGTTATTATTATGAAATGACAATATGATGTTGATATTAACCACATTGCTTATAAATGACTTAAAAGGAGAATATGTAGGTTTCATTGTCTCCCTCCTAATTTTAGTCGTTCTTTTATGTCATCTGTGTTATTTTCTTGTCCTTGGTTTTCTCATGGGTGACTTACTCATTCATGTAGTCATTTATTTAATCATTTAGCTATTTATTTATTGAGAGGCTACTTTGTGTCAGGCACTGTATCAAGCAGTGGGGATGGATGAGTGACTGGGAAGGCAGCCCTCATGCAGCTCAACTGGGGAAGACAGACATCAGACCGTTATTACAAACATGGTGAATATTGAAGAAGAAGACATGAAGCTCAGAGCAGAGAGATCGCAGTGTAAACTAAGAGACTGTGATCTCCTCTAAGTTCCTTCTGGCAGTCAGATCTATAATTATAAGTTTATTTCTGACACTAGTCATTTAACAGGGGGAGGAAGGGCCCAGTGAAGTATCTAATAGTTATCCAATGCCTGGTATACCACTGAACACCTACTGAAAGATTCTTGCTGAACACCACAAAGTAGTTATTACTCTTCCCATTTTCAGATATGGGAAATTCAACACTCAGGTGGGCATCGTTATTCCCATTGTAAGCCTGAGTAAATTGTGGGACAGAACTCTCCTTAACACATACACATAAAGTTGAACACTTTATCACAGTGCTACTCATGGTATAACCTATGGACAAACTGTTATTGTTTTCCAATGAAACAGGGAGGTTGTAGCAGAATATAAATCAATGAACTGCTTCCTTTCTCCAGAAATTCTTGCTACAAAAAAAGAAAAATGTCATCTGAACTAAACAGCATGTTTTGTAACTGATTTACATTCTGTGTATTCTGGAAGAGAAAGAGGTACAGGGGGGTCGGATTGTAGGAAGGTAAGAGACAGCACAGCACGATGGATTCTGAGAACTAAGAAGCAGGAGGATAGGGTAGAGCTGTGGGGAGAAGGGGTAGTGAAAGGCATGGCTAGAGAGCTACACAGGGGTCATAATTAAAGGAATTTACATGGCATGCCAAGATATTTGACCCTATTTTTAAAACAATGAGGAACCACTGAACACTCATGAGTTTTGGTTACTATAAAGAATGTGCTGTCTATACTCCACTAGTCATTTGAATTTTGTGTGTGTGTAAATTATACTTTCATATCTCTTACACAGTTTTCCATTCAAGTTTTGGCGGTTTTCTTATCCATTCATGTAAGTTCTCTTAATAATAAATAAATATGGACCTCAGTGCTTTGTTACATTTGTGGTAAATATTTTGTAGTTTGTTGTTTGCCTCAATAATTTTTGATGTATTCAATAAATTTTTGTTGAATAAATAAATGCATAATTTTGCTTTTGTCTTGTAAAATTATAGTCACTATTTGGTTTCATGAAGGATTTTATAGATTCAAAAGTCATAAACATATTCTAAATGCTGAAAGTGTATCAAGGACTTCGGAGTTTTTTTTTTTTTTTTCTTGTCAACAGGATTGAAGATCCAGGCAATCTCACTGGTAGCCTTAGTTCTCCCACTATATCACTGACTGACCTGGAAAAGGCACTTAATCTCTCTCTGTTTTCCTTTCATCACATATAAAATAAGGTAATACTATATACCCAATCCTGCCTGCCTCATGGAGGATATTAAACAAATGAATTAGAAAGTAGGTAATGACATCCATAATTAGGAAGAGGTATAATATATTCCCTGCTCTTTGGAAGAGAATGTTATTAATTTCAAGGCATCACCGTAAATCACAATTTATTCCTGTTTGCTTAAAGCAAGGGAACAGGAGGGCAACTTAATTCCAATAGCAAGACAGGATTTTCTGATTTCTGTTTCTGCTCTTGTCCTGTTTCATTGAGTTTTAACATTCTTTGAACTCCTAAAATGAGCAAAGCCCTATGGTAGGCATTTTCAATCCATTACAACATGGTTACCTCATTTAAAATTCATTTGTAACCCAGATATCCCGGAAAAGAAAATGGAAGACTTGAAGAAAGGTCAACCATAAACAACGTAGTGTTGGAGCCTCCAATGGCTGATGCTTAATTCTTTTTCAAGCTAACACAAATAGCTTTGGGAAATATATTTCATTTTATAATATTCTTGTGAATCATTATCATCATTCCTTGACTCAAATAACTGAGGAAAAATGCAGTTTAATAGAATTCCCCATAACAAAATTTGGGGAATAAAACAAATGTAATTTACCTTATAAGACCATCAGATTGAGATGCTGGTCAACCTAAGGTCTAATGAGTAACATTTCTTGAAGCAAGAGCCAACTTACTTTTCTTTAAAAAGAAATGTGCAAAGTACCAAGTATACCTTTAGTGTTTGGTTGTTGCAAAATATTTTTATACATATTGTTTCATTAAATTCTTATAATTCCTTAGTTATCTATTATATACATAGTAGTACATATATGTCAATCCCAATCTCCCAAACCATCCCACCCCCTGCTCCCCCCTTGGTGTCCATACGTGTGGCTGATTCCCTTTGCTGTACAGCAGAAACTAACACAACATTGTGAAGCAACTATACTCCAGTTAAAAAAAAAAGAAAAATTAAAAAAAAATTAAAAATTCTTACAATTCCATTGCATAGCTATTATTGTGCACATTTTAATGCACAGAGAAATCACTTTCACCCAGTAAATTTCCATGATTCACCCAAGTTTAAGAACCAGTATTTGGAAGCTAGTCTTCAGGTTCTACATTGAGTGTGTTTGTCAAGAACATTGCATCTAAATCTAAATGTGCTTTTATAAATATCACAGGTAACAAACTCAAATGCTTCCAGGGGCTAGGCAGGAGACAGAAATGTGCAAAGCAGGCCAGATGGGGACTAAAGTGAAGACTATTATCTAAAGGGGAAGGGGCTACTTCACAGGCTTTTGTTGCCATGTGGGACTAGGGGACCGGTGTTGTTATCATTGTTTCCAGAGAAAATTTAGAATATTGATGTTCAAATGTAACATCTTCTGATTTTTAATTGATGGATATAATTGAAATTCACTGTGAGTTAAAACATAAGGCATTTGCAGCCATCACATTGAGAATAGACTATTAACCAGCCTTCTCTGGTGTGCCTGTTCCTATTTGATAATCAAATGAGAAAAGACATCCCATTTTACAGATAAGAACACTAGAAGTAAAAAAAAAAGAAAAAAGAGTTTGTGATTTGCTTAAGGTCACATAGGCTAGCACGTGGCAACTATGTGGCTCAAAACTCACCAATTACTCTACACGTCATTTCACTGCCATGACTTATTTTGTGATGTGTCTAGAAATCAGAGCGAAATCAAATTATTCCATTACACAGTTATGTGCTTCCACCCCAGTGTATTATAATGCTTGAGTCAATGGCACAACACTCTGCTGTCCAGACACTTCCCAGCTGCCACAGCTTGACTGTCACAGCTGGGGTTGCTTCGAGCACCGGGGCTTTGGAGGAGAACTCGCAGGGTGGTTACCAATGAGGATAAAAGAGAAAACCTGAGGATTAAAAATGGACAATTTCCAGTTAAAATTACCATATTGTAATTTTGTTAGTTATCAGACTAAGTACACAGAAGCTTATCTGACAAGAAATTGTCCTAATGGGCATGATTTAACCTAGAGATGTCTGATTTCCTCATATGTGGTGTCCAGATGGTCTTTTTTGCTCTCTGTTGAGACCAGGAGGCATAAAGGCCATTTCTAAAACAGAGACAATGAAGTAAGTGCAGGGTGTAAATGCACAAGGCTGGTCAACATAATGTACTCAATCAGATTATATTTTTAAAGCTAATTCCCTATTACTGACATAGGCAACTGATGAGGGAGAAAAAAAGGGTACTACTTTTTAGTGGTTTTGCTAGAGATGCTATTACAAGTGACTAGAGCTGATGAGATAGATCCCAATGTCATGCAGGCTCTGCAGTAAAACATGGGAAAGCAAAAGGGAGGATAACAAAATGAACAAGAGAGAAGCCTAACGTTCTACTGAGAAATACTGCTTTTTCCTTTCAATGCAGAATTAATTCTGTGCCTAACTTCAGTATCTCCTACGCACTAATGAGAAAAAAGGTGTATAGAACTTAGCTGAAAAAAAAAAGCCAATGGTAGTAGCCTGCGCACAGTATGGAACACACCAATTACACAGTAAATAATTAAACAAAAGTCCTCTAAAATGCCCAGTTTATAATAACTTCTTATGGTAGCTCCAAATTACAACACTGGCTATTTGCATAGGATTTTACAGAACCATCTATTACAGTATTCAAGAAAAAGAAAATACCTCAGAAGACATATTTCTCATTTGGAAGTAGAATAACTTTGTAAGTTAACATTTGGAAAGCTTCCCAGTTTTTAGCAGTAAAATGATAATGCTAGACGTATCATTTTAAAGTGGAATCTCCTAGAAGTTAATTCAGTTGACAAGGTCACATTTAGACTTTATTTTTTCCCCTTATGTTTTGCACTCAAAATAATTCCCAGATCCTATTATTCAAAGCACTGAAGTTACCATAGCAATTCATGCGTCTGCTCATACTCAAGGTACCTCTGAGATAGAGAGCTACTTAAAAAAAATAAACTTCTAAGATACAGATCATGGAATGCATAGTGTTTTGAGAAAGGGAAACAAACCAGAGACGCTTATTTGTTGGGTAGAATTGTATGATTTTAGTAATATCTTATTGTGAAGATTCAGTAGAATAGCCTTGGATTTAAGAGCAAACTCTGGGTTCAAAGCCACATTCTGCCAGTTACTTGCTGTGTGACCTTGGGCAATTTATATAACCTCTGTATCCTTATTTCCTCATCTATAGATAATGGTATCTATCACATATGTAGTTGTTGCAGTTGTTGTGAGGATTAAATAAATTAACATTGGTAAGGCACTTACAGCACAGCAACTAGTCTATAGTAAGTACTACGTAAGAATTAGCTTTCATCTTAAAGAAAGACATATTTTCATAGTAGCAGAGAAAATATATTTTGAAACAAAAAATTTTAAATATATTGTATCAGAAAAGAATTGCACTTCAAGTCTTATGGGAGCATATCAGACTTAAGCTGTGTTTTACTTTTGGTAGGGAGAAGAAAAATGATAGAGATTCAACGCGAAATATCTAAAATACCTTGACTTAATATATTTTCTGCACTTAAAGTATAATACTTTATGGTTCCTTTTATACCTCTTTAATAAGTTTTCAGATTTTAGAAATAAATCTATAGTAATCATACTCAAATTTGTTAACATTTTTGTGGATCTTTTAGACACTTTCACGAGTTTCAAATTTTATTCACAAAAGTCAATCAACCTCAGGCAGTCTTTGTTTTAACTCCTAAAAATTTTCCAGAAAGTAGTCAAGAACTAAAACATTTATTTCTTGATAATGAAACATCAAATTTTCCTTTATTTTTAATTTGTGAAATTTGTTTTCTTGATTCGACTTTTCATTGGTCTTTGTCCATTTAGCCATTTTTGTATTTTCAAATATTGCTCTTATATATTTAAATGTATCTCTTCTTAAATATCAAAACATACTCAAAAGTCTATTTTTCCAATTTATTTGTCTCTTTAACAAAACAGATGAAAGAAATGCTATGTCAAAACAGTCCAACACTAGGTATTGTGTGCTTTAGGTCAGAAATGTTAAGAACCCAAATTTCTTTCCCATGTAATTGAATAAAACTGAAGTGTTAGGAGAAAAAAGAAAAATTTTATTGACATTTTTGAAAATGATACAAATTTTAATACTGCAAATGAGGTTGTTTATAACTAAGCACAGAGCTTTCCTTTGCATTTGGATTATTATCCCCACAATTCAGTTTTCTTTTTTTGGTGTTAATGTGGCATCATTTATTTATAGCAATATATTTTTACAACTGTATTTAATTTTTTCATGTGTATTTCATATTTCAAAAATATGTTGTCTGTGTATATATTATTTCTCATTAACCAGACACAATGATTTTCTAGAAGACAAGAACTCTGGCACTTAATTCATTTGTAACTATGATACAGGTACCTCCTTCCCTCACTTTTTTTTAACATTTGAGATTGATATACTTTATTGCATATAAATTATACATCAACTTACGTAAAAGAAAGAGGGAAACAGGATATGTTGACATAAGTAGAAATGTACTGAAAATATTAATTTTTGTACTTTGGCAAATATGTTACAACTTACATTTTTTCCAGTATTATTGAGAAATCACCGACATGCATCACTGTATAAGCTTAAGGTGTACAGCACGATGGTTTGATTTACGTATACTATGAAATGATTACCACAATAGGTTCAGCAAATGTCCATCTTCTAACATAGATACAATAAAAAGAAGAGAAAGGAAAAAAGGGAAATTTCCTTATGATAAGAACTCTTACAATTTACTCTCTTAACGGCTCTGCTATGTATCATACAGCAGTGCCAGCTATAGTCATCATGTTGTACATTACATCCCTAGTACTTACATATCTTATATTTGTACCTTTTGTTCACCTTCCTCCAATTCCCTCTCCCACCACCCTCCACCTCTGGTAGCCAGAAGTCCGATCTCTTTTTCTATGAGTTTGTTTCTGTTTTTATTTTTAACATTCCACATATATTTTACTTAGCATAATGCCGTCAAGGTCCATCCATGTTGTCACATATGGTAGGACTTCCTCATTTCTTATGGCTGAAAAAAAATATATATATATACACCACAACTTCTTTACCCATTAATACATTGATGGACACTTAGGTTGTTTCCACGTCTTGACTATTGCAAATAAAATTGTTATTAACATGTGGGTGCAGATATCTTTTCAAATTAGTGTTTTTACTTCCTGTGAAATTGCTAGATCATATGGTAGTTCTATTTTTAATTTTTTGAGGATCCTCCATACTGTTTTCCATGGTGGCTGTACCAACTTACAATCTTATCAACAGTGCACGGGGGTTCCCTTTTCTCCACATCCACACCAGCATTTGTTATCTCTTGTTTTTTTGATGACTGTCATTTTAACAGGCATGAGGTGATATCTCATTGTGGTTTTAATTTGCATTTCCCTAATAACTAGTGATGTTGAGCATCTCTTCATGTACCTATTTGCCTTTTGCATATCTTCTTTGGAGAAATGTCTATTCAGGTCCTTTATCCTTTTTTAATTGGGTTATATATTATTTTGCTATTCAGTTGTATGAGTTCTTTATATATTTTGGATATCAACCCCTTATCAGATACACGGTTTATAAATATTTTTTCCCTTTCTGTTGGTTTTCTTTTTACTTTTTTGATGGTTTCTTTTGCTGTGCAGAAGTTTTTTAGTTTGAGGTAGTCCTACTTGCTTATATTTGATTTTGTTGCTTGTGCTTTAGATGTCATATCCAAAAATCACTACCAAGTCCATGTCAAGAAGCTTTATTTCTATGTTTTCTTATAGGAATTTTATGGTTTCAGGTAAGTCTTCAATTCATTTTGAGTTAATATTTATGAGTGGTGTAAGATATGGGTCCATTTTCAGTCTTTTCCATGTGAATATCCAATTATCCCAGCATGGTTTATTGAAAAGACTGTCTTTTCTCCATTGAGTATGCTTGGCTACCCTGTCAAATATTAGTTGACCGAATATGCTTGAGTTTACTTTTGGGCTCTTGATTCTTTTCCGTTGCTCTGTCTGTTTTTATGCCAGTACCATACTGTTTTAATGACTATAAGCTTTATTATATAGCTTGAAATCAGGAAGTATATAACCTCTTGCTTTGTTCTTCTTTCTCAGGATTTCTTTGTCTCCTTAGGCTCTTCTGTGCTTCCATATAATTTTCAAAGTGTTTTTTCTACTTCTGTAAAAATTGCCATTGGATTCTTTATAGGGATTGCATTGAATCTATAGATGGCTTTTGGTAGTATTGACATTTTAACAAAAAATATTAATTATTCCAATCCATGAACATGGGATACTTTTCCATTTATTTATGTCTTCTTCAATTTCTTTCATCAACATCTTGTAATTTTCAGAGTAGAGAACTTTCACCTACTTAAATTGATGCCAAAGTATATCATTGTTTTGATGCTATTGTAAATGGGATCAATTTCTTTATTTCTTTTTCAGAAAACTGGTTGTTAGTGTATAGAAATGCTATTGATTTTTGCACGTTAATTTTGTATCCTGCAACTTTACTGAATTCATTGATTAGCTCTAACAGTTTTTTTGGCTGAGTCTTGAAGCTTTTCTATATAGAAAATCAGGCCATCTGCAAATACAGACAATTATACTCCTTCCTTTCCAATTCTGATACCTTTTCTTTCTCTTGCCTAATTGCTCTAGCTAGGACTTCTAGTACTATGTTGAATAGGAGTGGTGAGAGTGGGCACCTTTGTCTTGTTCCTGATCTTAGAGGAAAAGCTTTCAACCTTTCACCCTTGTGATGTTAGCTGTGGGCTTGTCATATATGACCTTTATTATGTTGAGATATGTTCCTTCTACATCTAATTTATTAAGAGTTTTTTATCATAAATGGAATTTGAATTCTTTCAAATGATTTTTTTTGCAATTATTGAGATATCACATGATTCTTTTCTTTCATTCTATTAATGTGATGTATCATCACATTGACTGATTTGCCTATGTTCAGCCATCGCTGCATCTCAAGAATAAATACCACTTGATCATGGTGAATAATTCTTTTAATGAGCTGCTGAATTGTTTGCTGGTATTTTATTAAGAATTTTTGCATCTATATTCATCAGAGATATTGGCCTGTAGTTTTCTTTTCTAGTTGTGTCTTTTTTTGGGTTTTGGTATTAGGATGCTGGGCTCATAAGATGAGTTTAGGAGTGTTCGCTTCTCTTCAAAGTTTTGGAAGAGTTTGAGAAAGATTGGTGTTAATTTCCATTTTAAAAACCAATTTGCCCAAGGCTCTAAGTGGTTTAAAAGCATTACTTAAGGCTTGATGGCTTTAAATATGTAATGTGTTACTGAGTAGAACTATGGTTAAAATGGTTAGGATGCTTGTTCAATCAGAAGACCATGTATGGCTGCTGCTCATTTAAAAGCAACAGAGACCTTCTCTTTACCTGGTCTCAGATTCTGAGAAAACATGGTACCTAGGTGAGAGGTCTTAAAAGATGCAATTGCTTTTGCCCTGTAATTTAGATCTCTATAAATTTTGTTAGCCTGGAAGCAGTAGTGTTTAATAGTTAAGAGCTGGGATCTCAAGCCACAGAAAAACGTATGTCTGAATTCTGGCTCACCTTTTGCTATGTGACTTCAGAAAGCCCCAGTTTTCACATCTATAAAATCCAAGTAGTAATAGTACCTAGTTCTTCAAAGACTGTGATGAATAAAAAAAGAAAAAAAGCACATGTAAAGTGCCTGAGAGAGTGTGCAGTTCATAAGCTTAATAAATAGTAGCCAAGGGTTTTTTATTACTATTTATTTTGAGTGCTGTGATTTCTAAAGACCTGACATTTAGAGCTTCCTCCTTTGGCCAACCTCTACCTCTGAAACATGGCTATTTATTTACTTATACCTCACCTCTATCCACAGGAATTGAGACCCTAAGGACTGAAGCTGCCCTTCCTTCCTTGCAGACAGTCAGAGATCATTGGTCAACCTGACACTCCAGCCTTTAAGGAACCAGTTCACTGAGGTTGGTGCTTTAGTCCAGGACTTCAAAATGGGCCCTCTGAAGAACTGAAGTTGGATCTTTATCCACAATGCCTACTTTTCTTTGCTCACCAGTGGAGTTCTGGTTCTCAGCCTGGCTCCCTTTTTTTTTTTTTTTTAATTTATTTATTATTTATTTTTGGCTGTGTTGGGTCTTCGTTTCTGTGCGAGGGCTTTCTTTAGTTGCGGCAAGCAGGGGCCACTCTTCATCGCGATGCGCGGGCCTCTCACTATCGCAGCCTCTCTTGTTGCGGAGCACAGGCTCCAGACGCGCAGGCTCAGTAGTTGTGGCTCACGGGCCTAGTTGCTCCGCAGCATGTGGGATCCTCCCAGACCAGGGCTCGAACCCGTGTCCCCTGCATTAGCAGGCAGATTCTCAACCACTGCGCCACCAGGGAAGCCCCCTGGCTCCCTTTTTGGTTATAGCTTCTTGACTCTGCTCTTTGAAATACCTTCCCCATTTCCTACCTTTGCAAATATCACTTCCGTTAATACTAGTGACTTTGCCAAATCTCAGAAGAAATTTGCCTAGTGACCTGAATGCATAAATTTCCTAACTACCAAGAAAACAAACATGGCTTTGTAGCCAGACGTCAAACATTGATGGTCTGTGGGCCACCCTCTTCCCAAAGATATATTAAAGCACTGATGAAACATTTTGTGAACATCAATGTCTTTATGCCAGTCATGAATTTTCCAACGTTTTGACACATTCCCTACCAGTTATATTACTTTACTCCCAGTCCAGTACACTCTATGTTTTACTCGCCTGCTCTCATTTGAGTTTGTGACCTGGTCAGACCTTGGCTCCACCATCTGAGGGAGTTTGTCAAGTGGGAAATCTCAGTAACACACAACCTTCTAATCCAGCACCATTAGATTTGCTCAACCAGAGATTCCAGAATTACCATGCCACCCCTTTCTGGTGTCTTGATAGTGGGTTAATTCCGAACCACAGTTTCTGGTTCCATAGACTTTGGGGCCTAAATCTCTTATTTCCCCTTAACCATGATGAAGACATCTGTAAAATAATTTCTTCTGAACTTAACCTCTGTCTCATTGTCTTGCATTCTTCCCATTTCATGTCTTCTTGAGCAACCAAACTCCAGTTTCATAAAAAATCCTCATATGACAGTATGCAAAATCAGCCTATACACCATCTACCTACACTGAACACCTAATGTTCTTCTGTTAGTTTGTTGTTCTGTGGTTTCCCTGTATCATTACAAGATGATTACATATGGAATGCCTTTAAAAAATATGAATGCCAAGGTATGGAACATAAAGGCAATGAGGAGAAATGAACAATGCAAACAAATCCATTTTGATTTCCTCTTTACCACTAAACAGAAGACTTGGTCTCCTCTGAAAGATTTATGAGGCTTCCTACCATAAAGGAGGTTGGGTTATGGCTATGCTTACTTTATAAAATGAAATTCTGCCATCATAGGCAAGGGTTCATGGCTGTAATTATTTCAATGATCTTCCCAGTCAATGTGTCTTACACAGCTGAGCCAAACCCTCTCTCACACAGGCAGGCAGGCCATTTCGTAAGAAGTCTAAAAGCTCCCACAACTTTGTGTGACCTTGCATTGAATAACACTGGAAAATTGATTTGGCTCTAGTAATAAAAGACCGTCTACATTATCTGCATTCTAATTATAATTAATATAACCAGGATAACTGCTGTATTATTTACGATTAGAGCTATGGTGAGCACAGTGTAATAATAATCTGCTACATAATTTTTTATTGATCTGATGGTTTTATGGCAGAAAAAACAAAATGCTACACCACTGCATAGCTAAAATTGCCTTTCTTGACATGAGTGTTTACAGAGAGGATTTCATTTAACATTTCTTTTATCTGATGAAATTCCCATAGTTTTAATATCATAATAAGTGTGATGCTATGGATTCTTTCAATTTTCCTCTTTGAAAAGAACTGAAGAACAGGCATAATTCATCTACCCAGGTTTCCCATTCTTTACTTATTGAGTATCATTAATTCCCTGACACAAGAGTCATCACACATTTCATTAACAGGAATGGAATAAACCTGAGAAAGAAGTGGCTTTCAGTTAAGGGAATGCTATCTCTCACCCTAAATAAACCCTCTCTTTGAGGATAACGTATACTGTAGTATAAATGTACTTATAAAATCTGTGTATTTTTCTTTAACAGAAAGTTAGAAAATTACTTTTTAAAAATATTAATGGAGGAGCTTTTTAGGAGCACAAAGATCTTTATGAACCTAGGTAAGAGTGTTCACCATTCTCTACGATTAGTGATGAAAGCTTGATTCAATTATATAATAAATTGGAAAATGTCTTATACTAAGAAGTGAATAATAAACTTTGGTAGAAAAGTAAACATAACAATGTATATACTGAATTATTTCATTTCAGCAGGACTTGCCAACTCATGCAATGATTTGTACTTAACAAAGGGATTAACACCTAGCAATAATTTTTTTTCTGATACCCAATTTTATCAGAATACTGAATGATAAAATTATAAAAAACAATTTTGTTTAAAGTTGGTTAGCTTTGCCAAATTTAAGAAAAACAGCAATATATAATACATAAATTTTACACTTGGTTTCAGCTATATTAACATTTGAGAATCAGGCCTTAAAGTGTGTAGTTGCTTGCACAATATCATGAAATAGATTTCAATACCCACGCACTATTTTGAAAAACATATTCAAATCATATTTCACAGACTTATAATATGTTTCATGCGTTATTTCAGTTGATCTTAACAAATCATGTAAGGCAGGAAAGACAAATGAAGAAACTGAGGTTTGAACATCTGGGATGTGGCAAATTCACATCTAACGCTTTTATCTCCAGATCTACAATTCTGTACTTTTGCTATAATATCAATCCCTTTAGTGATTTGTTTGATTTGAATTAGGTGATTGTTGCATTGATGTTAAGTCTCACAGAAGAGATCTGTGTAATATTTACAAAAAAATATAAAGATTATGAAACATAACTCATAAACTCTCTAAGATGAGTCAGCTTTAAGAGGACTTTCAAATGTACATCATCATCATCATTATGGCAATAGACATTTATGGTACCAGAAAATAATATTATCTCATAATAATGTGACATATGAAGAAATCAAATTTTAGGGAGAAATTAAATAACTTGCTCAATGTCACATAGCTAGTTAGTGGTGGACCAAGGCTCTGAACACTGATATGTATAAAATATAAGTCTGTCCCATTAATATTGTTTCATTTCTTCATGTACTAGCTTTCCAACAGTGTATCTTGTGAAGGCTATCTTACAATTATTTTAACAAAGAAATAAACCCTGAATTTAACTGTATTTTCTTCTTGTGGCTTAGGAAGCAGTAACAGAGGCATCAAAAGTGTTGTCACAGAAACAGTCACTCTCAGAGTCCTCATAGACATTTATATTAGATTATTTGAACATTTCAGAATTTTATGTGATAGCCATGCCAACATGAATGATCTAAAATGTATTATAGCGAGGGGCTGTTGACTATGACTTTGAAGAGAATATCTTTGTGTAGATTTCATTTTCAATTTAATTATTTGTTTATTAAAAAATTAATCTTTGTTGAGAATGTTATAAAATGTTTTTTTTTTAAACAAAAAATAAGAGACTTGATTGTTAATGAATTTTAGACAAGGCATATAATTAAGCATTCTTAGTTAAAGAAAAGGGCTTCCCTGGTGGCGCAGTGGTTGAGAATCTGCCGGCCAATGCAGGGGACACGGGTTCGAGCCCTGGTCTGGGAAGATCCCACATGCCGCGGAGCAACTGGGCCCGTGAGCCACAACTACTGAGCCTGCGCGTCTGGAGCCTGTGCTCCGCAACAAGAGAGGCCGCGATAGTGAGAGGCCCGCGCACCGCGATGAAGAGTGGCCCCCGCTTGCCACAACTAGAGAAAGCCCTCGCACAGAAACGAAGATCCAACACAGCCATAAATAAGTAAATAAATTAAAAAAAAAATTATTAAAAGAAAAAAATACTTAAAGAAAAAAAAGACAAAATTGCATGCTATTTGAAAAAATAGAAATATGGAAATCTATATTTGAGTTCATCCCTGGCACACATTTTCCCTCTTCCCAACCCCTCTTTTACTGTTCCTATAGTTGTACAGTGAAATAGTAGCTAGAATGAGATAAATCTAGGAATTAGGGTTTCATTCCAGAGGGAGTGTCAACAATTTCCCCTTTGTTATTTGTATTATCTGGCTGTTGGCAATCAGAGTTTAAAAATAACTCTGTTTGCTGCAGTGGAGCAGATGAATTGTGTGGCAATTTTTCCTGAAAAATGTATCTTGGCCAGACCAGTTTGGTAACAGGAAGGCCAATGTCCATGCCTTGCTGTGCTAATCTATTTCCCCTTGAAAGACAGGGCTTAGGTTGGACAAATATGTAAAAGTTATTCCACAGTCCATGCCCTTAATTTTATATTTTCATTTAAAATATTTTTTAAATGCTTGGAAATCTGAAATATTATTTGAAATTTTCTAGAAATTGTAGCCAATGTAATAAGGCAGGAAACAAGAGTAATAATTGTAAAACCACGAGAAAGGTGACAAAAAAGTCATTATTTACAGATTAGAAATAATTAGAGAATTATTAATATCAGACAAAAATTACTTTAAATGTCAATACCAGTCATGTATTATTAACAGAGAAAAATATAATTGTTATAAAGTTTCATTCACAATTACAAAAAAACTGCTGAATACATGGGAATGTTTTAACAAGGTATATAAAGGTATATATATACACACACATATATATGTATGTGTGTGTGTGTATATATATATATATATATATATATATATATATATATCTGACCAGTATGAAGAAATGTAGTGATAGAAATCAGAATTTACTAATGTGAAGAAAGAGTTAAAAAGGAGAAAATATTTAAATGACAACTTACTTTCAAATTGATCTATAAATGTAGTGTAATGTTAAAATCTCATCAGTATTTTTTTGTAAATAAAGAAAATTACTTCTTTCATCTGGTAGAATAAACAGATAAAAATATCCAAAATAATTTTGAAAAAGAATAATACAAGGTAGTATGTTAAAACACACTATTATGGTACAAAATCAAATCAATGTGATATAGGCATAAGGAAAGACAAAGGTATAGATAGAATCAACTATTCTAAAAGGAATCTAGAATGCATAAGAATTTATTTGATTGAAGCAACAAATCAGTTTGGGGAACACCTCATTCTTCTGAAAAATAATACTTATTTAGATATCTACTTTAAACCATTTACTGGCATAAATGTAAGGTAGAATAAAATTCAGAATCAGTTAGAGGGGACTTATAACATAGGAATTAAGAGATGACTGCTTTGCTCCCAACTGTAAATTCTTTCTGTGCAAGTTACTTAGTCTCTCTGGGCTTTAGTTTTCCCAACTATAAAATAGAGATAATGATAGTGCCCATTGCTATAGGGTCTTTGAGAGGATTAAACAGGTAAATATGTAAAGTGCTGAGAAAATTGTCTGACACACGGTAAGAACCCTAACAATGCTGGCAACTGCATTACATATACTATTGCATATTAAAGGGATATGGTGATTTAAAATAAAAACATCAAAAGTAGAAAGAAAAAGTTGAACTATTTCTTTCATCTCCAAATGTGAATGGTCTTTGCAAGATTCACAGGAAGCAAATAAACTGCAAATGGAATAAACTATAAATTTGACATCCCTCTAAAGGAAAAACTTTAATAATCAAAAATAAAATTTCAATAGAGAAAATAAAAAAATTTAACAAAATTAAAATAACAAATGAGAATTATAGAATAAAACAATATATTCATTGCTAATAGATTATATACAAAAAAGAAATACAAAATGAAAATAATAGAGTCTGTCATACTGAGTGAAGTAAGTCAGAAAGAGAAAAATAAACACCATATGCTAACGCATGTACATGGAATCTAAGAAAATGGTACTGATGAACCTAGTGACAGGGCAGGAATAAGACGCAGACATAGAGAATGGACTTGAGGACACAGGGAGGAAGGGGAAGCTGGGATGAAGTGAGAGAGTGGCATGGATATATACACACTACCAAATGTAAAATAGATAGCTAGTGGGAAGCTGCTGCATAGCACAGGGAGATCAGCCCAATGTTTTGTGATGGCCTAGAGAGATGGGATAGGGAGGGTAGGGAGGAGGCTCAAGAGGGAGGGGATATGGGGATATATGTATACATACAGCTGGTTCACTTTGTTGTACAGCAGAAACTGACACAACATTGTAAAGCAATTATACTCCAATAAAGATGTAAAAAGAAATATTTCATTTAGACAAAAAATAGAAGAAAATTAGAAGAGCTCATCATTTTAATCTACTTAAATATCAAAGATTCAAAAGAATTCATAATAGTTAAATCTCTCAAGGGATAGAGAATGTAATGGTAATGAAACATGTCCTGATATCCCAAATACAGTATGGTAAAATATATGTATCATGACCTTTAAAAATACTCATCCTTGAGCCACTATTTCCATTCCTAGTTTCCTATTTTAAGAAAATGAATAACCACAAGAAATAAAAATTTACTCAAACATGTTCAGCTTATTACTATTTATATTAAAGTAATGGAAAATAGATAGTATATTAAATATTAAGGTTATAGCTAAGGAAATTTTGGCCTATCCATACATTAGTATAGTAATCAGATGTTAAAAAGGTGTTTCACAAAGATAGCTGTTGTTATCAATCTATGACCAATACCAATATCAACTGAAATAATTTTTTAATATACTGTAATAACTGAAATAATAATTTACCAACTGAAAAAATAAATGCAATCTCAAGCTGGTATGTTTTTAAAATCTATCATACAAAGAATTTTAAAGGTAGCCTCCATGGGTCTATTTTTTCATATTTCTAATAGTAAGATACTGAATTACCAAGAAGTAAACCTTTAGAAAAACCAACCAACATAAATGTTAGGAATAAATACATATGTGAAAAAGCTATTTTTAAAAGGCAAGGGAAGGGGATAATGTATAAAAAATCAGGATGGAGGTTTATTGTTAGGGGAGGGAGAGTACTCCCTCCCCTAACAATGGAGAGTAATGTATAGTACACATTGCGTCGTTCTAGTTCTTAACCTGGATGGTGGGTTCATGGTTGTTCTTTGTTGTCTTGCTTCATAGTTTACCTGTGTGTTGTGGGTATTCTTGTGCTTATACCACATATAAAATCATATTTATAAAAAGGAACAGGAGAAATAATATCTCTCACTGGGATATAAAAAGAACAAAATTCAGCTTTCGGCTCTTGCCTTTGTTAGAAATGTACTGTCATTTCTAGCTAATGTCGCCCTGACTTCTATGCACTTTACTATTTATCTGTCAAATAGGCTTGAACATTCTCAAAATTCTTGGTGAAAAGAGCTCAGACAATTGGAAAGTGAATTCATGCAAAGTTGCTTCCCATTTCTTCCCAGTAATTTAAGAACTGTCTGGCTAGTTGGATGGGAGTGGCAAGAGGATGATGTTGATAAAGATATCCTAGATGTCATAGCCCTGGTTGCTTGCTAGACCTTTGCTTCTAGATCTCCAGTCCCACACCCTTCAAAAGAGAGGAGAATCATATTTGTAAATATTCTCTGAAGGCACGTAAGAGGATTATGGTTACTGACCCCGTCACGTTTATCAAAAACTAGATAGTAAGCTGATGGATCTAAATACAAATACAATGATGGATTCAACCAGATTTTTACAAAGTAATCCTTATTTATTCAAACATACACATACACGCACACTTCCCTTAAAACAGACAAAACAAAGGAAAACAACACTTAATGATGTCCTGTATTTTATTAGGCATTTGCCCCAACCTAGGCATTAAACTACATTATTTAAAAAATAAATCCAAAAGTAGGTGAGCCCAGGACATAAGGCAAAATCCAAATGTCTTGAGTATTCAGTAATGAGAATTAAATTAATGAGAATTTTAGAAGGAACAGAACTAGAGTAAATTATAATATGTTATGTATATATTTACTGGAGATTGTCTATATCCATAGAGAGTCCAGTTTTGTTTTCATGGGTCTATTTTCACTAACGGTCTCTAAAGATTTCATAGAAATTGGATATAACATTTGCTTGCAGCACAGTAGGAAAGAGTATGTATTTATATAACTAGTTTATTACTTTTTTCCCTCTATCAATATAGTACCAAAACATTCCACATACGGTCCTCAAGTTTTTAGAAAAATGGGTATAAAAAGTGAAATATTTAAATAACTTGGTCTTTTACACTGACAGGCAATTATGTTTTCTATTGACTGACCAATTTACTCATTCATTCAAAATCTAAACTCTGCTAGGTATTTGAATCCAAAAAAATTTTAAATATGATTTTTATCCTTTTAGAGCCAAGTTTAGTCAAGAAGCTAATCTCATCTCAATGTCATGAGTAATGCTGCAGTCATAATGTCATAGTAGTGCAATATTTGGGGATAAGAGAAGAGGAAATGACCCACTCTTGCTGAGGATTAAGTATATATAATTATATATGATATACTAGGTTTGATGAAATGCCCATAAGACTTCATCCATACTTTTCAAAACCTAGTAAGGTCCAAATTCAGTTACTTTTATAATTATGGCTTCCATCATGAGCAATTCTTATAATTCTGAAAAAAAAAAGGAACAGTAGAAATAGAATATGTGGACAAAGAAGGTACCCCACTTTTTTTCTTAAGGAAAGGATAATTCTACTGCTTGAAGTACTTTTCCTTGTTGTAAGAAAATGCAGGTCAGCAATACTGGCATACTGAAATGTCAGCTCAGTCATCTTTTTCCATGTCTGCCTCACACTGTCTGCTGCTTTTCAAGGTAGAAAAAGCTAATTTAGTGGCTAGAGCTAAATTAGACTTCTTAATTGACATTTCACTTTCATCTAAAATTAGGCCAGCACATGTTTAAAAATCCCTTTTATTTTGAATGAATTAGAGAACAGCTTGCAAAGGCTTGAAAGATCAGAAGGGGTAGTGAGGGACAATCTGGGCTGAGCATTTTTCCAATTTGGCAACAGCTATGGAAGGTGCGTGTGTATCTCTGAGAGAAGCCAGTGGCCTATCTGTCTGGGCCCTGAAGACTGAACTGAGCAGCCTGTGAATTAACCCTCTTTGGGTCCACCTGATATGAGCTGTCTCAGTGGTTCTCAAACGTTTTGGTCTGAGGAACTCCTTACACTCATAAAAATTGAGGACCAAAGATCTTTGGTTTATGTGGGTTTTATCTATTGATATGTATCACAATAGAAATAAAGCTAAAAAATTTGTAAAATATTTATTTATCCTTTTAAAAATAGCAAATAATAAATGTGCCATTTTAATGCAAAATAAATCTTTTTAGTAACAAATAACTATATTTTTCAAAATAAAAAAAATAGTGAGAAGTGGCACTATATTACATTTTTGCAAGTCTCTCAATGTCAGGCTTTAAGAGAAGACAGCTGGATTCTCATAACTGCTTTTGCATTCAGTCTGCTGTCTTATGTTGTTCTGATTTAAATATATGAAGAAAATCTGGCCTTATGTAGATACGTAGTTGGAAAAGAGAGGGGTATTTCAGTAGCTTTTCAGGTAATTTGGGAATTTTTTTGATACTGCATCAAAATTCAACAAGTGTTATCTTCTTAAAGGTGAGTTGCAGCGTGGAATCTGACACCACGTCAATTAGCTTTTCATACTCTGTTGCTTTAGATCCATTTGTATATGTTGCACTTTGAATCTTTTACCAATATATAATTTATTAGTGTCATGCATCTATTATTTTGGAGTTATTGGTCTACTGAGTTACACAGATCTTCCAAATGTTGGCACATTTCATTGTGTAACATCAAAAAAATCACATTCATGGCTATTACAAGGAATCTCATCAGGTAAGTTTTTAAGTTTTGGAAAGCTGTCAAGTTCACAGTGGCAGGCACTGTAAATTTCCAAAATTCTAATTTTTGCTTGAAAGCTTGATATTTATCATTGGCAATAAATACTGTCAGTTGTTTTCTTTGAAGCAATATTTATTTCTGAGAAAATATCTGCCAAATTCTCAAATTTAAATAACATAGTTTGTCAGACATTCTTCAAGCAAAAACACATTCTATGAAAAAGGTGGCTAATTCCACTTTTCATTCAAGAAATCATACAAGTGCTTTTTCCGGAGACAACTATGGTACTTCAGCATGAAACACAAGTGCTTTATGTGTATTTCCCATTTTGTCACACAGAATATTAAAAAGGCATGTGCTCAAGGGTTTAGATTTAATAAAAGAATTAAACTCCACTGCTTCATCAAGAACATTCTTAAGTAGCACTGTCTTTGTTTGCTTGTTTCAACTTCGGCAAAATACAATGACTTCTAGTACAGTTTGGTTCCAATGCCTCCCTCGATTCCTAGAAGTTCCACCATTGCTTCTGCACTGTTAATGCAAATGTCAACACCGTGGAAAAGTCAAATAACATCTCAGTAATATTATGGAAGTAGTTTTGACCCCATGGTCTTCTGGAAAGTGTCTTGGGACCAGTGGTTGGTGGTTTCAGAACTGCCAGTCTATTTGATGACCCACAGATGGAGCCAGCTGGCTACATCAGCATATACAGTCTACAAAGTGATTTTCAAAATATAAGCTTGCAAGTATGGGGCACAGGGAAAGAAAGAGGGGAAGAGTTGAACATATATCAGAATCTTGCAGGTGGTGCTTTTGGGGACAAGCTCACACAAACTCACTGTGACAGGAAACTATTCTTTGGAGGGGGTGTGTTAGGATAGGACAAAACCATCAAGAATCTCAGCTATCCTTCCTTTAATCCAGGCACTGAATTGCTGTTTAGCTCTCCAAGTACTTTCAGATTATATATTATATCAGAAAATTAAGTGCTTCATTAACTTCTCTTTCTAAACAAAGAATAGGAAACAACAGAGCAAATGGGCAGTTTTGTGGAATGACAGTGTCCCCAGTCTGGGCTTGTCTCAGTCAGCTACGGCATCCCCCAAACTCAAATGTGTTCCAGAGATTGGTTGTTGAGCCTAAATATTACCTATTGATGAAAATATCGATGATTCAAATAATACCAACTCCAAATCCTAATAATTATCAATACAATTCACTTCAAAGTTTCCTTAACTTTGAATTATTGACTCCTTATCTATGACTTAGACTCCTACTACACTGTCATATAAATGCAGAAACTTATTCAAGATAGTATTTGTTCATCATAATGCAGCATGTATCATGTGCCCAGCATGGTTATAAGTCCTTCTTTTACATATATTTAGTCATTTAACCCTCAAAACTACCTCGTAAGGTAAGGCCCCCCCCACTATTTTGTATTGAGAAGATGAAGTCAGAGGACTGATGTAACTTGCCTTGGTCTTCACACGCAAATAGGTAGCAGAGTCAGGGTTTGACCCTAGGCTCTTTAGATTTCAGGCAGTCCGTGTACTTAAAACACTACGCTAGAAGCAAAACAAACCCAGAAATGAGTGTTCTGCAGACCTTTCTTTTAGTGAGCTGTCTCATTTACGGGTTGCTCTCGATTCTTCTCAAAAATAGATGACTCTCTAAACAATCCCTGGACAGAGGCTGCAATCATGTTGTCGCTTCACATCAGAAATTATGAATTCATCAAAACTAAGGCCTATCTCAGTGAGAGGTGCCAAATAATAAAAGTATGACGGTGGTGTCTTAAAGCAAACACAACTACAACCATTATCATTGTTTGTATCAATATAATAACCAAGTTTATCTAAATAATTCTTTTCATTAAGTAGATTTTTACCATATATTAGCTTAATCATTTCTAGTACTTTGCTCTGTGCTCTGCAGACTCAAGTCACTGAGAACTGGCATTAGATTAGGATCATGTAGTTTCTAGAACCACGGTCCTCAGCCTTGTGCTGTCCTAAATAAAGCACGTGTCTGCCAAGGCTCCTTCCTATTAGCGGCACTAGCTCCTGAGCTGATTTTCAATGAGAATCCCCTCCCAAGTGGAACTGTATCAGTCATTTCAAGTGAGTGAATTTATTTTGACAAAGTGAGCTCTGAATTCTGATAATTACATTCACTTTCCAAAAAATCAAAACACTGTTCTAGACTTTTGAAAAAATGAAAAACAAAATCACAGTAACAAAGCACATAGTAAAGTAAAAATTATATTGGATTAAATTAGGAGGCTTATATAGAGAACAAACCAGTGGTTGCCAGTGGGAAGAGGGAAGTGGGGAGGGACAAAATAGGAGTAGGGGACTAAGAGGTACAAACTACTATGTATAAATAAATAAGCTACAAGGATATATAGTGCAGCACAGGGCATAGAGTCAATATTTTATAGTAACTATAAACGGAATGTAATATTTGACAACTGTGAATCATTATGTTGTACACCTGAAACTTACATAATACTGTATATCAACTATACCTCAATAAAAACAAGAAAAAAAAAAAAGGAAAAAAAATTAGGCGGCTTATAGCCATACATTCAATTTTAATTCTTTGTGAAACTTGGCAAAATTACTTTACCCTTCTGCGCCTCAGATTTCTCTTGTGTAAAATAAACTAGCATGTACCTCACATGATTGATGCCCACATTGGATTAGATAATGAAAGCAAAAGTGCTCTGTGAAGTTCAGGATGCTTTATCAATGTTAGGTGAAATCATCATAATAATGGTCATTTTTATAATGTTGCAAAAAAAATTAAATGAGAATATGCTGGACTTTAAGCCCTATGAGAACAGAAATTTTCATGGTTTGGTCACTGTTCTATATCTAGCACCTAGAACGATGCCTGACACATAGTAGGTGCATAACAAATATCTCTTGCATGAATTTGTGTAACAAGGAAAGTGATCCATATAGGATGACCCAAGTGGTCATTTAGATCAATTCTATGAATGAAACAAAACGTATTTTCATATTTTTACTATCAACATCCCAATAACGATCATTTTAAAACGTTCTATTTATTGGCCTGATTGTTATATTTTCCCCCACTAGACTGTAAACTCCATGAGGACCAGGACAGTGTTGAAATGGTTCTCCACATTATTCCCAGTGCCTAGTACTGGAGATATGTGTTGAATAAAGCAAATTAATTTTAAAAGATGAAAACGCAGGGCTTCTCATAGCAATAATATACCAAAGAGTAGACTACCAGGCACCATGTCAGCAGCCCTAAATTAGCAAGGATCTTGACAGGCGACAATGCGTTCGCTATCTGCATGCCACAAACACTGATGAAAGATAGCAGAACGTCCTGAAAGTGCTGTCTCTCATTGCAGGTGGAGTGCAGGAATTCATAGGAATCTGTGTCATCACGCACACTCTTTTCTACTGGGATGGGCTCACAGTCACATTAGAAACCAGCCATCACCGTTAGGGACAGCATCAAAATGGACTGCCCAAAAAGATTCAGCAGAAAAAATAAGTGATAGAGTACTAACATTCCTTTTTAAGTGGATGCTTTCATTATATTAGCAGATAATCCTTTATCTAGTTCTCCCCCTCTGCAGGGGACCAGAAAATTGGTAATAAATATTTAAAGCAATTTTTTGGAAAGGTTCTGTCCAGGCCAACTATGGAGCTACGTATTAGGCCTAGTGTCATGGAGACAAAATAGAAATGCGATCTGTGAATGCTGCAGCTGCTTCGTGCTTTTTTTGCCTGCTTAGCTAATGCTAAAGCATGAGGAAAAGGGGCTGTCTGAGCTAAGAAAGTTTAATACCTTGAAGCTGATGTATAAGGTATTATTTTGTCTTTTTGACAGGGTCTGGTGCTATTTTTACCCAGGTTGATGCAGGGGTTAGGTTAGGACTTTAGGAAGAAATGATGATTTATTTTAAGTGCTGTTTGTGTAACAGCGGCTCCCTCTGCACTCATTTCTGCCAGTTCTTCATTGTTCCCAACGTAAAAATGCCCCCTTCTCCCTCTTATTTTCCTTAAAAATACACACCAGCAAGTATCTCCTTGGTAATCCCCCTAACAAGCTGCTGTTTGTTTGCTAGAATTCCTTCCTCTTGCATCACTGCTTCTATTTGTGAGTCTGGGTTCCTCCCCACGCCTGCCCCCAGCCTCCCTGCCTCCTTCTTCATGCGGGTGTTGTTTCTCATTTAAATGAACAGTTGGATTCTTTTATTTCTTACAAGTGCTGGATTCGCCTTATCGCCCTCATTCCTTTGGGGGTTGCCAATTGGTTTTATCCACGGATGTATCATTTCTCATGCTTCCTTTTTTTTTCTTGCAAAGAGAAAGAACCTCTCCGTCAACAAGCCTCTCCGGAGTGAAAGATTAAAAACCTAGACATCACCTACCTTGCAGCTCTACTCCCAACTGGGTTGTGTAAAACTCAATTAAACGTGTCCCCATTGAATACTGCATTACAGTACATTAAACAGAAAATTCTTCGAGCGTGATGACAAAGCTTGAAACCTTGCCTCAAAGCTGTTCCTTGTAGCTTTAACAGTTCAGTCTTTATGGTGCAAGTCTCCCGTTGGCACAACTTTAGTCCAGCTATGAAAAAAAATTCACAGAGCCCCACAGGGATTAAAAGAGAAAAGGGGGGAAAAGTGAAGCTGGCCTTGGCACTTCCCTGGAGGCTCTATTGAAACTGTGCTGCCAACAGACCACTCGAAGCTGAAAAGTCTTCCAGAGGTCTGCGGTCTAACAATTGAAAATATAATTCCCTTATTTTGGGCAGGTGAATTTTACAGATTTCTTCCTCTACCAAGAACGTTATATTCCCCTGAATACAAATGAGAAAGACATGAGTCCCTAGGGCAAGGGATTTTATGCGGACATATATTCACAGAAATTTTAAAAGCCCAATGAATATGTTAGTCTCTTCAGAATTCGTCTCTTCATAGAACAAAACTAAAAAAATGATTCCACACCCCTGCGAACCTCAAAACTGTTATTAACTATAAACTATGCCCTTCTATTTCTGTTTCTTGTCCTCTTCCACAATTTTTATTTCTAATCTGGGTTGCCAAGAGGCAATCCTCCTCTTAATTTGTTCACCTAATTGGGTTTTCAAAGCTTGTTTATTACACAACTCCCACAGGTTAACAAAATTTAGACCAAAACTTTTTTCATCAGAATTATAGATATTACTATATTGCCAGCTTCACGGTTTTTGATATTTGAGGCATTTCTCTGCTTTCAAATTTTGGCAATTCAAAGCATAATGCCATCTTCCCTCCCAATCTTTTGTTTACAGTACCCAGCCCACTTGCTGGTGTAGCCAAAGAGGAAGATAGACTGGCTGCTTTAAGGCACTGTTTTACCTTCTGTGTTAATTATGATTTATTTTATGTCCACAGTATGATGCATTCTATGATCCTATGTTTGATCTGAAATGCTATATAGTGTTATTAAGAGTTTATTAAGAGATCCTAAAAGCTTTAAGAAGACACACAATAACCATCCGATTATTCAAAACTAAAACAGTACCGTAACGTGGAGCTAGGGGGCATGGTGATACCAGAAGTTCCATTTTCACAATTAACAAATTTAGCTGTGGTTATTAAAGAAAGGCATGTTTGTCTGCACATATGTATATATTCACATTCGTATACGTATATGTGTATGTATATGTAAGCTTAGACATTCTTTCTTTCTTGTTAAGAGTCATTGTCTAACACGTGTGCAATACTTAATTTTGCTCTTAGCATCTTGTTTTAATTCATTGGTGGGAGCGGGGGTTCATTCTTCTCCATCACTATTATAAACTATTGTCTGCAGTTTTTTTTTAGTACAGAAAGAGGAAGTGTTGCCTATTCTGGACGTTCATTACAAGGCTGTAAGCTCCAGTACTTAAAATGGAAATGCAGTTGAAGTGGATTTTGGCTGGGGTTCCAGAAAGGTTTTCCCTGTGGACATACTAGAGGCAAAGCTAGATGTTACTCGGGATCCAACAAATGAGAAACAAGTAAAAGACATACCCGAAAGAGTAGAGCCTCAGCTCTCTAATCCCAAGATGACTTCTAAGTTTAATTAGCAAAGATACTTGATTAAGAGTTTCCAGGGCTTTTTTATTCAAGGAAGTTTTCAAAGATTAGCTGATTATTCATAAGATAAGTTAATATGAAAAGCAACCTAAAGAGTTCAGGAAAGAGTTTATCTTTCTTTTCCAAACTCTTTAACAAACTCTTTGTTAGTATCAGGATAAAACAAAAGACATTTTTTCCATTCCAAGGCAGTTATGTTTCCGAATATATGCTAGCAGTTATTTAACTCTTATCATGAAGAACTTTAAGAAAAAAACCTTAATGTGTAAAAAGCTTTTATCTACCCTTAATCTTTTTTTTTTTTTAAAAGAACCTAGAAGTTTGGTCAATTCCTATATTCTACTTTAATTTTAAACTCATGTAAACGATTGAAGAAATTACCATCCTTATCCTCAGAATGTTTAGTTTATCTGAATGAAAAATATAATTCTATAGGAATGCATTTCTGCAAAGGTTGGAATCCAAATTTTGTATCTAAGTTATTTTATTCTTTAATTAGAGTTTTAAAGATGTTTTGTGATTTATTTCCATATACGTCTATATAGCCCTTTCTAAGGAAAAAAAAAGAAACTTTGTTATAAATAGCTAGTAGTGATTATGTTTGTCTTATGCCATCTCTTTCACTTTTATAGTAAAATCATTTATTTATTCTTGTATTTTTAAATGAATTGCCCATCCTCTAATATCAGTGGACTTTTTGGCTGGCCAGAGAACCAATTCACTCCCTCATGTCTCATACGCTTCCGTTCCAACATTTTTGAACATTTGTTTCAACTAACAGATCAACCACATTAGTTCATCATACTTTCAGAGTTGAAGGTTAGGGCACAGCGGCCAATTGCTGTTAACTGTATGATTTCTTGTTTCTCAGGATTTTATTTTTTATTTGCTCTTTTTTTAAAAACATCTGAGCAGCTTATGTTCTGAGAAGTTTCTCAAAAACGTATTTCTCCAGCAATGGTGCATATTCGTCAAAAAAACAGAGATCAAGGCATTTCTATGATTATTCGTAATGCTTTGGCTAATTCACATAAAGAGCACCAAAGCTGTCTGATATTGTCTGGTAGTGTCCATTTTCACAGTCCTCTAACTAAGTTGAAGTGTGCCACTTTCCTTTAAGATCCATCTCCTCCTGATACGTGTTTTATTCCTGTTCTCAGAACCATGGCTATTATTACCCATTATTTCTCCTTTAAGGAATTGTTTTACCACTTGGCCATTCATTTGTGTTTCTGGTTATTCCTTCCATAGCTTCAATTGCCTATTAACTGATATAATAATGCTGATATGTTCTATGGCTTTGGCTGTTTTCATCCAGGGATTTCAAAGTGCTTTTAAGATAGCTCGGTTGCTTTGTGAAAGGCAATTAATAAGACAAAGAGAAATAAAGACCCGAAAAGTGAAGAAGCCCATGTATATTCACACACCAAGACCACTGGAAAATCTTTAAATTTCATTCATCTTTGAATTACTTTGGTTAGGCGGTTAAGGAGATGACTGATACAATTGGAAGTATAGGAAGATCTAGTGATGTCATTTGTTTTGATTCCTAAAGACTGACTGGGGTCAATAAAACTTTAAGGTCACTGAAATACAAAAACAAAGGATTCTGACTCATGTCATTCTTTTTCTGATAGACCTTTTAGTTTAAATGTCCCCTGATTTGAGGCCATCACCACTAGAGGTTTCCAGACTCTCTCAATAAAAATTGTGTCCCTCTTTTGAGGAATCCATTGCTGCAGATGTGTATGATTCCATTACCACCATTTGTTCAACTATTTTCCTACTGATGGATATTTGGGTTATTCTCTTCACCTCTGCAGCAATGGATCCTCAAAGGAGGAAAACATTTTTTTATTAAGAGAGTCTGAAAACCTCTAATAGCTATTATGCAATGGAATACTAGTCAGTAATAAAAAGAACAAACTACTGATACCCCAAATGACATGAATGAGTCTCTAAAACATTATGCTGAGCACAGAAGTCATAAAGTGTATGATTCCATTCATTTGATAACTCCATTCATATGAAATTTAAAAATAAAGAAAACTACTCTAATAGAAATCAACAGTGGTTGTCTTTTGTAACATGGGAGATCTTCTGGGGTGATGGATATATTCTATATCTTGACTGTACACTTAATATTTGTACATTTCATTGTAAGCCAAAAATAACTTAAAAAACAGATTAAGGAAACTAGATTTTTCTTCTGAAAATGCTTTATTTATATTTGTATTTATACAGTAATTTATCTCCTATCTTTCAGTGTTTCTCAAAATAAATTCTTTTTTGTTTAGATTCAAGCCAGTGTGGGCTGAATCATTTCATTAATTTGGTAGGTATGTCACCTTTTAACATGATTTAAAAATAAATGAATGGATAGGAATGAACACCGTTTTATTTGTAGGCAATATTGTTCTGTGGACAAACCTAAGGTCCAAATTCTGACTCTATCTGTCCAATAGCAATATAACCTTGACCAAAATATAGCCTCAGTTTCTTCATCTGTAATAATTATAGCAACCCTTGCGGAGTAGTGCACAATGTATATAAGGTTTGTTATAAAGTAAGTGTTCAACAAATTTTAGTTTCTCTTTTTTGCCTCTTAACTTCAAATGTTTTATCTCTGTACATAAGGCTAGATGTGGAACCAGGTATGCTTCCCATGTAGTTGTGTGTTTGACATGACTAACACCTTGGTAGGATGCAAAACAAAGACGCTACTATATAATGCAAAATCTCATAAGGATAGAAAAGCATCAACAGGAAGAAAGCTATCAGCTAATCTCACCCTTTAAATATAAATTGTTATCTATATTATTGCTTCCCAACCCAATCTATTTTTTTCTACTTTAGACATAAGAAACCAGGGCAAAAAGGAAGGGAGAAAAGAGAATCCAAATATTCACTTATTTATTCAACAAATATTTTCTTGAGTGCTTCCTATGAGTCAGGTATTGATCCCAAACTCTCTGTTCCTAGGACTTAGAGCTGGAATCAAAATACAAGTAAGTTTTAAGGGAGATGTGATTTATGGACTGTTAACTAGATAAAAAAAAAAACTTCAAAAACTTTTCAATATTCTTTTCTCAAGTCCTGCTAGCGTCTCAATGGAAGCAAACATCATAATGGTCTCCTTCCTGCTTTTGAGAGCAGCTGAGATTCTTCTATTGACACAGTTTCTAGGATTGAACTTGAAAAACCAGAAGCAGGGAGTTCCCATTAAGAGTCGTGGCCTTGCAGACTTACCCCTCCTATCTGTCCCACAAGCCAGAATTTTCTGACCTGCAGGGCACAGTGTGGGACTCATCTGTTCTTTTCAGCATTTCCTGGCTAGGGACATAGTACTGTGGTGGTAGGAGGAAAGAGTGACACAGAGGAGATTTATTTACAACTGAACTGGATGAGGTAATTAGCAAAGCATCTATTTAATCTCTGACTACTAACGGGCAGTATATTGGTATTACAGGACAGCACAGGACATTAATGCTCAGAAGTGTACTAGTAAGTTATGGGGAAAAAAAATTCCACAATATTTTCATGGAAAAAATCAGTAATTTTCAGAGGTCAATAAAGAAACCCCAGAGCAAATACTTTCAGGAACCAAGAGGGGTTCATCCATGCACTCTTGTGTCTCTCCTCCTGGTTGGTTCTATGTAATGGAGGAGGGGTGTGTGTGTGTGTGTGTGTGTGTGTGTGTGTGTGTGTGTGTGAACAACCTAGACCTCTGAATCAGTTAAGTGGTGACTTTTGGCTCCCTAACCAAAAATGTCAGCTCACCAGTGCAAGGAATATTATGTGTTTTCTTTACTCCAGTGCCTAGAAAATTGCCTGGCACATAGTAGGCCCTCAATAAAAAGTTGCCAAATGAATGAATGAATGAAAAGCAGAGATACGTTCAACTTGAGCTGTGTTCATTTGTTTGCTTTGTGACTTGGGCAAGTTATTTAATCTCTGGGAACCATTAAAAAACAGAGGATAACCCTGTTACTTTCGTTGTTTATTTGTCAGTGTTTAACGATTCAATATTCAGGACAGGGCTTTGTATGCAGAGAGTGCTGAGTGGAGGTGGACTCCCTTCTCTTGCAGACACTCCCTGACCCTGTAGTGATTTAACATGTTGTTACAGTAGAGAGTTGTGTTAATTGGATGATTCTATGAGAAAGTATTCCAACGGTGACTTAAATATGTTGAAATGGGCATGTTGCACTGGTTATAACAAAGCATTGTCCATCATTCTAGATTTTTCTAACATAAATCTGTTCCAAGGTATGAAAAAAAATCTAAATTTATACAATAACTGTAAGTTGATGAAATAAACATGTAATTAACAATTTACTAGCGGTTTGAATATTACAAACAGCGTAATACACCTACTCAACAGGGAGAATTTTATGATTTTGAACAAATTCCATTTTTTATTCCAGGGATTTTATTTATCAGTACCATGTAAATAAGTTGTTTTTGACCTAAAGTTAATAGTTTATTTGGGAAATTATTTGAATAATAAAACACAGTTCTTTGGCTTAAAATGGTTGAAAGCCGAAAACTCAAATAAACCTATATCACAGTAAAGGCTATATCAGAGGACTTTATTTAATGGGGTGAAGAAAATATTTCCTGATTTTTTTTATTACTATAGGGCAGATCTGACACCATTAGTTTTCTTTCCGTCATAAATACAGACGAGTAGAATTTGACAGGCATCACTCTAAAATAGGTGATAGATAAGTTCAGGCATCTTTCCTTCCACACAGACCTTTTACACTCCGTTCTGATGGGGCTTCTTGAATAGAATGACCAAGGTTTGATTTTAGGCTTCTAGGTCATGGTTTCACCTTGACAACAGTTCTTTCATTTCCAGCCGTAACATTTGATAGGATCCCTAAGGTGCTTTCATTTTTGTAAGTAGTATAAGGAAAAAAAAAAAAAAAAAAAGGAAGGATAGAAAAAAAAAAAGATAAAACTTAATTCACATGCTGCAGGACTATCTCTGTGTCTCTGGCACAAAACTTCAAATCCAATCCAAGAACTGGATGTGTATTAGAAGTCTGCAGATTTAAACCTTGTCCCCCATGATCAAACTGGATTTATGGAGCATCATAACTCTCCAGACACCATCCAGCAGCTTATTAATTTAATAGACTCCTGTCCATTCACTGATGTTCCTGCCCTGACAGTCTCTCAAGATAAGGCAAAAGCCTTTTGACAGGACAGAGAGCATATATATTTTCTTCTGTTTTCTCGCGGATGGGGTTGTCGACAACTTGAAATGTGTGGCTCAGCAAATTTGTTTTTTTCCTTCTCTTTTTTTTTTCCCTTTTGCTGTGCAGGAAGGATGACAGAGGCGAGCCTCCAGAGAGTTCCAGGGGTCAGTGGGGCCTGTGTTTCCCCTAAGTACTTATTTAGCATTTTGTTTTGCAAAATAACAATGAATTGATTTAAAGGCATACACGCAGGGACAATTTCACCATGAAAAGAAACAACATTACAATTTAATGCCTAATATAAATTAAGAGGTGTTGGAGAGAAAAGGAAAAACAGCAATAAATGTTCCCATTAAACAGAGTACAGCAGCATTTTCTTTTCTTTTCTATAATCCCATTTGTGGGAATGAGGGGGAGTGCCAAAAAAGATAGCACTCAAGCTGTTGTATATTTAAAGACAAAACAGGAAGAACTTTTCAATGTTCTTATTTTCCCTTTATGATATTCTCATGCTCTACAATGGTGTTTATTTGCAAATGAATTCACAAGTCTCTGAGAGTTATTACACTAGTATATTGCAAGGTTAACTGTTTCCATCCCTCCCGGTACTCTTCAGTTAAAGACACATCAGTAATCACTAGACCTTGGCTTCCGAAACTTAAGCGTGCACGCAGATCACCTGGATCTAGTTAAAATGCAGATTTGGATTCCGTAGGTCTGAGTGGGGCCTGAGCTGTAGCGTTTCTAACAAGCCCATGCAGTACTGCTGGTTGGCAGACCACTTGTAAGGAGCACATCAGCCAAGCTTTTAACAAAGGGCAAACTTAGATATGGACAAATGATACCCCAGTGTCATACCAATGTAAAACATAACTTGAATATATGCAAAAAGTTAACAGATTCCCTACCTGGCATATAGTGGGTACTTGACTAATATTTCAATGAATTGAAAAACTCCCAAATTTCATGCAATGGCCTGCTTTTTATAATCTCCCTTCATTTTTACATGTGTGTAAAGATGATTATCTTAATTTCCTTTGAGATAGTTAACTACAATGGTGTATGTAAAGCCAGGGATAAGATGAAAAGTAACATGCCCATTTTCTTATATACATTTTCTCCTCACTTCATTTCACTGATAGAAAGCTATCTTTCTTATCTGTATCTCTAGTCAAAATGCAAAACTATGAAGTGAGACTTCTAAACTAAACTATTGTTTGGCTTAAATGTCCTACATAGGCCTTTTTATGTTATTTTATATTTTGGCTTCCTACACTCACTCTAATCTAGAAACCTACACTCAAAGCACAGAAAGACAGCAGAGATGATACTTAAGATATTTAAGATTTTATATTACTAAACTAGTTCTGATATTGAGAGACTCCAAATTATTATTTACTAGTTAACTGATAAATTTTGTATCTTTTGGGGGGCAGGAGAGCAGGACTATCATACGTTACGTATCATATCAAGTTAACTATGAAAACTTAAATTCCTTCGTAGAAGTATTTGATAAGCATTCTGAAAATGTTAAGTTTTCATAATAAGCCTCTGAGACTTAACATTTCTTGAAAGAATGCACAAAGTAAAGGGTACTGACCTGGAGAGCCGTCATTCTTGAAAATCTTTACTGACAAGAGAGACCAGACAGTGATGATAAATACTAGATTTCTGAAGGAAAAACTGGCTTAAAGTAATTTATTCTTATTGAATTTCAATGGGCAGTAGATAGAACTACATAACTAGATAGATAGAAAAAGCTTAACTCTTCATACTTAAATGTGTGTATTTCAGATCCATTCTTTTGGCTGGGATTTTCTTGCTTGGAACACCACGATATACTGTCTTGGTTGACCCCACTGTTGTCTGACAGTCTTCACATACTTAAGAAAGACTAATGAGAATATAACTTCTCTGAAGTACTACTGTATGTCACGGCATATAAGGTGACCTTTTAGTTTAAAAATAGCCTTCAGAAATGGGGTTGACTTAAACACCAAGGGAAAATGAAAAGCCTCCAATTTCACGTCTCAGAGCAAAGACTTGAGGTCCGGCTGACTTCCCCCCAGTGAAGAGCAAGAACAACAGACACAGGGCTTCCCTGGTGGTGCAGTGGTTGAGAATCTGCCTGCCAATGCAGGGGACACGGGTTCGAGCCCTGGTCTGGGAAGATCCCACATGCCGCGGAGCAACTAGGCCCGTGAGCCACAATTACTGAGCCTGCGCGTCTGGAGCCTGTGCTCCGCAACAAGAGAGGCCGCGATAGTGAGAGGCCCGTGCATCGCGATTAAGAGTGGCCCCCGCTTGCCGCAACTGGAGAGAAAGCCCTCGCACAGAAACGAAGACCCAACACAGCCATAAATAAATAAATAATAAATAAAATTAAAAAAAAAATTAAGGATATCTTGATCAAAATTTCTATTAAAAAAAAAAGAACAACAGACACAGTCACTGCTTGATGGGAGAAAGTCAAGTGGATCCACAAAGAATTGCGTAGTAATGGTGAGCCAATGTCTTGGCATGGCTGCTGTAAAAAGATGTCAAATAAAACCCTAAGCTTTGACAGCATCTTTGGCATGTATATAGATTCTAATTTTTCTAAATTCTTTTATACACCTTCATGCTAACTGATGTAGCACAATGTATGCTGTGTTTACATAGGATATTCCAAAGAAATCCTCTTGTATTAGATTCCCTAGCATTAAAGTAATCTTGCTAAGACATGGAATACTTTTCTAGATATGGAGAGAAGAACATTTTGAGTACTGGATTTTCAAATGATTTTCATACTAGTGATTTTTGAAACTAAAGCAAGTCCCACTAGAGTTTACTATGTTGAATGATGCATCCTAATACCCATTAAAAATAATTCAAAATTCAGTGAGTATATTCTATGTATTGTCTGTGGAGGAGAAGCGAGAAATGGTGTCATTGCATTTGAGGTGTTCACGTCCAACTTGGGACAATGCACAGGCTGGGGTGGAGCTCTCTCCCCGGGATGGGGCACAGAAGGCTTTTCAGAGCCACTTACACATGCTAAGTCTTGAATGATACCTGTTGCCAAGATAAAGATGTCTAGAAGGTTATTAAGCAAAAGAAACCTGATGTATAAAGACAGATATGAGCAAGTAAAGAATAGCTGAGGAATTTTAAATAACTGAGTATAGTTTGAGTACAGGGTATCTGTGGAGGATGAGTGAGAAATGAAACTATAAGGAGTAGGATAATTTAAAAAAATTCCAGATGAGCTAAGCTATGGGAAACATAGAAATGAGAAGAAAGAAGACTAGAGAATGATGTTTAGTGGCTGGACAGTGATGGAGAAACCTGGCACTGGGTGTGGAAAGGGATAAATCAGATCAAGCCTCGTGGAATAAAAAGCTGTCAACAAGGAGACCTGTGACAGAGTCACTTCAATGGAATCATGAAGGCAGAAACAGCAAAAGAGAAGACGCTGGAATTCAGGAAGTTAAAGGAATGCATGCAAAAAACTTTGCAGAAGCTTACCTAAGAAAAGAAGCAGAGAGGGCTTCCTGTTAAGTATGATGAATTGATTGCATGCATTTATTTCTACTCCCTTTCAGTAACATGACAGTAGAGAAGAAAAAAACAATGATAAGGGCAAAGAGATGGGGCAGAGTAGGCAATAGAAGTCAACAACATCTTGGAAGCTAGAAAACTGATGGAGTGATAGATGACACAGCAGAGCACAGAAAGCTGAAATCCAAGTACTTGAAGAGCAGCTGGCCAACAAGTAGCAAGCAGATTTATTCTGCAGAATCCTGGAAAAGATCAGAAAGTAAAGGCACCTGGCACTTTGAAAGGTAGGGTAAGCAGTGGAGCTAAAACTTGCAGGACTGGCCTTCTAAGTAAGAAGCTGTTAGCTATACTTGCTCAGCTATTCCCTGCAGAGCTAAGTGACATTCCTTTCCCACTCTGGAGGCTTAGTCTTTGAAGAAATGGAATACAGGCTTTAGATCCAGAGACACAGGCTCTGCCAAGGGTAATACTGAAGTTTCACCTGCATTAGAAGATTAAAGGAACATCTACGTTCTCAACAATGAGATAGGACTTTCCCAATGTACCACCTGGTCCAGTTTGCCCACAAAGTCCTCAGATTGCTGGTTATAGGCTCATCCATCTCAGAAATGAGACTGGCGTTCTCTGGAGAAGCTAACCATGCTAAGACAAAAAATTACATACACTGTCATTTGGAGACCTCATTACCATGGCTAGGTTGTCATCCTATGACCCCACGCAAAAGCTACCAGTTGACAAGCTCTGCCTTCTCAGGCTGCTCTTGCATTCACCCCTTAGTGCCCCACTCTTAAACGATGAAGTAGGTATTCATGGATCTCTAGCCACTTGAGGAAAGCTTCAACACTAAATACAGGGACAAAAACAGGCAGGAGAAAGTAAGAAACAATGCATGGGACACACAACTTCCTAATCATTCTCCACGTCCTACTTCAGGGATAAAGGAAAAATATCCATATTAAAAAGAGCAAGATGTTGAAAAAAAGGAACAGTCAGGGAACAAGAAAGACCCCTGGTAAATTATAAACATGAGAGTTAAAATTCAATAGTGAAGGTAAGGTATAAAGTTTGAGGACATCTCAGAAAGTTCAACCAAGTCAGATTACCTAATCATGGGAACATTATTAAATCCATACTTTATATTGCTTTTCACAGTAAAGAAAAAGCTGTAACCCATTCATTTATCGATTAATTCTTTCATAAATATTTAATGAGCACCTACTATGTGTCATAGATGGCTTCAAAAAACAGACAGAATTCCTGTCCTTAAAGAACGCTCATTCTAGGGGTGGGAGGATGACACTAAATTTTTAAAATAAATGCTAAAATGCCAGATATGAAGATAAATGAGAGAGATGTTATAGACTGAATGCTTGTGTCCCCAACTCTAAATTTATATGTAGAAGCCCTAACAACCAATGTGATGGTATAAGGGGTGAAGCCTTTGGGAGGTAGGTCATAAGGGTGGAGACCTCATGATGGGATTAATGCCCTTATAAGAGACATGAGGGAGGGAGCGCTCTCTCTCTCTCTCTCTCTCTCTCTCTCACACACACACACACACGCACACACCCGCACACACACCACCATATGAAGATACAGCAAGAAGGTGGCCATCTGTAAACGAGGAAGATGGGTCCGCACTAGATACCAAATCTGCCTGCACCTTGATCTTGAACTTTCCGCCTTCCAGAACTGTGAGAAAGAAGTCTGGTGTTAAGCTACCAGCCTATGGTGTTTTGTTATAGCAGCCTGAATTGATTAATACTGAGGAGAACAAGGAGAGAAACAGAGACAGAGTAGTTAGGCAGACCTTCTGGGAAGGCAACATTTGGAGAGAGTTTTGAATGAAGCAAGAGAGGGGCCCATGTGGGGGCAGAGCAGGGCACAGTGCAAAGGCCCTGAGGCAGAGGCATCCTTTGTATTTTCAAACAAAAGCAAGGGCCTGTGACACTGGAACAGAATAGTTGGAGAGTCATAGTAAATAACCCACAGAGGTATCCAGGGGCAGATCATGTAGCGCATTTTAGGCCAAGGTAATAACCTTGTAGGCTTAGTTCAGGCGTTGCCAAGCTTTTTCTGTAAATGGTCAAATAGTAAACACTTTAGGCTTTGCAGGCTAGAGGGTCTCTGCCACAACTACTCAACTCTGAAGTTGCGGTGTGAAAGCAGCCACAAACAAAATATACAAACAAATCATGGTAGCTATATTCCAATAAAACTTTATTTACAAAAACAGGTGGTGGGTCAAATTTGGTCTCACGGGCCACACTGATCCTTGTAATCAGGCTAATTGCAAAAGGAAGCCACTTGTTGGAGGGTTATATGTGCTTCTACTTTTCCATTTTCTCTGGAAAACAAGAAGCAAGGTCATTATCTAACAGGGGATGGTATATATTAGGGGAGACAGAAGTCTGACATAGTCACTTTGAAGATGGATTCGGGAAAAAGATCTGTATTGCCAGGCTACTTACACTGAGGGATCACATTCACCTCACGGTCAAATGTAGTATAAACTGGTCAGCATTGGTTTCTGTTGTATTTTTGTTGTTGTGAGTGGTGGTGACGGTTCCATTGTTGTATTTTGACCACACATTCATATAGCACTCACTGTGGATCAGGCGCTATTCTAAGCACTTTATAAATATTACTTCCCCTCGCTTCTGCTGCTTGGATAAAGCCAGGGGAAGGTGGAAAGTTGGATTGATTAGAATGAGGGTATTCAGGCCACTAAAGGCCAGAGAAGGAGAGAAAAGTGAGAGGGTGCAAGGGAGTAATTAGAATGATGGACCCATGGAATCCAAGTCAGGTCCTCTGAAAGTAAGAACGGGAGGTTGGTGGGCAGGGCAATGATGGTGAAGACATAAGGGCATTAGAGGTACATTTGGTGTTGAAAAAATTGTTGGAGTCAGGTAATGAGTGGAGAAAAGTGGAAGATTTATATTATCTTCTAGAAAGATGTAGGTACCAACATTACTTCTTGACAGATAAAGTCTTGTTTTTATTAGTGGATGGACCTGAGCTTCACCTTTGACACAATAATCAATAATCTTAGTAAAATCCCAATGTGAATATGTGTGCCTCAGAACTTTCAGTAGCTCTCCATTACCCCCTTGATGAGGTCTTTAGACTGAGCACTCAACCGAACCCACAACATGGCCCTCAGAAACATTTGCAGGCTTGCCCCTCACTAGTCTTATTTGTAAATTCTCTGTTCTAAAGTGTGCCCTGACACTCTCATGAAAACACGGTATGTATCGCAGCCTGTAAACTTTTAGGCACACATTTCAACCTCCTCAAATGCCTTCCCCCATTTCTCAAATTTATATTCAACTTTCAATATCCAACCAAAATTCCACATCTTCTGTCAACTTTGCCTTGACCATGTAAGACAGAACTCAGCGTTATGCAACCTTCATCAATTAAGCTCTTTCAACAAACTCCTTAAGTCTGGGGTGTGTTTCATATTCCTCTGTATCCCTCATGACACCTGGGCCATATCATGTGCAGAGCCTGTGCTCAGTTACTTTTATTTGGAAGATATTTGGAAAATTATCTTATGAAATACAAAGTGTCAGGACATTTACAGAGATACTAAAGAAAAATATATATCACTCGAATATAATTTAAATTCCATGGATGAGGGACTTCATGGGTAAGGCAAAGATTTTTGTTCTGTTAGTTTGGGTTGTATAAAAAGAAGAGCAGGGGGCTTCCCTGGTGGCGCAGTGGTTGAGAATCTGCCTGCCAATGCAGGGGACACGGGTTCGAGCCCTGATCCGGGAAGATCCCACATGCCGCGGAGCATCTGGGCCCGTGAGCCACAACTACTGAGCCTGTGCGTCTGGAGCCTGTGCCCCGCAACAAGAGAGGCCGCGACAGTGAAAAGCCCGCGCACCGCGATGAAGAGTGGCCCTCGCTTGCCACAACTAGAGAAAGCCCTCGCACAGAAACGAAGACCCAACACAGCCAAAAATAAATAAATTAATTAATTAATTAAAAAAGAAAAAAAAAGAAGAGCAGGAGTGTAGTTAAGACAAAGAGTGATTTTCGTTTGCAAATATTTTTCTTAAATTATATAAGGACAATAATCAAAGTGAAGAAAACTATAAAAGAGGAATACAGATTTTCCCAAACCTTACCACCTTTACAGAAATACTTTCATAGTTTCAATGTATTGATATTTCTTCCCCATGTGTTTTGCTGTACATATACTTTTAAAATACTATTATAATCATACTAGGCACGAAACCTCATATTCTACTTTTTCAGTTGGAATTATAATACAATAATTTTTTTTCTATGTAATACACTGTTTTAAAGAAGTAGTCACAATATCTTACTCTGAAAACATTCACCCTAAAGAGTTGTTCCTCATTTTAGCTGACAAAGATCCTTTTGGGGGTAGCTTTCAAGATTAGCATCACTTTGAATGACAAGCTAACATCCCTGAATGATAGTGAGTCACCTCTCAGAAGACCCCACTCTTCATTTTTCATTTTTATTCTTAGTTCTTATCATTTGCCAACATCCTACCTGGGTTTTTACCCCTAAGAGACAGAAGCTTCATTCATGCATGGATCCAGGATGGTTTAGGATATTTTTCTCCAACATATGAGAGCACATCTAATCCACTGAAGTAATTAATAGTATTATCGTGCAGGATTATTTACCAACGTTTCATTAAGGAAACTCACAGTGATGTTGATACGAAAACAAATGTATTTTTTCCACATCAAATAGCATACGTTAATAATAACATAAGGACATAAACTTAATAAGGACATAAACTATTCAGTATGACCAGACCCAGACTGAAATAACATCAGTAAATCACTAACATAATTGTAAAAACAGTAAATGCATAGTAAAAAATGGAAATGGCAGAAGGCCCTATATTTGCTGAAGTTGCTGTCATTCTGCAATTTGCAACAGACAGCTCCACTGTAAATAACACATTCACTGGTGGGGTCACTTGTCTCGACCTTAAGAACCCCTCAGAAATAACAATTTGAATCAAAACTATGGTTTTCTACAGCAGCCATTTAAAGCAATCACTGATTCCTAGAACAGGCATAATAAATTGCTCACCCCCCAAACATCTCTCATTCTTAGAGAACATAACCAGAAAAAACCTCAGATGTTCATGAAACATATTGGGTTTTCGGCATCGCGTTATCCTGTGGTGCTCTGCAATCAATTACTGTTATACCACCATCATTAATAATTTTCTTAATGAAAATGATTCTGTTGATCTCCGCTGTATTTTAATTATCAGAGTTAAGCATAATTACACTGCGGCTCTGAGCTGGCATGTGGACTCCTTTAGGGCGCAATTTTGTTTTAACACACTGATAATGTAATTTTACATTGTGTCAGTTTGTTTCGTTATTATCCAGTTGTACAATTCCACTGTATTCCTGATAACAGATAATAACCTTAGTACCTCCTATATCCTGAAGTCATTTAAAAAGCAATATTGGAATTCTGCGGCTAGCTAACTTAATCGCCTTATGATTTTATAATTCCTGCTGCTAAATATTTGGTACAGGCACCCACCCTCTTTTAAGAACACTGTAAAACTAGACAACAGTTATACATTTTCTGTGAACTACAGAATGGTTAAATAAACACTTAAATATGAGCACAAGTTTTTCTTTTTAAATTACTTTCTTATTTATAAAGCATTAGGTCCTTTAAGTAAAGTTAACCATGAACTTGTAGGCTAGTTGGGAAAATTGACTGCCATGTTAGACAAGGCTGTTTCAAAATTCTAGGAACATGCAACAGATCCTCTATTTTAAGGTGGAAAATAGTCCAGACTTTTGCAAGGGTCCTTCTAATGAAAGATCTTTGTTTTAAACAGTTGATCAATTTAGTCAGTGTGCAGAAAGTTGCTCATCCAAGTTAGGTTATATTAGAATTACTGTCATTATTTCAACAGTACCTGGTATAGGACCTTGAACGTAGTACACAATCAGTCAGGGCTTAACTGAATTAATTGCATGATTACATTTGTCCAAACAAGCAAAATCAGAACTTTGAAGATGGTCATAGAATGATTTGGAGATTAGTTTTCTACATGACTTTAAATTGCTGTGGCCTTCGAAGCAACAGAGAAATTAGCATAAGGTACTGCTGTCACTGCTGTTTTCGTTCTGGAAAACTTTTTCTTAAAAACCAAACCACAGAGCGAGGAAAAAACAGTTTCACTGATAAATATGTACGTAAATTTGTGAAGAAGACCAATAATCTACAATCTAGGCCTAGTAAATGGTATCATCAAAACTCTGCTAAATTGTATAATTGGGAATCAAGGTCAACACGCTTAAGACTGAATATCAATTTCATCACGTATGAGCTATATATATCCTTGAACTATTTACTTACCTAAACCTGAGTTTACTCATCTGTAAAGTGGGAATAATTCTGCTTACATCATAATTTTCTTGTAGCGGTAAACCAGAAAACGTATGTAAAGTGTTTAAAACCATGCCTGGCATAGAATATGTGCTTAATTAATGGTAACTGCTATTGCTAGTTTTAATATTATCATCATTATCTTTATACTAGCATTTTACATATGACTTTCATTAAAAATATCATGTGCCCAAGGGAAAAAATATCTTCTGGCCTCTGATTCTATAATGCAGTTCTCTGCAGATACTGTGGGTTCACAGGGACCAAATGGGATTTATGGAATTCTTGGCTATAAATCTGGTATCTGGTGACCAGGTTTTCTCACACACTTGCTTGATACCAACATGGAGGCCTGGGTTCATTTCCTCTAAATTTGTCCTGACATATAACCAAAAGGGCAAACTGGACTGAGTATAAGATCATCAGCAATATAATATTTATAATAACATATGCAGTTATGCGTACGGGTGCATCTTCACAAAAATCCTGTGAGATGGCCACTGCTATTTCATTGTTACAGCTGAAAAAATCAGGATTTAAAGAGGAAAAGTGGTTTGCCCAAGGTTCCATCTAAGCAACAGTTTTTTACAATGATATTGTGCTTTTATATAAAAAGAAATCTTCCATGGTTAAGGTGAGATTGAGGGTTAGCTGATACTTTTTCACTCCTTTGATTGACAATGTTTATTCTCTTCATCCAGATACCTAGAGAATGTGGCTGCTCTGAAATAACACTCCACGAAAACCCAAATAATTTAATTTTTCCTCATTTGAAGTGAACTGAATGAACAAACTCACATGCAAGATGCAAAAGGTTTAATTTCGAATGTTCAAAAACGTGAAACTCGAACTAACTTATTTACTTTTCACAAATGAGAAAGGGCACCATACTGTGCAAATGCTATAAAAAACACAAAGGTGTATAGAAAAGAGAAGAAGTTAATTTCCAATGCTCGACAGGCATTCATGGATTTTAGGAGTAAGTGGGCAGGCCTCTGCTCATCCTCCTCTCCAGCAGCCTCCCTTTAACTTCAGCACGGTGCTTTTTAGTATTTTTCCATTGGAGATAAGTAAATTAGAATTATCTGGAGTCTGCTGAGAATAATGGCAGAAACCAGACAACCCAACAAGTCTGGTCCATCAGTGTCTGGATGAGCTAATTACTTTCTGGAATGACAGGGGGTAGTTGAGGCAGGAAAAAAAAAGTACATCAGATTATAATGTTAATGCTAAATACTATACTTTTTTTTACTTTGATAAAACAGGATGATGGCAGCCTGTCAAACAGCACTAAGTGATGTAATTTGATAATCATTATTTGATGGACACCCTGGAAATGAAAATTTTATAATTATATTTAATTTTACTACTAGCCCACATTTAAAAACACTTCAAAAAGTAAGCATGTCTCTTAAATGGTAATAGTTACATGCCATAAGAAAATATTATAAAAAATTTCACAGTTAAGGCATTTAAAAATGCTACATATACACATTTTGCATTCTATTTGTAAATAGGTACTAATATATTTTCAGATAGGCAGGCCCAATAAAGGTGATTTTGGCATAGAATTCATAAGTAGCTTAGGTTCTTAGCTAGAAAACAGAATAAGGCAATGCAATTTTGGCATCTGGAATTTACTTTTCATCTTCAGGGAGAGCTTTTTAGACATTAGGAGTAATGTGTTGCATCTGGGTACAAGGATGTTAGCCCATCAAGCAACCATTCTTTTCTGTCTGGAAGTAGCACTTTGGTTTCACTTGGGGAACTACTTCTTTGTCTCAGTGGTTTATGTGGGGTTAGGTCTACAGATGATTGTAGTTTGTAAGGAAGAGTCATAGTGATTAATTGGTTCAAGGATTGGTATGTGATGTACCCCAAATAAAACCCAGAAAACCTCTCTTTTCACTGGGATTGCTGTGCTTGTAGAATAAGTTTGGAGTTTCCCACCACTTGACAAGAACATTTCTGAGGATGAAACACACAAAGAAAGAAGAGGCAGAAGATAGAGACAGTCTGGGGACAAAGTGTGAACAACTGAATTAAACTGATCCTGAAGTTTAGAAGATCCCTGGATTCTCAGTTATATGAGCAAATGAACTCCCCTACCCCCAATACACTCACGCATGCACGCTCACACACACACACACTTACACTTTGATTATTTTTTGTATAAGCCAATTTCATTTGGATTTCTATCATTTGAAAACAAAACAGCCCCAACTGATAAATAACATACACATTATGAAAATGTCTCACACATTACAGATGTTCAAGTCAATATGTACCTATTAAATCTAAATCACCAAACCCTTCCAACTACAAAACTCTTTTGCTTTGAGAAGGCTTATCATACCCATAGCCTGTGAAGACAGAAGGCTTCAGAGCTCATGTGGTCCCGGTAGGAGTGATTCCTGGGGTCCTATTTTCCATGATAAGAACAATCCCTAGTATAATCCTAGAATATCGAGGTATTCACAGAACTTTGAGTGAACTATTCCCTTCCTCCAAAGGCAACCTGAATTCTAGGAATTAGCATCAGGCCTCTGAAGCCCATCTAGGAGATCAGAGTAGAGTCCACAGCAGAGTTTTCCCAAGTGTGTTAACCAGAGAACTAATTCCAATGTTCCAATGGATGTCCACTGGTTGGAGAAAAAAAATATGCATATCATATAGTCAAACGAGTTACACAGGTTTTTATTTTGTTTTGTTTTACTACAGGACTTCTCAGAGCATTCATACCAGAAGGCCTTGTGAGTTTTCAAGAGGGGCCAAGATAGGCAATATTTGGTCCTGGGACTTTTCCTTTAATCTTAGGGTTATGTGAAGTGTACTTTGGTAAGTGCCATATTATAATAATACTCTGTGATTTCTGCACAGAAATGCTTGCGTAGTTTAAGAGAATTTATTCATCATGTAATAGTGTCAAGGGGAAAGGTAGAGTCACACAGTACAGAGAGTATAAGATTTGGAATTATCAAAACCTGGATTTAAATTTGGCTTCTCTGTTAGCTCTCCTGGACCAGGGACAACCATACTACTGCTCTAAGTCACACACAATGTAGGTTGTGTAAAATGAGAAACACACTACTTATCTCATCTAGCTGCTTGAAAGCTTAATGCAGGGAGAACGTATTCTAATATGTACAACTCAGGCCCTCGATTAGACAGATGTGTGTTTGCATCCCACTTTAAACACTTAGTAGTTGAAACACTTTGCTGTACAGCAGAAATTAACACAACATTGTAAATCAACTATACCTCAATTTAAAAAAAAACAAACACTTAGTAGCTATGTGACCATGACAAATTACTTAATCTAGCTATGTCTCAATTTCATTTTTTGTAAAATTGGGTAGGATGTTAATTACCTACTAGGACGTATTAAATGATGATTAAATGAAATTATGCATATACAGTAGTCACTGCAGTCCTTGTTATTTGAATTGCAATGCCATCTGTTCTTGTAAGTTGAACAATATCGACTTACCTTTTGTAGGTTAAAAACTACTGAATATTAGGAATTCATATTGTTCATCATCACAGTATGTGATGTGTCTATTATAGTTTCTAGCAACCATTCATCATTTGTTTATCTGGTCAACCAATCATTATTTACTCTGTGCTCTTTTTGTACAGGCAGCATGCCAGACCAAGGATAAAAAGATGACTGAGACATAATCCTTGCCCTCAGTAAATATAGAGTAGATTGGAAAGGCAGGCAATAATACCTAACTTTTTACTACTCTTTTTTTGAAACATTAAATGATGATCATAAAACGAGGTTAAAAGAGCAATGAGAGAAGTGCATAGAATTTGGTATGGGAGTACCAAGGAGAGGATTCAGGGGTGCTTAATAAAGGGTGGCTGTTATTATCCATGTACAAAGCTAGCACACAGCTGGGCTCAATCCATGCTTTATGAGTTAATTAATAAGCTTCTACAAATTACTCCAAAATGTTTACTGCCAAGAGGCTTAAGGTATATCTAACCATAATGCAAACACGTAAACATGTTCAAACTAAGGTACTCCATTGAACATAGAATTACAATTTTGTTATAGTGTTTTTCGTTATGTAACAATATAATAATCATCTCTTCTAAAACAATGCCCGATTTAAACATGTAATGGATTTGGATTATGATAGAATAGCTGTCCTCTTGGTTCCTCCATACTATATTGCCATCATAGAGGTAAGATATTGTACAACAAAAATTTAGTCCCAGTCATTGATCCTACACTCCAAGCCATCTTTTGTAGTGTTTGCATTCTGAATGTGGACACTGGTAAGCTGGTTCACTATAATATTGCTTCCCATTTTGATAGAACATAGTGACATATCCTGGGAAAATCTTAACTTCCCTTCTAGTTAAAAGCTCCCACCAGCATACTACAGGTATTTGGTGTCTGAAAATAAGTGGGTATGAGACCAGCAATTACAGAAGCAAAAGGAATATAATCAGATCCTGGTGTGCAGATTGTCTTTTTTAGCTTGCAAATTCGCTCTTTCTGGTGTTTCAACTTTCAAAGGCTTATGGTAGTTTAAAGGCAATCCTCTTATAAGTGTACAAATTGTAATGATTATAGGAATAAGTTGTGATTGTTTCTAGCAAGTTTTTAAGAGTCTTTGATGTTACGATTAGTGTTTTATATGTTAATATATTGATAGGGGTGCTTATTTGCTTGTTCCCGTGTATGCTTTTATGGTTTCTAGGTTCAATGTGCAAATACATCTTTGATCTCAGTAGGTCTATTTGGTTAAAAAAGAAAGCGAAAAGAAATTAAACATGAGAAGCACAAAGTTTTGCAATATTTACGAAGGAGTGAGATTAGGGATTTCACTGTAAAAGTACAGAGCTTGGGCCCAGAACTTGAATATGGAGAAAAGTGTGGCAAACCACACCACACACGTGGAGGGGCCTGAGTTTGGGGGAGTCGGTCCCATGTTGTGTGTCCCGGAGCAGCGGTTCCTTTGCAGCCAGGGTGTAGCTGTTTGACGCAGTCTAGGTTGATGCCACACTGAGCAAATCAAAGGCAATGCTCTGCAAGCCATCGCTTCCTCTCTAGCATTTGCCTCCTGCCCTTCAGAAATCACCATGGGGAGGAATTCTCAGTCTTTGCAATGGCTTCCTTTTCAGCTATCCCCTCATCGTGTGTGATTTCAGGAAACTGGCTGGAATGCAGTGCCTTCTAGAACTCGCACCTTGACACCCTGACACGGACTGCCAAATTTCAAAAGGAATTTACTTTTTGATGGATGATGCCTAAGAGAGGAATCCGGGATTTCATCAAACCCCCTCTGAATAAAGGTAACAGCGAGGAAGGTACTAGTCAAGGCACTCCAATCCACGGTTAGGTGAACGTGTATGGCGCTAAGTAATTAATGGTCTAACACATTTCGTTTTATGCTGTACAGGAAAAGAACAAAAAACAACAACAAAAAAACCCAGTAGGCTTGCTGAAACTACAGGTTAGGGAGATTCATCAGGGAAAAAGGAAGAGAGAGGATCCCATTTTACTTTGTACTCCCATTTCAGCTCATTTGGTTCTATTTTGCAACACTCAGGTTTCAATACATCCAAAGCGAGAGGGAAATGATCTTGCACTTACCTTTGCTGTACACAATGCAGTTGTTTTTGTTGTCTTCCACTCCTTGCCAAGTCACATCCAGTAGCCACTTGGGACCAGCAGTCAGCACCATCGGCACCTGAGCCTTTGTCTTCTGTGGAAAGAATGATAACAAACGGATGCCATTTGCTTTCGTTGATTAAAAAGTTGAATAATAACTGTACTAATCATTTTATTTTTCCAAATAACTAAGTCTCCTAAACCATAATCCAAGTCCTTATTCCCCTGTCTCATGATATCTTTTTAAGACGACAGAAGCTGTAAAGCTTTACTGCTTTCACTAATCTGAATGGTAGAATTATTATCAAGAATATTTTTTTTCTAAATGATACTGGATCAGATCTCCAAGATTAGACAGATCTCTTGCAGCTCTGAATTATAAAGAGAATGCAGATGACTTTCATTGCAAAGACCAGCTTGTTTAGAAGTGAACTTTAGACACATTGTACTTTACTATCAACAGGATCTCACTATTTCCTGAAACAGACAGGAAAGAATTTAAAGAATCAGGATCCATTTCAAAGCTCTATCCTGAGCAACATTTATATTAGAGTAGGAATTTATTCTGAATGAATAATGAAATCCACCAACACCCTTTTCTAAGTATGGATATGTAGTCCCACTGAAACTGAAATAATATTAATGCTAATGACTCACCATACACTGTCTCCAAAAAGACTATAAAAGAGGAATTGGGAATAAATTCAGATGCAGAGCAACTAAAGCATGACATTCCTTGCTCTGAAAAGCATAGAAGCAGGGAGACAAGTGCTCTAGTTCTAACAAAATATTTTCAGTGTACATTTTAAATATAAGGCTCAAAAGGGTCATCATTTTAGGCCGTTTGGCACCCAAATTATTTGTCTTTAACTATGTTAAACATGGCAGGAAATAAACCAGGGAGGAAATAAGTAAGCCTTAGCAAGACTGGTGTTTCCCGATGAGTCAGAGTGAATTGGCATTCAGATGTTTATCATTCACCAGCCCACGTTCTGTATATCAACTATCGTGAAACCACAACACAGAGTACAATACAAGGGTCTCAAGGTAATTTCTGAACTGAATTTTCACCTAGATATGATCCTGCCGAAGAGATCTCAGCCCATTCTGGGACTTTCCCACATGTTATGTGCTATCACAAATTTCCCAAATTGGCATTAGCAAGTATCCACTTGAGGAGTTCTATGTAATCTGGCCATTTCAAATCTCTCAGGAATCCGGAAACCTCGTTTCACTGGCCAAATCACAACACTGATAGTGCATGAGACACAGATCTATTGATACTGAAAAGCCATATTAAAAGCTATGCATAAAATCAATGCTAACCCATTTTTGATGTATCAATTATATTGTAAGAGGTAAAACTACCATAGAATATACTACTTAATGGAAAAAATCAACCATGACGGACAAATTAAAAATAAGTCTAAAAAAATACTTCAAATATTAAAACAGAGGAGGTGGTAAACCAGATCAACCATAAGAAGTACTAGCATACTGATTTTTCATATTCATACTTTAATTCATTTTAAAAGTCTTTAATTTTTCAACTATGTGTCTTAATATTTGGAAAGTAAAACCATGAAAAACAGTTATCTGAAAGCCCTGGGGGAAGAAAGTAATTTTATATTATAATTTTTTAAAACAATCTAGACAAAGTGTTATCAAGTTATCCCTCTGGTTATTAGTCTAAGTCAGGGGTCCCCAATCCCCGGGCTGCAGATAGGTACTGTCTGCTGCCTGTTAGGAACCGGGTCGCACAGCGGGAGGTGAGTGGTGGGCTAGCGAGCGAAGCTTCATCTGCCACTCCCCATCACTCGCATTACCGCCTGAACCATTCCCATCCCCCCCATTGCTCGCATTACTGTCTGAACCGTTCCCTCCCCGCCACCCCGGGGAAAAATTGTCTTCCACGAAACTGGTCCTTGGTGCCAGAAAGGTTGGGGACCGCTGGGCTAAGTGACGATTTTGTTTTTCTATTTTCAAAAATAGAATTTGAGAACAAGTAAGCTTCTTCAATCTGAAATGATAGTGGCCCATATCCAATTAAATCATAGGTCTTAATTATGCATATTTCAGCTCCTTTTACTACTAGAGAAGCAGGTAAGTCCATAGATCAGGGTCAGCAGGTCTCCAAGCAGTAAGCAGAACTAGTCATGGGAGAGACTCCACCATTTCAATAAACCTGTGCATGGGGGATTTAGTGGTGTTATTTGTAACATCTGCTCTCTCCTGATCTTAAATAACAGACTTCAACAACAGGCATCTGGCTCATTTCTACTGTATTCTCTTATTTCGTGAGAAAGATATGCATCTTAAATTATTTAATCTTTATACCCAAAGTTCTTAAAGCCACATGGATTTCCACACAGTAAAGCAGCTTTTACAATTTTCCATAGATAATATGAAAAATAAACATTGAACACAAATTCTTTAGGGAATCTTTACTATAAAGTAAATCAATTGGTTTGCCAGTACCACAACCTTCCATTAATTTTACAAAGGAACCTACTGATCCAGTCTTGTGCTTGGTGCTAGGAATAGGAGGAGGTCTTTTTCGGTGAAGGATACAGATACATTAAAAAAAAAGTTTACTATAAGGCAAAGAGTAGCAGGTAGGGAGTGCAAAGTCATGTGTAAATTGTTTTGGGGTCAATGAAGGGCAAGAGAGAAACTCCTGTCCTGTGGCTTCTGGGACGGTATCATGCAGGAAGTGACTTTCAGGCAGGATCTTGAAGGAGAGACAGGAAGCGTTTGCAATTGCTAGTAATGGCCTGGGCGAAGTCTGAGCAGTGTATAAGAGTGGTATGTACAGGAAATAGTGACTAGTTCTGGGATTCTTTGGCTTCAGTTCTTATATAAAGTCTTTAGAGCTGTTCTTCATATACAGAAAGCACAAGATAACAGTTACCTGTCATCACTGGAATCATCACTGATACTATTATTATCACTACCTATAAGTGGAAGGGCCATAACAGCATATGTGTCTAGAAAAGCAGGTTAGAATCAGATCTTGAAGGACCTTTTCATATCAATCAAAACCTTTTTGTCAGGGAGGGGCAAGATGGCGGAAGAGTAAGACGCGGAGATCACCTTCCTCCCCACAGATACATGAGAAATACATCTACACGTGGAACTGCTCCTACAGAACACCCACTGAACGCTGGCAGAAGACGTCAGACCTCCCAAAAGGCAAGAAAATCCCCACGTACGTGGGTAGGGCAAAAGAAAAAAGAAATAACAGAGACAAAAGAATAGGGACGGGACCTGCACCAGTGGGAGGGAGCTGTGAAGGAGGAAAGGTTTCCACACACTAGGAAGCCCCTTCGTGGGCAGAGACTGCGGGTAGCAGAGGGGGGAAGCTTCGGAGCCACGGAGGAGAGCGCAGCCACAGTGGTGCGGAGGGCAAAGCGGAGATTCCCGCACAGAGGAGCGGTGCCGACCAGCACTCACCAGCCCGAGAGGCTTGTCTGCTCAGCTGCCGGGGCGGGCGGGGCCTGGGAGCTGGGGCTCGGGCTTCGGTGCTAGCCGGGAGGGAGTCCGGGAAAAAGACTGCAGCTGCCAAAGAGGCAAGAGAATTTTTCTTGCCTCTTTGTTTCGCGGCGCGCAAGGAGAGGGGATTCAGAGCGCCGCCTAAACGAGCTCCAGAGACGGGCGCGAGCCGCGGCTATCAGCGCGGATCCCACAGCAACAGGGACGCAGAGGGAAAAACGGAGAGATTCCCGCACAGAGGCTCGGCGCCGAGCAGCACTCACCAGCCCGAGGGGCTTGTCTGCTCACCCGCCGGGGCGGGCGGGGGCTGGGAGCTGAGGCGCGGGCTTCGGTCGGATCCCAGGGAGAGGACTGGGGTTGGCTGCGTGAACACAGCCTGAAGGGTCTAGCGCACCACAACTAGCTGGGAGGGTGCACGAGAAAAAGTCTGCAGCTGCCGAAGAGGCAGGAGACTTTTTCTTGCCTCTTTGTTTCGCGGCGTGCAAGGAGAGGGGATTCAGAGCGCCACTTAAACGAACTCCAGAGACGGGCGCGAGCCGCGGCTATCAGCGCGGACCCCAGAGACGGGCATGAGACGCTAAGGCTGCTGCTGCCACCACCAAACAGCCTGTGTGCGAGCACAGGTCGTTCTCCACACCGCCCCTCCCGGGAGCCTGTGCAGCCCGCCGCGGCCAGGCTCCCGTAATCTGGGGACAACTTCCCCGGGAGAGCGCACGGCGCGCCTCAGGCTGCTGCAACGTCACGCCGGCGTCTGCCGCCGCAGGCTCGCCCCGCCTCCTCCGTACCGCTCCCTCCCCCCGGCCTGAGTGAGCCAGAGCCCCCGAATCAGCTGCTCCTTTAACCCCGTTCTGTCTGGGCGGGGAACAGACGCCCTCAGGGGACCTACATGCAGAGGCGGGTCCAAATCCAAAGCTGAACCCCGGGAGCTGTACGAACAAAGAAGAGAAAGGGAAATCTCTCCCAGCAGCCTCAGAAGCAGCGGATTAAAGCTCCACAAACAACTTGATGTGCCTGCATCTGTTGAATACCTGAATAGACAACGAATCATCCCAAATTTAGGAGATGGACTTTGGGAGCAGGATATATTAACTTTTCCCCTTTTCCTTTTTTTTGTGAGTGTAGATGTGTATGCTTCTGGGTGAGATTTTGTCTGTATAGCTTTGCTCTCACCGTTAGTCCTAGGGTTAGGTCCGTCCGTTTTTTTTTTTTTTTTCCCTAATAAATGTTTTCTTAATAATTTTTTCCTTATTTTCTATTTTTAAAAAAATTTTTAATAAGTTTTTTCATATTTTTTATTTTAAAAAATTAAAAAATTTTTTTTTCTTAATAAATTTTTTCTAAATAATTTTTTTCTTATTTTTAGTATAAAAAATTAATAAATCTATTTTTAAAAAATTAAAAAAAATTTTTTTTTCTTAATAAATTTACTCTTAATAATTTTTTTTTCTTATTTTTTATTATAATTGCTTTATTTTATTTTTTTCTTTCTTTCCATTTTTTCTCCCTTTTATTCTGAGCCGTGTGGATGAAAGGCTCTTGGTGCTCCAGCCAGGCATCAGGGCTGTGCCTCTGAGGTGGGAGAGCCAACTTCAGGACACTGGTCCACAAGAGACCTCCCAACTCCACGTAATACCAAACGGCGAAAATCTCTCACAGATCTCCATCTCAACATCAAGACCCAGCTTCACTCAACGACCAGCAAGCTACAGTGCTGGACACCCTATGCCAAACAACTAGCAAGAGAGGAACACAGCCCCATCCATTAACAGAGAGGCTGCCTAAAATCATAATAAGGCCACAGACACCCCAAAACACACCACCAGACGTGGACGAACCCACCAGAAAGACAACATCCAGCCTCATCCACCAGAACACAGGCACTAGTCCCCTCCACCAGGAAACCTACACAACCCACTGAACCAACCGTAGCCACTGGGGACAGATACCAAAAACAACGGGAACTACGAACCTGCAGCCTGTGAAAAGGAGACCCCAAACACAGTAAGATAAGCAAAATGAGAAGACAGAAAAACACACAGCAGATGAAGGAACAGGGTCAAAACACACCAGACCTAACAAATGAAGAGGAAATAGGTAGTCTACCTGAAAAAGAATTCAGAATAATGATAGTAAGGATGATCCAAAGTCTTGGAAATAGAATAGACAAAATGCAAGAAACATTTAACAAGGACGTAGAAGAACTAAAGAGGAACCAAGAAACGATGACAAGCACAATAAATGAAATTAAAAATACTCTAGATGGGATCAATAGCAGAATAACTGAGGCAGAAGAACGGATAAGTGACCTGGAAGATAAAATGGTGGAAATAACTACTGCAGACCAGAATAAAGAAAAAAGAATGAAAAGAACTGAGGACAGTCTCAGAGACCTCTGGGACAACATTAAACGCACCAACATTCGAATTATAGGGGTCCCAGAAGAAGAAGAGAAAAAGAAAGGGACTGAGAAAATATTTGAAGAGATTATAGTTGAAAACTTCCCTAATATGGGAAAGGAAATAGTTAATCAAGTCCTGGAAGCACAGAGAGTCCCATACAGGATAAATCCAAGGAGAAACACACCAAGACACATATTAATCAAACTATCAAAAATTAAATATAAAGAAAACATATTAAAAGCAGCAAGGGAAAAACAACAGATAACACACAAGGGCATCCCCATAAGGTTAACAGCTGATCTTTCAGCAGAAACGCTGCAAGCCAGAAGGGAGTGGCAGGATATACTTAAAGTGATGAAGGAGAAAAACCTACAACCAAGATTACTCTACCCAGCAAGGATCTCATTCAGATTTGATGGAGAAATTAAAACCTTTACAGACAAGCAAAAGCTGAGAGAGTTCAGCACCACCAAACCAGCTTTACAACAAATGCTAAAGGAACTTCTCTAGGCAAGAAACACAAGAGAAGGAAAACACCTACAATAACAAACCCAAAACATTTAAGAAAATGGGAATAGGAACATACATATCGATAATTACCTTAAATGTAAATGGATTAAATGCTCCCACCAAAAGACACAGACTGGCTGAATGGATACAAAAACAAGACCCATATATATGCTGTCTACAAGAGACCCACTTCAGACCTAGAGACACATACAGACTGAAAGTGAGGGGATGGAAAAAGATATTCCATGCAAATGGAAATCAAAAGAAAGCTGGAGTAGCAATTCTCATATCAGACAAAATAGACTTTAAAATAAAGACAATTACAAGAGACAAAGACGGACACTATATAATGATCAAGGGATCGATCCAAGAGGAAGGTATAACAATTGTAAATATTTATGCACCCAACATAGGAGCACCTCAATACATAAGGCAAATACTAACAGCCATAAAAGGGGAAATCGACAGTAACACAATCATAGTAGGGGACTTTAACACCCCACTTTCACCAATGGACAGATCATCCAAAATGAAAATAAATAAGGAAACACAAGCTTTAAATGATACATTAAACAAGATGGACTTAATTGATATTTATAGGACATTCCACCCAAAAACAACAGAATACACATTTTTCTCAAGTGCTCATGGAACATTCTCCAGGATAGATCATATCTTGGGTCACAAATCAAGCCTTGGTAAATTTAAAAAAATTGAAATCGTATCAAGTATCTTTTCCGACCACAACGCTATGAGACTAGATATCAATTACAGGAAAAGATCTGTAAAAAATACAAACACATGGAGGCTACACAATACACTACTTAATAACGAAGTGATCACTGAAGAAATCAAAGGGGAAATCAAAAAATACCTAGAAACAAATGACAATGGAGACACGACGATCCAAAACCTATGGGATGCAGCAAAAGCAGTTCTAAGAGGGAAGTTTATAGCAATACAAGCCTACATCAAGAAACAGGAAACATCTCGAATAAACAACCTAACCTTGCACCTAAAGCAATTAGAGAAAGAAGAACAAAAAAACCCCAAAGCTAGCAGAAGGAAAGAAATCATAAAGATCAGATCAGAAATAAATGAAAAAGAAATGAAGGAAACAATAGCAAAAATCAATGAAACTAAAAGCTGGTTCTTTGAGAAGATAAACAAAATTGATAAACCATTAGCCAGACTCATCAAGAGAAAAAAGGAGAAGACTCAAATTAATAGAATTAGAAATGAAAAAGGAGAAGTAACCACTGACACTGCAGAAATACAAACGATCATAAGAGATTACTACAAGCAACTCTATGCTAATAAAATGGACAACCTGGAAGAAATGGACAGATTCTTAGAAAGGCACAACCTGCCGAGACTGAACCAGGAAGAAATAGAAAATATGAACAGACCAATCACAAGCACTGAAATTGAAACTGTGATTAAAAATCTTCCAACACACAAAAGCCCAGGACCAGATGGCTTCACAGGCGAATTCTATCAAACATTTAGAGAAGAGCTAACACCTATCCTTCTCAAACTCTTCCAAAATATTGCAGAGGGAGGAACACTCCCCAACTCATTCTATGAGGCCACCATCACCCTGATACCAAAACCAGGCAAAGATGTCACAAAGAAAGAAAACTACAGGCCAATATCACTGATGAACATAGATGCAAAAATCCTCAACAAAATACTAGCAAACAGAATCCAACAGCACATTAAAAGGATCATACACCATGATCAAGTGGGGTTTATTCCAGGAATGCAAGGATTCTTCAATATACGCAAATCAATCAACGTGATACATCATATTAACAAATTGAAGGAGAAAAACCATATGATCATCTCAATAGATGCAGAGAAAGCTTTCGACAAAATTCAACACCCATTTATGATAAAAGTCCTGCAGAAAGTAGGCATAGAGGGAACTTTCCTCAACATAATAAAGGCCGTATATGACAAACCCACAGCCAACATTGTCCTCAATGGTGAAAAACTGAAACCATTTCCACTAAGATCAGGAACAAGACAAGGTTGCCCACTCTCACCACTATTATTCAACATAGTTTTGGAAGTGTTAGCCACAGCAATCAGAGACGAAAAAGAAATAAAAGGAATCCAAATCGGAAAAGAAGAAGTAAAGCTGTCACTGTTTGCAGATGACATGATACTATACATAGAGAATCCAAAAGATGCTACCAGAAAACTACTAGAGCTAATCAATGAATTTGGTAAAGTAGCAGGATACAAAATTAATGCACAGAAATCTCTTGCATTCCTGTATACTAATGATGAAAAATCTGAAAGTGAAATTAAGAAAACACTCCCGTTTACCATTGCAACAAAAAGAATAAAATACCTAGGAATAAACCTACCTAAGGAGATAGAAGACCGGTATGCAGAAAACTATAAGACACTGATGAAAGAAATTAAAGATTATACACACAGATGGAGAGATATACCATGTTCTTGGATTGGAAGAATAAACATTGTGAAAATGACTCTGCTACCCAAAGCAATCTACAGATTCAATGCAATCCCTATCAAACTACCACTGGCATTTTTCACAGAACTAGAACAAAAAATTTCACAATTTGTATGGAAACACAAAAGACCCCGAATAGCCAAAGCAATCTTGAGAACGAAAAATGGAGCTGGAGGAATCAGGCTCCCTGACTTCAGACTATATTACAAAGCTACAGTAATCAAGACAGTTTGGTACTGGCACAAAAACAGAAATATAGATCAATGGAACAGGATAGAAAGCCCAGAGATAAGCCCACGCACATATGGTCACCTTATCTCTGATAAAGGAGGCAAGCATATACAGTGGAGAAAAGACAGCCTCTTCAATAAGTGGTGCTGGGAAAATTGGACAGGTACATGTAAAAGTATGAAATTAGAACACTCCCTAACACCATACACAAAAATAAACTCAAAATGGATTAAAGACCTAAGTGTAAGGCCAGACACTATCAAACTCTTAGAGGAAAACATAGGCAGAACACTGTATGACATAAGTCACAGCAAGATCCTTTTTGACCCAGGTCCTAGAGAAATGGAAATAAAAACACAAATAAACAAATGGGACCTAATGAAACTTAAAAGCTTTTGCACAGCAAAGGAAACCATAAACAAGACCAAAAGACAACCCTCAGAATGGGAGAAAATATTTGCAAATGAAGCAACGGACAAAGGATTAATCTCCAAGATTTACAAGCAGCTCATGCAGCTCAATAACAAAAAAACAAACAACCCAATCCAAAAATGGGCAGAAGACCTAAATAGACATTTCTCCAAAGAAGAGATACAGATTGCCAACAGACACATGAAAGAATGCTCAACATCATTAATCATTAGAGAAATGCAAATCAAAACTACAATGAGGTATCATCTCACACCGGTCAGAATGGCCATCATCAAAAAATCTAGAAACAATAAATGCTGGAGAGGGTGTGGAGAAAAGGGAACACTCTTGCACTGTTGGTGGGAATGTAAATTGATACAGCCACTATGGAGAACAGTATGGAGGTTCCTTAAAAAACTAAAAATAGAACTACCATATGACCCAGCAATCCCACTACTGGGCATATACCCTGAGAAAACCATAATTCAGAAAGAGTCATGTACCAAAATATTCATTGCAGCTCTGTTTACAATAGCCAGGACATGGAAGCAACCTAGGTGTCCATCATCGGATGAATGGATAAAGAAGATGTGGCACATATATACAATGGAATATTACTCAGCCATAAAAAGAAATGAAATGGAGGTGTTTGTAATGAGGTGGATAGAGTTAGAGTCTGTCATACAGAGTGAAGTAAGTCAGAAAGAGAAAAACAAATACAGTATGCTAACACATATATATGGAATCTAAGGGGAAAAAAAAAAAAAAAAAAAAAAAGAGGTCATGAAGAACCTAGTGGCAAGATGGGAATAAAGACACAGACCTACTAGAGAATGGACTTGAGGATATGGGGAGGGGGAGGGGTGAGATGTGACAGGGTGAGAGAGTGTCATGGACATATATACACTACCAAATGTAAAATAGATAGCTAGTGGGAAGCAGCCGCATAGAACAGGGAGATCAGCTCGGTGCTTTGTGACCACCTAGAGGGGTGGGATAGGGAGGGTGGGAGGGAGGGAGATGCAAGAGGGAAGAGATATGGCAACATATGTATATGTGTAACTGATTCACTTTGTTGTAAAGCAGAAGCTAGCACACCATTGTAAAGCAATTATACTTCAATAAAGATGTTTAAAAAAAAAAAAAAAAAAAAGAAGCTTGGAGTCTAGTGGAAAAGAGTTGCTCTGAAACTCAGGGTCATAGGGTGCGGTCTGCCCAGCCATGGTGGGCTGTCACTTCACTGTCACCAGACTGAGGGGAAAGTCTGGCTCTCTTGGCTGTGGTGCTGTAGCATCCTGGACCCCTGCTGACCCAGGGTCCCTTTGTGGAGGCAGGAGGATGGGATCGCTCACACAGTGTATCAGAGGTAGAAAAGAGCAGGTAGTAAATCCTTTGCAAGGCTTCATAAACTTCTGTAAGGTAATTGTGAAATAAACAAGCTCAGTAAATGATACAGAACCTACCAATGAAAAAAAAAAAAAACCTTTTTGTGCTTAAACCTCTAAGCAGAAGGAAGACAGTAAAGATTTTTTTAATCAGCAAGAATAAGGTTGCTACTCTTGCTGCTACTTGTGCAAAATCCCTTACTTATTTAGTCCTCATATGTATTTTCAGACAAAGATATTGCAACTCAAAGATTAAATAGTTTCTTTTAGGTCAAATAGCTGGCAGAAGACAGAGCCCATATTTACATTTAGCTCTGTTTCCAAACACTACTGCTCCTAGGGTGACCAACCGTCTGCATTTTCCTGAGACTGAAGGGCTTCCCAGGATGCTGGATTTCAGTGCTAAAACTGGAAAGTCTTGGGCAAACTCAGATGGCTTGTCCACCCCTGCACCTCCTACTATAAAACAGTATTAGTGGTTTACATCTACTGAATACTTGCAAAACGTTGGGTGTTAAGTACTTCCCCTGAATTATCTTTTTTGATTTTTACAACTCCAGGAGTTAGGTATTAACATTTTCTCCATTTTGTACATAAGCAAATTAAGATTTAGAGGATTTGACTTTGTGGCACGAATAAAAATAGTTATTTAATATCTTTCCTTAATGGTAAGTCAGGCATTATACCTTTTAAAACTTTGGCAAACATTTATTATGCCTGGGCCCAGGTAGAATCTGACTTTTCAAGAAACTGAATTGAAAGGAAAACAATTTCTTTGACTCCAAATCAATAAGGCAAAAGCAAAAATGTAGCAAAGACTTGGTGAAAGCTATACCCAAGCTGTAAAGAATAAGTAGATTAAAAAAATCTCAAGGGACCAGTTATTACAGTTTTGAGGAGGTAAGTCAATTTCTTTCTGAAGAAGTCAACTTTTGTAGAGACTGACTGCCTTCAAAGAAGATTACCAAGTGTGAGAAGGAAGGAGTTAGCCAGGATTATATGAAATCTACACTCCAGCAAAATCCATGAATAGAAAATAACAATAATATCCACATTGATCATTAGGTTTACTTTCCCATGTCTCTCTCTATCATAAGGATTCACACAAGTCTAGAATGTTAAGAGCCAGAAGCAACTTTAAAGTTCAGTGAGTTTAATTCACTAATTTGACAAATGAAGAAAGGCCAAAATGTTTATCTAGCATCCTACAGAGGTAGCATACAGTTGGTACAACAAGTTGGGAAAAGAGAATGGATGTAAAAGGTATGGTAGGCAGAAAAATGGTCCCCCCAAAATATCCACACCGTAACCCCTTGGAATCTGTGAATATGTTATTTTACTTGGTAAAAGGGATTTTAAGAACATGCTTAAGGTTTAGGGCTACGACATGGTGAGAGGAGCCTAGATTATCCACATGGGCCCAATCTAAGCACGAGTTTCTAAAAGTAGAAGGGAAAGGCAAAACAGTAGGGCAAAGAAATTTGACATGAAATGGATTCCACCTGCCTTTGCTGCCTTTGAAGATGGCACACTGCAGCCATGAAGTGAGTGTGCTGGGGTCCAGAAACTGGGAATGGGCCTCAGTTACAGGAAGTGAGGAAAACAGGGATTTCAGTTCTGCAACCTCAAGTAACTAAATTCTGCCAATAACTTGAATAAGCAGGAAATAGATTCTCCCCTACATCCTCTAGAAAGGAATGCATCCTGCTGACAAATTGATTTTAGTCTGGTGATACCCATACTAGACTTCTGATGTACAGAGCTTTAATATAATACATTTGTGTTGTTTTAAGCCACCAAGTTTTTGGCCATTTGTTTTGGTGGCAATAGAAAACTAATACAAAAAACATTCAGATTTACTGACTTATAGTTTAAAAAATGACTTAATTTCCTTATCAAATGTGCTCAGAAGTGAAACAACTTTCCCTTATTGGAATAACACCAAATATACATTGTTATTCCACAATCATCAGATATATTTAATGTTCTTGCCTTAAAGTATGAGAAAATACACAGTGGTGACTAACAATTCCTGCCTCTATAACTGGGTATTTAAAACATTTTATGATTCACTATTAACCTTACAGTTGAAGTGTGGCAGAAAGGACATTACTGACTCCTTGGAGTCAGAAGATCTAGGTTGGAATCCCGATATGTGCTACTGGCAGGCTCTGAGACTGGAAAATCACTTAAACTTGAGCATTCTGAACTTCAGGATGCACATCTGTAAAATGGGGATAATGATTTCTACCTCAAGGTTGTCTTATGAAGCGACCAGCACAGTGTTTCGTACACCACAGATGCACTTCAAACTTTTGCTGAATACCTACATGAATAAATGAATTAAAAATGTGCAAAGAGCGTTTCTGGAATCCCTATTTCTCAGGCACTGGTAATGTTTGTAGGGATTAGGATAGAAGTCAAGACAAAAACTCTTTATGATCCAGTTTAAAGATGGTGGTAGTCATTAATGCTATTGATCAATTATTTCCAACTCTCCACTTTCCAGGTCTCTTTCAAAGTTAGGTATGGGACTATGACATCACTTCACCGATGAAATTGAATGAGAAGTAACTCGCGTCACTTTTACACAGAAGCTATAAGACCAATGGACTCACCATCTATCCTTGTGTTTGCTGAATTGACCGTCAAGCATGGAAAGGAGGAAGACCTCCTAACTACAGTGGCCATGTAGCATGAGAAGGAAAGAGACTGTTTTAATGTAAAAAACTGTTACAATATTAGGGTTGCTTACAACCTCAGCAAAACCTAGCTCATCCTCACTTATACAAAGGTTTTCTTCGTTTTCGTTGGTTTGTTTGTTTGTTTTTCTGTATTGAAATAACCCATGGGTTTTTACAGGTTAAAGTTTGTACTTTATATCTAGGCAGTCTCGTTCAGTCATAAATCAATTCAAGGTATATAACAGGAGCCTGAATTTCAGTTAAGCTGGAATGTTTTAAAAAGAAATAGTGTGCACTTTTGAGGCTCCCCACTGTAAGTTTAAAAAAATCTGCACTCCTGGACACTGTTTGAACCCAGAGTTTCACGCTTAGACAGTCTACAACTAGACAAACTTGACAAGGACAAAATGGGTCAAAAGTGTCATTTCTTAGGAATAATTAGAATCATCTAATGTGGATAAAAGAGGTCAAACTAGCATCCACTTCTCACTAACCTCTGGAGTTACTGAAGCGACAAAGGAGGGAGCCTTCAGTAAATGTTTACACTCAAGCCAAAAGGTTACTGGGGCTAAAAGCAGGCAGCCCAAAGGCAAAGAATAGAGGGTAGTTCCAACCCAAGGGGCTGGTGACATACTGCTGTCTTAGGGATTCCAAATCTTGCTGGAAATATTTGTTGAACATTTCCAAACTGAGGCTTACTTACAAAGAGCTAGAAGTCTTAGGAAAATCTGACCTATGAAAAGAGCCTGACATTACAGTCTTTAAAAAAAAAAACCAAAAACACCCAGAAGTGGCATTTGATGGAAACATTCGCCTCCACTGACTTTAGTTTGGAAACATAACAAAATTTCATGAGAGAATCTCAAGCCAGTGCCATGAGACGTACTTTGACACTGCTGAAAATTCTCCTGGTGTGTTGCTTCCATAACTTGGTAATAGGCGAAACGGGTTGGGCCTGTTTGACAAAATTCATAGCTGTTTTAACAATTCATAGCTGTTTCTATTCTCTCAGTTATAAAAACGTATTTGATATTAGGCATTGAAGAATTTCCAAATTACTGTAGACATTAGATTAATATAATTAGTACCAGAAAAACACATATATATATTCCTGGCCCTTAGCAATGAGATGCCACCACCACTGCCAATCTCTCCCAGCTGAATTATTCTCTACATCTAAATGGAAAAAAAAAAAATGATACTGTATGTGATTTGACCTTGTACTACCACAGGGAAAATTTTACAGAGTAAAAGTTTCAGTTAATGTATCCAAGCAGTTCTCCACACTGGAATTAAATTCAAATTCAATCTGACAATCGTGAAAACATTGTATCCCTGTCCTTTTAACTGTGTGAAGTCTCTAGTGGCAGTGAGCTTGAATTTAAAAATTCCCTTCACCAACAGCCTGTTCTATGGAGGCAAAATAACTTAATATTTTGGACTACATGGAGTGGGGAGAAATGTCAAGTGATAATTTAAGGCCCTCCACAATTGTATTTTCAGTAATTCTGGGCATGGTATATAGCCTCAACATTACTGATTTGACTAGAGCTATAAAACTTTTAGTATGATGATTTCCACCTAATAAAACTGTGCTTTTTATTAAATATCCTTTAAAAAGTTATTCAGGACACCACATGAATGTTTGAGCTTGATGCTACCGAGGTAAAGAATTTTTTTTCTTTCAGAAAATAAGAGTATCACTTTAAACTACACAAACAGAATCGCTGTACTCCATGTAGTACCAAAGGGTTCAAGTTACTTGTGTGGTGATATAGAACAAGCTTCTCAGCTATAACACCTGAATATTCTTCATGACTAATTAATGCCAGACATCAGTCAATATGACTAAGTATGTCATGGGCTTCCACTAAAATCATATGCTTCCATTTAAAATAGAATAAAATGGCCACTGAGCTACATTGGGATGTCCCTTGAGTGAGAAATGCAGTCTTCCTTTTTTATTTCTTTGTCTGAAAACAAGGAGTGTGTGTGTATGTGTGTGTGTGTGTGTGTGTGTGTGTGTGTGTGTGTGTGTGTGTTGTAGAAACAGATTTAAACAAGTAACTTTAAGAATTTCCAAACTCATACCAAGTATCTTATCTACAGTTACTGTTTAAGAAACAACAAAACAACTTAGTAAAAGATTATCTAACTTGCATTGCTTGAAAAAAATGCTAGACACATTTTCAAACTCAAGCTCAAAGAAATTAAGAATACCTTCAATTAGAAAATATATGAAAAGTCTAAATGGGAAGGACATCAGTACTGTGCTATTATAAGAACCACTACACTATACCATTAGGCACAGAACAGATTTATGAATGGAAATCCCAGGAAGGTTTCATTAGAATAGTGTTTTTCTTGAGCACAGTTCTACAAAATATCATTTGAGGACAGCACAAGAGTGAAATTCCAGAGAACTTCAGCTAACAAATGTCTTCAAGTTCACTGTGGTATGTGGGATCTCAAACACGATAAGAGACTTTTCAAAAACAAAATGAGTGTGAAATAAAATGATAGAATTCTTGGCTACTATATCCATACTCCTTATGTCAAAGACAGTTTTATCTCTATGAACCAAAAATTTAAATAATCATTATCTCTGAGGTATATTTGCTTTTAGTTCTCAAAATGGTTGAAACACATTATCTTAACATGAGTCACTGCTTAAATGTAGAAATCTTAGTATAAGAAATAATGATCTTTTAGGAAAGGGAACAAAAATAGTTCCACATATACAGGTCATTAAAACAATCTCTTAACTTCCAAATAAAAAATTCATTTCATGATATTTAGGACAATAATATAAAATCATTATTTAAGAGTACTCATACTAAAGATATAGATATTTCATTTTTCAAATGGGAAAAATCTTTAAATGAGTAATAAACATCTCAGTTATCCAGATATTTATTATACTTTCATTTTCAAAAAAAGAATAGACTCATTTCTCTTTCCCTTTTGCCAACTTCACTCCCACAGTCTCATCTGTTCTCCACATACATTTGGCTCCAAAGAGGAACTACTCCCTCCAAGCTGGCAGCCATTAACTTCAACCTTTTATTTTATACGGCTCTGAAAGTCACAGAGTGTTTAAGGAGTGTTGTTTTGCTCCTGGCAGAATTTCTGGGCTTGCACTTAGTGCAATGTGCAGAAGAGTGTCAGCGCTGAAACCCTGGGAAGGGAAAAGTAAATTGCTCTAGAGTAGCCCTCCTCACATGAGGCTGTCACAGAAACCTGGGCAGGGTTCAGGGATCTGGAAAGCCGTGGTCCCAGCTGGGTGACCTGGGGCCAATCACTTAACCTCTCCAGGTCTCATCTTCCTCTTCTGTAAGATGATCTCATATGTCCTTACAGCTTGACAATAATATCATTATAAGCTTTCCTACTATAGAATTTCTGTCAAGTCTAAACTCAAATCTCAAGTGTGGAGGAGACAATAAATATGAAAATTCAACACACTGGGTTTATACTTAACTTCAGGAAATGCTAGTATTTTTATTGGTGAGGCAGTAAATGAAGCCATTCTAATTTATTTTATTTGGGTATTTTAATACCAAAGAAAATGGTGTGGACAGAGAAAGCGGTGTGGTCAAAATAAAAATGTTTGTATAAAGAATCTAGAGAGTATGCAATAGATATATAGACACATTCAACTATCAATGGCCTATTTACATTAAAAGGTGGTAAATTCTATTCAGTAGTCTCTTTTTGAGAATTACCCAAAGGCATTCTGTGGAAGAGAGAGAAAGCTCTATCCTGCACAAAGTCATCCTCAGATACTGAGATATGTGTGTTCCTCATGCTTTAATCCACTGCAATCTTCCAGCCACCTTTTAGACTGTCTCATTATTATTGTTTTAGCCAATCTTAAGGCAAAAAAACAAAAAAAGGCATTCCTTATATTAAGAATATAGTAAAATTTAAAAAATATATATAAAGGTTTCTTTCTCTTTTAATTACATGTTGCTTTCATGATATGCACCCTTATTTCCCTCTAGGACCATAAACTATTAAGAACTCACCTATGTTTTTAACTTAACATTATACCTGATATTCTGAGATTTGAAAGTGATGGAAAGAGTCTATGGCAAGACTGGGAGAATAAGAACGAGGAACATTTCCCCCTCCAAAGAGGAAAAAAAAAAGATGAAATTGTTGAACTATACACTAAGCGCTGTGATAAATATAGTACCCTTTGGGAAGGCAGATTTTTATGAGACAAGTTATTGAAAGTTGGGTGCAAAAAATTAAAAGCTTGGCAAACTAGTTGGCAGAAGTGTGAAGGTGCTACTGAGTCAAATCGAACAAAGCTTATCTAATCTGTGAGACTCTTTAATAACACAAATATTACAAACACTTAAGTATCTAAAGTAAGACTCTGACCATGAGACTGGATTTCAGTATTTTTTTTTACAAATCAACAGATGCAGAAGGACTATACTACTTCCCCTCTTTCAGAGAATAAAAGTCAAGTGCTCACCACTAGGGGTTGGCCCTCCATTCTGGAATCAGCTGCCTTGCTTTCCATGGGGGACAAACAATGAGAAGAGAACTCCAACCAATGAAACAGATTCAGCTCTATATGCTCCCAATCCAGGGGACCTTTATTCAGTATGAAGTCAGTATGGGGCAACTAAAGGAGCATGCGATGAAGTCAGAACCAAATGAGATAAACCTTCATTAATACTGCCCCTGGACACATTTCTCAAACCATGCTCTTTATAAAAGGAGTAGAAATGTGAATAAAAGCATAAATGTGCATGTTTTGAGAACAAACACCAGGATAAATTCTGCATTTAGTTGTGTGTGAATGATATTAAAGCTTGCAACAAGTTGGCTTACATTGTTCAGATATGTTTTTTGCCACATAAATGATGTAACGTTATGTATAAACTTATTCCAATTATTAATAACTGATCAGCATTAATAAAATCTCTCTCTGTACCATTTCTATTTTGAGAGACTTACTTAGGTTATTCTGCTTTTAAAACAATCACTTTATACTTTATTAGAAATTAAGTATATTCATTATTCATTCAATAAACAGTTAATAAATATCTATTATTTATATAGAAAACTCTAAGAATAAAGAGATAAAAAGATGAGTTTCATTTCCTCTAGATGCTCACAATGCCTCAATATTAAAAATATCTAAATGATATACATACAGATTATTTAAATCAATATTAATAATCAAGCTCATTATATTTTAAGTATATGCCTCATACATTTGGAAATTGCAATGCATATTTGATGGTCCATGACCAAACAAAAGCATAGCAATAGATGAGAAGTGGTTAATAGACATATTAAGGGATCTTCATGAGAATTTAGGATTATACCTTAATTTTAAAGTTTAAAAACACTAAAGCTTTCTCCAATATGGATGGAAAGTGTATCAAATATGGCATATGTTTTTGAAAATTACATCTAAAACCTAATCATAAAGTCTTTTATATACATATTTAGGATTAAGCCATACACTTCCATTTCTATCAAACATCAGTTTACTATACACACATTTAATTATTATTACTGCTAAAGTATATCATACACATATACTGAAAAGATATATTGAAAAATATTTCAAAATTTGAAATATTTGGGGGAAGGTAGCCAAGATAAATTATCTATATACTATTTTAAGTGTTTACTCCTTATCTTGCTTAATATGCTTGATGAGTATTAAGTAAACCATCTCTTGATGGTTTAAAAACTTGTATTTTGGTGCCAGCTGATTGAGTTCAAATTGCATCTCCAACACCTAGTAGCTGTACGACCTTGGGCAAATTACTTAACTCCTGTGTCTCAGTTTCTTCATCTCTAAAATAAGTATAATAAAAGTATTTATGTTATAGATTATTTTGAGGATGAAATGAGTTAATGTATGTAACGGGCTTAAGGAAGTACTGGTATGTTATTCTATGCAAGTGTTTGGCTAATGTTTCTAATACTGCTAAAGAAATATGTTTCCATAGAAATGCAGAATTCCCAGTAAAACAAGAATTTTGGCCGGGTGGAAAAGTGACACATTGCCCTCATGTATGATTTGTAACATTTTGTTAGGCATTAACTATGTGCTAAAATTCTAGGTGTTAACATTAATTTATAAATTAATTTTTCACAACAATTTTATGAGAAAGATATCATTATGACCATTCTGTATAAGCAAACTGAGACTCTAAAATGTTAAACAACTTTTTCAAATTCACATGGCTCAAAACTGCCTTAATCATAAACTGCCTTCTATTTTCCTCTTAGCAAATCTATAAGAAACTAAATTCTTTCCATGGTGTTAAAGTAATAAGAATCTTCTTAGGAATTGTGTTAAATATCAATTCTTCATATCCATGAAAGCTAGTTTAAATGATCTTCCATGAGTCAGCGGTTAGCAGTTTCTGTTTTACATTATGCATGATTCCTAGCTGCACTTTGTATAAACTAATTGCACGGTGCCTCATTAATAATCTTCAGAGTTTTTTGAGCTGTGAAATTTATAGCTTTGTAGTGAATTATTTCTCACATTTGCACAGTTTGGGGTCTTGAAAGTCTAGTTGAGATACTAAATACCAATATCGGGCATCGAGTAGGTATAAGGGGAATAGAATTTAACATAGTCTAGTTAGGATATAAAAAATAGTGAAAAGCAGGTAATACTTCTCAATATTCTTAATTTTATGACTGCAGATATTTTTATACCTGTAGAAATGGTTACAGCTTAGAATGGATAAAAATTAGCCTCTATAAAAGTTTCCAATCATAAGCAGAATTCATGATGAGATCCAAGATGTCGTTAGGCTAAAATTCACTCAATTCAGCATTGATTGGGCAAGAGCACAAGAAGAACAGATGCTCTTGGTGTTCAACTGGTCAAGAGACATAGTAGGGCCTCATCACAGTACTTTATGGTGAGGCATCAGCATGCAATCTGGGCTGCAAGGTAGTACAGCTGTCCTTCATGCCTGGTAGGTCAATTCCACTCTTTAGAACCTCTGGATGCAGCGACTTAAGGAATCTAAACTACGTTGTGAGGTCTTGGCTCACTGACGGAGGATTCTCCACTTAAAGAAATATCTCAGTCTGGGTTCAGTTAGCACATTCTTCAGCTTAAATTGGTATTGTTCACAGGTAGAAGGGATCAAAACACAGAGCAGTTTTATCGGCCAGGAAAAGTTCAAGGTCAAACTGGGAAGTCAAAAAGAAGCCTCAGTGAAAAGCACTGGGTGGAAATATTGTAGAGGTGGAAAAAGGGGTAGTTCTTTTGACCCAGTGGGTCTGAAACCAAAGAGTTCAGTTGTAATTCAAATATGATTTATGGCATACTCACGACAACGTTCTTCCACAATGTGATGAGAACGAGGAGGAAAAGAAGCAGAAACTTCAGTTTGTATACTTATGAATTTAACAGAGAGGAAAGTTAACACAGTGTCTAAAAGCATGGACTCTAGAGTCGGATTGCTTAAATTTAAATCCAACCTTTGCTACTCATCTATGGTGTGATCTTGATCAAGTAGCTCCACTTCTCTGTGCATCAGTTTCCTTATCTGTGAAATGGGAATAATAATACCTCATGGGGCTGTTGTGAAGATGAAATAAATTAACACTTATAAATCACTTAGACTGATACTTGACAAATACTAATGGTGTTCATTTATAATTATTATGAACATGGATTCGAGAAAATGGGGAAAATTTAAGAAATAAATACCTGTGCCTATTTAATTTATTCTATCCAGACATCAACAGAATGATCACTGTAACACAGATATAAATGTGTAAGAGATTTTACTACTTTGATGAATCATTTTCCTTTTTATCCACTTAATAGATTGGCTAGTGGGCAGATAACTTCACTACTTCTAGCGCAATGAAAAGATTTTAATGGCAACTCAATATTAGTGGAATAAAGTCTTCCCTCACATGATGAAAAGCTCTACTTATTGGTTAAAATAAGTAAATAAAATAATTTATTCTGTTTAAATTATTCCAAATTTCCTACCTATAGCTTTTATTAGTACCCACGAGATCTAAAACTTTGCTTATAGGGCATTTGGGAAATGGTTTGAAAAAGTTCTGGAAATTGAGTTCCTAATTATGCCATTCCTCTGCCTTGGGCTCTAAACTGGGAATCCTGAGTTAGTCCATATGCTGGAACAAAGCCTTAAATTTAAATACCATAATCTGAAGTACTCATTTGATTTTTTAGTATGTTGTCTCATTTGTCTTTTACAACCAAACCAACTGAACGCAAAGCAAAATCCCGCATGATTACAAAGACCATGACCTTTTCCTTAGTAGTTCCTATTTCATGCTAGTTGTATATATTTTTAAAAAAATGACCTGAGAATTCACTAAACTTAAGTTTGGTTCAAAGTTTGTAACTAAGTGGTTGGATTACCTTAGTCAAAATACATCACTTTCATGAGCCCCTTTCTTCATTTGTGAAGGGAAAGACCAGGTCTCCCGAACTTGTAGGGGACATCTGGCTCTAGAATTTCATGTACTCTAAATAGAAGAAACTCATGAAACAGACTTGTCTAGTCTTGTCTAGACTTGTCAGCCTCTTAAAATCTATGCTCCCCTTTCTTGATGTTAAAAACACATTTATGGTCTCCTTTAATATTTAGACATTTAAACAAGCATGGGGCCTATAACTATGTCAAAGAAATGACACACTGGTGCCCCATCCTCTAGGAACAAAGATATAATCCCTTCAACAAAAACATATACTTTTATGTGTACTCTTGATGAAGTTCCTTTCCCATTACTTTGAAAATCAAAAACAATGTCACTAATTCACACTGAAGTAGATTTTCCCTAATTCAACTCTGCAGAAGGAAAAAGCTAAACTAGAAACTCAAATGGAGTTTGCTCTGCCCCTTGACTCATGCAGAGCAAAAATGCCTTAATTTACTTCTCTGTCTTCCCTGTCTTTTGAGACTGTACCCCTAGATAGCACAATAGCTTGAGTATATATTTCCATGGTGCGCTATTACTGACTAAACCAAGTTCTAGTTTCTGAAGACCAAGGCAAAAGAGTTTTTTACCAAATAACATTTGTTACTATCCTTCACGGTGTTGTAAAAAGCATCCTGCTACCATAGCCACTCAGTGAATGCTTTACAATGTAAGATACACAGACCAGCTTCCTTTTGGCTAAAATCATACTATTCTACCACAGACAGAAGAAAGTTTGGTAGTTTTGCACTAGACCAGTTTAAGCTACACTAAAGTAAACTCAATGATAAGGTCAGTGGATGGTAAAATCTCCAGCACCAGAAATGATATTATGTCTTTACTTATTACATATAATACTAAATGTGGATTAGAAATAAACTGGAGACTTTAAAAAATCCTTCCCATTTAATTACTGTGAATAGACTAAACATACAAAACCAAACCAAATTATCTTGTAGTTTTCCCATCTTAAAAGCAAAGATTTGGGGGGGGGGTGGGAAGGAGAAAGGGCAGAGAGTGAAACTAGTGATAAAAACGAAGGGTCCAGTGGGAGTGGTGCATATAGACTCCGCGTTCCAATAAGACTCAACAAACAGCTCTGATCAGAATCTAAGTGATGGGAAACAGCCTGTAGCTTCGAGATTAGCTGCTTCACACTATTTCTGAGTTAAGCCAGCACAAGCAGCATCATGAATGCATAATTATAATTATGCATTTGAGTATGCATAATGATCTTAATATCGGTAAACAAAGAAAAGGCATCAGAATTCCTCAGTTATTTTAGGTATACTGTTACAGAAGACAAAATATGACTCAGATTTTAAAGAGGGGTGACTCTTATTGGAACTTAGTAGGATGAAATTTGCAAACTTGGGGAAGTCACTGATGAACCAGTATTTCTTCAAAAGTCCCTTTTAGGAAATCCCACATGAACAAGTTTAGTCAAAGAAATGCAATACAGTATTTCAAACACATGAAGCAAACACTCAGGAATGCTCATATTTAACATACCAAGGCTTAGAGACAAATAATAATAAGGTAATATCTTGGACTTCTGATATTGTCTTATAAAATAACATGTGTCCCTGGAATTGTTTGGAAAATATAATGAACTGTGATTGGCTAATATAAAACAGGTAAAAGAACTGAAAGATGCAGTGGAGAGAATTAACCACAAGTGGGGAATTTTTTTTTAATTGTTAGAGTCCCAAAATCTAACCACAAGAAGGTCTAACCTGAGTGTGTCCAGTTTTGATGTAAAATCATTTCCTTTCAGCTTCCAAAAAGGAAGATGGAACTCCACTTTTAGGGTAATATTCCTTCAACTTTGAAAGGCAGTTATGGCATGTATTAGCCTCCTATTTTTCAGAAGGAATTATTTGATATTCTGGAACCCTAATCTTTTTCTCACGGTACTATTTTTACTGCTTTTCTCTGGAACTTGGCCAAGGTCTCCTCATTCCTCTTAAGAGAGCCTCAAACTGAATACTCCTATCTTAACAAGGGTGTCGATAAACCTGGAAGTTAATGGGTCCTAAGAGGACCTAGTCCATGCATGGGGTTAGAGGCTAAGGATGCTTTGGAGAGTGTTTATTCTTCTTCAATGAGATCAAAAAATGATGTCAAAAGCTATCTGGACCTCCTCTCACCTTTTACTTTCTTCTTGCCCTTCCTTCCCACCAAAATTCAGAGAAACTATTCAATATTCTTTATCAAAGTTGTCTTTTCATTGATTTTTCTGAGTATCATGTTTATTATTTTCTTCACCTAAAATTTTTGTATCCTTAAATCCATCAGCTTTTGACCCAAACTGTTTTGACATTTACTCCAATAATAATTATTCATATTGTTTATAACCATCTTCTCCAGTGTTCTTTTGTTTCCCCACTCCTCCCCAATCTTTCCCCTTCCCTTTCCACTCCTTCCCTAACCACCTTCCCCCCATCTCTCTTTCCCCTTCCACTAGGGTTTACTTTGTCCAAATAGAAAATTTTGTAGCATGGTAACATCATTACTCACCTCAGTCATCATTTGTCTGTGTTGACAACTGAACAATCCGTTGAAAATCTCAACTTAAATCATATAATCTGCTATTTGGTCTGTACATTAATTTTTAGTACATATATGGTTTTGACTGCTGAAATCAACTTAATTCTACTTCAGTTAAACCAGCAGATACGTACTGTTGACCTACGATGGATGGCAATCCTGTGTGTAGTGAAGATGACAAAGGAGCCATTATTTTGAAAATGTCTGCAAAGTGTTAAATTTTGCATTGTGGAGAGGAAAAGGATCAAGAATCAAGTGGGGTAGGCGGGCATAAAACCTTCCCAAGGCAATGAGGGACTTGGCTGGAGAATTAGGAGAAGACAAATAACTGCAAAAGTGACTTAGATACTGAGGAAGGAGTATTGAGATGGAGCTGGAAGACAATTCTGTCAAATAAGTGGGTTATAATCCAAGCTTCACCCATGAATTTGGAAGAATGCTAGGAAAATGATCCTGTTTGAATTTTCCACTATTTACCCCGGAAAAATGAACATTATCTTATTTTTTTTCAGCTCATTGGAACATCTTTTTGCCTATGTCCTGGTTCACATGCTAAATTGTTACAGACACACAAACAATTTAAATATGTAGTGACCCTGGAGAGAGAGAGAGAGAGAGAGCGCGCACACATAGGAGACAGGAAAGTTCACAGACTTTCTAATAAAAAGCCAAGTCTAAATATATTATTAGACATTTGAAAAATTCTTCCATACTCCAAAAAAATATTTATAGTTCGTTTTCTCTCAACAATCTTATTTTATTTTTCAGTATTGGTTGGAATGACATTACTATGTTGGAAATGTTAGATGACTGTGCTAAAGACATTCCTCAATCAAACCGGGAAAACAATTAGTGTGAAATGATTAAACACAGGGAGTCCAAGTTATAAATGGGCTATAACAGTTCATTAGAAAATTCACCATTGGGAACTCAAAATACATTTTTCACCTTCACCGGTGTTTCTCAAACCAGAGGCTGCAGTCCCCTTGGGGTCTCACTATTTATGGGCATTTTTTTTTCCAATTTGATGTTTGCATTTTGATCCTAACGCAACAAACATGACAACAAATACACTTTTATCTTACATAATGGCAAACCATGTCTTTGTAGTAAAAAATACATTCGAAATACAGTAAATAGAATATTTTAATTTATTTCACTTGGTGTTTTTCAAATAGCAGTCTGTAAATCCCTGGAAAACCTTGAACCCATTGAATTGTTTTTTTCTTCAAAAAGAATCTGTATCTTACTCGAACTGAGCAAAGAACTGGCATAGACCCAATACTGCAAATGGTAAAGTTTCAAGGTTAGATTACAAGAAAGTTATTTAGCTCTTAATCTAGCTATATATTAGGTATAAATTCCTGTGTCCAGGAATAAGGGTCATTTGTTAGAGGAAGGACAGAAAGGGAGGGACGATATTCCTTATCTTTCTCTGGCGACAGGAAAAATTTTAATAGGATTTGTCTTCTGCCTTCTCTCTTCTACGTTCCTGTCTCCCAGATTCTGAAATCATTCTCCCCTAATCCTTGGAGTTTTTTGAGCTGCATCAACTCCCCTAGAACAGGTCTTCACTTGAGGTACAGATGTCCTATCTCACAAATTGCCCCATGCACCAAAATGGCCATTCTTCTCTTTCACCATGAAACAAACACTTCCACTAATTCTGTGGAGTAGCTCTCAGAAGGAAAGCAGTCTGACTGAATTAACTGACATTAAGGTATGAATGATTGTTATGCTACTGATATAATTATCAAGCTATTTCTGTTTGTCAAGACTTTTTTCCCCCTTTTTTCCAATCTGAGTAGGTACGGTCCAAGTTTGGGTTTGTTCGTTCATTTTGTTTTAAAATCTCTCCCGTGGCTCTCTTGGCTAAATATTTGATACTTGCAGAATGGCAAAGGTGGAACTTGGGGGTTTTTAAGTCAATATAATCAGCAAAAGTAAGTCAGAAGCTGTCTGTAAATAATGTATAACTTCGGTGGCCACCGAAGCCAGACATACTGACTTTTGAGATGTTTTGAGTAGGCTCAGTGGTTACCAAGTTACTACCACGGCACGGGAATGAACTGTGCTACTAAGAACTTGTTTAAGAGTGTTCTTGTTTCAGAGAGTAATTTCTGAAACCGCCGAACTCTGGTAGCTCTTTGTATCACGGCCTCACTACATAGCGCTTGTCACTAATTGGCAGAGCTGCTCCAGACAGACCTGGTCTTGGGAAACAGACTGAATGCTTTTCTCTGCCCTTAGGAAATCTGTCTCTCCAGGTGAGGTTTGAGGCCATGTGCAAAGCCCAGTGTCAAGTTTGTTTTCCTATTATTCGGCCGATGGAAGGACCTCAACATTTTAGTGTCACTAGTCCACTCTTTCAGATATTCTGAAAATAAGCACTTTTCAAGCAAGATTTTTTTTTTTCAATTCCCGATGTAAGGGCCACATAGCACTTAATCCACGATATAAACAAATGCATCTCTGAGACCTTAATGCAATTTGGCATAAAAATGAGGCTGATGTCCAATTTCTCATCGTGTTGTTAGCTGGTTGTTATTTGCTGGATTCAGATTCTCTCTTAAAAGTGGGAAATAGACACTCATTTTCACTAAACGTTTAAGCAAAATATACTGACCTTCATTATTTTTAACTTTTCAAGGAGCCCTGTCTCCACTAGAGTTCCAAGATCAGCAATTTCCCAGAATCCTAGACCACCAGTGACATCATTTTTGATGTTTTGCTCTACTTTACAATATTATAAAAATGAATCTTATTCTGTTTTTAATCACAAGCCTTATCCAGCAATCAAGGCAGGTATATAATAAGCTAAGCTACTCTGTAAATCTAAACATTCCCTACAAATGGAAAAGATACAGCCTGGGCTCCCTGATTGTTACTAAGGCGACTATCTAAAATGAAAATCTGATTAACCCTTTTGCTGCCTGGAACTACCCATGTACCACGTTAGCTGACTTCCCTGCACTTATCTCTCCTTTTTCCCCCTCAAGAAATTCATAATTGCATTGCTCCAGAGTAGTTATGCTCTGGTTATCCTATCTGGGAGTACTGTGATGGGTGGTAGTCCCATCTGGACCGCTGAGGGGGGTGGCCGCCTCACCACCAGGAAACAGACAGTAAAACAGAGGGCACATGATTTTCTGCTTACTTAAGGCATCAGTTTGATGAAATCCTTGACAACATTAAAAGATTCCCATTCAGTAAACAGCAAAGTACTACTGTATTTTCCTTTCACTCAGGAAATAATTTGACAGTAAAAGCTGTATGTTTCACAAACATATTTTCCTCAACTATTTTTGAGTGACATTAGCAACTGTTAACATTTGCTAGGAAGAATAATATTTCAAAGCATTATGCAGAATTTTAGCCAAGAACAAATATCCATCAGGCACTCTCTATTCTCCTTGTACAGTTAAACAAAAAGGGAGTTCAACAGTGAGGGAGAGGGGGATAAGAACACATATTTCCAGGTAATTTTGACAATGGGAGGCTATGCACTAGAAATTCGTTAATAGTTAGATTTAGAAAACTAAGTCCTGTAACGAAATTACATTAAAATGTCTGGACCTTTCAAAGTTCATGATTAGCATCCAAGGTCCTTTATAAACTCCCACTTCCCACTGCCTCCACATCACTCCCCCTCCAAACCTTTCTAGAAGGATGTCTTGCTAGTTTTCACCTAGTCTTTTGACTGGAGGCAAAATGGCCCATTTGTTATTCCCTACACATGGCTTGATTCTCCCTTTGTCTTCTGGATAAGCCATTTGCTCCATCCTGAATTCCCTGCCTGCTCCTCTCGACCAATTCATACCCATCACTTCCTTCAGACCTTGCTCAGCTGTCACTGCCCTGAGGAAGCACTTCCCAGTTAACCTCCCTCCCTCCCTCAGTTCACCCTTCTATGTCGCCTTGGCATATAACTGCTTTGTGTCATTTTGTACTTGTTGATACATTGCTTGTAATTGCCTTTTTTTCCCACTGTGTCCCTGTCATTGCATTTGCTTCGATCTCATTTGTCTACATTTTTTTCCATGCACCTCTGCTTGCTCTCTTCAACTAGTCTTATGATTTTGGGCATTTCAACCTCAGTATCAATGTCCTCCACACTGGAGAGTTCATCAGTACTTTACAACTAATTAAAATAGATAATGTTCATAAATCACTTCAGCTCTTTTTAGTTTTAGTTCTTCACACTTAATTCTGTAAAGTAACAACACCTCCATCAAATGGCTTTCAAATCTCAAATCTTCACCTCATAGCCGTATCCCCCATCTTCCTTTAAGCATATTTCTTCCTAGATACTATATATTCATATTTCTTCTTTCTTACTATTATGTCAAATTCAACATGTCTAAAATGAGATACAACTTCTATAAAAACCCAACTTTCTATTACATTTACCTATTTCTATTAAAGTTACCAATTAAAAAAAAAACTTTTCTATTTATCAAGCATTTCTAACCTCTAAATATGTTTAACTTTTGCATATGATATCGTATAGGAAGAACTCAAAAAATGATTCATTAATAAATTACACTTTTTGGTTGGGTATTCACACAGAGTATGCAGTACATCTTCCTCTTGGGAAATGATAACTGAAGTCAACATGATCAGAAATGTAAAAGAACACGTAACATGTAACAATAACTGATAAAAAGAGATTTTAAGCATATTTAACTATATATTTAATAGATATTAACTACACATAACTAAAAAGATGTTAAGAAACTCATTTAGAGGTTGAGATCAAAAGCACTAGAGCTGGCTATCAATTCAGGTATACAAGGGAGAGTGAATATGGAGGCTTGCTTAAATTAGGAAAGGTTTTGACAAGCAGAGTGGACTTGCAGTACCAATTACCTGGTGGAAACTGCCCAGCTTAGTGAGATGGTAAGATAGGCCATCTAGTACCACAAACAGGTGACTTTGTACAAATGCATTTAACTCTTTGGAGTTATACCTCCTGAATCTGTGAAAAAAAATGAACTAACAGTTCTCAAAGATCACTCCCTCTTGTCGCATTTTATGGATCTAAACAACTAATTAACTGGGGGATGTGAGATATTAATGTCTGAGAGTGAAAGCGAACGGAGTTGCTCTTCTGAGATATCAGGGTCCTTCTCTGTTCCCTTCCTATTTTCTCAGATCCTTCATTCACATGAGACAGAATTTATTACATTTTCAAGCACTTTCTCACCCAGAGGTCCATGTGCATTTCATCAATCAATCAAGTCTTCAGTTTAAAGGGTAAGATTTTCATCATGAAATTTCAGGTCTCAACCAATTGGAGGAAAGGAGAATTGTAAGGAAGAAAGGGGGATGGCCACTTTCCCTCTAAAATCACGCTTGCAAGCCAATCCTATAAATCTACAGAAAAAATTCTAAGGCATGGCTGAGGAGGAGAGAGGGCCAAATAGTATGAGGAGATCTGAGGGACCCATGCAGAAATCTTAAAGAGGGGAAAATTTTGTTAGATTTATTAGAAAGTTAGCATAGTCTTATGAAAAGAGTGCTTTACTCAATCCAGGGAGAGTATAGCTGAGGATAATTTGGAGGAGGTAAACGTCAAATACAAGACTTACTTTCTCCTCTTCACTGCAAACCAACCACCAGACAAAAGGTGGAAAGAATTGTGAGCAGGGTATCAGAAACAGTGCTTTCTCTAACTGGGTGTGTGATCAGCTAAGTTGTTTCTCAAAGTTTCAATTTCCTTATTTAGAAAATAAGGGTTGGTCTAGGTTTCTTCAAGCTGTCCTATCTTATTCTGTGATTTGGTAACATGAAGCCCAAATGGGAATACTACCAAAAGATGACATGTAATTTTCCAAAAGGAGAGAGAATACAGCCTGTTATAGTTTATTATTAACATAATGACAGTAATAATTAGTGTTTACTGAGTGCTTACTCTATGCCAGCCTTCATGCTTTGTACTTCACACAGTAATTCACAAAATATGTACGTATGTCATATTAATAGCTCCAGTCACAAGATCAGTCAAACGGGGCACAGACAAAGGTAGAGTAATTGGCCCAGAGCCACAAGCTCAACAGTGATAGAGTCCAGATTTATGACCAGACATTTTGACTCCAGTGCTGAGCTCTCCATCACCATACTATACCAACCCAAATTAAAATAAGATCTGAAAAATCAAAACATATATATATATATATAAAGAATAATGAATAAAACACATGACCAAGACTAGAAAAAATGTTTCATAGAAATTAATGTAATAAAATATGCCCTCTTTTGGGATACAGAGATATAATATTTAAAAGCAGACATGAAAAACAAAGATAAATATGTTTCATCTCTGTCTTCACATGCTCCCACACACATGTCAACCAACTTTAGTTTTTGTTGTCTCTGGTTTACTTATCTAGATATAAATAACAAATATGTAAGAGGAAAAACAAGAAGCTTAATGGGAGAAAGGGACTTCCCTGGTGGCACAGTGATTAAGAATCCGCCTGCCAATGCAGGGGACACGGGTTCGAGCCCTAGTCCGGGAAGATCCCACATGTTGCGGAGCAACTAAGCCCGTGCACCACAACTACTGAGCCTGCGCTCTACAGCCCATGAGCCACAACTACTGAAGCCTGCGTGCCTAGAGCCCGTGCTCCACAACAAGAGAAGCCACTGCAATGAGAAGCCCACGCACCGCAACAAAGAGTAGCCCCTGCTCGCCACAACTAGAGAAAGTCTGCATGCAGCAATGAAGACCCAACGCAGCCAAAAATAAATACAAATAAATAAATAAATAAATTTATTAAAAATTAAAAAAAAAAGAAGCATAATGGGAGAAAGAGAAAATGAAATTGTACTTAGAAAAATGGTTAGCGTTTAAAACTAAAGGGCCAAGTCACCTAACACACAAGGTGATTTGAGAAAATGTCATGCTTTGTTGCAGACTCTAACAATCATGATTCAGAACAACGTGAGCCGCAAGAGGACCAAGGAAGTGCTCATGTGCAAAATAAAACCACAAATCGAAAACTGTTCTAGGCAGCCAAGAAATATGCCTGAAAAACACTTGAGTTACACCAATTTCATTTATATATTTTTGAAGATGGAGGGAATTAGACAAAGATAAATGTAGTGTGACACTGGACAAGTCTCAACAAATCAATATAATTTTCTTAACCCATTTTCTCATATAAGAGTGAGAAACCATTCAGGTTGATATGACAAATCTTTACTCTCATCAGATTAAAAAACTATTTCACATGAAATACTCAAGAAGCCTTAAAAGCTACTAAAATTATACCTTCTCCAAATCAACACAGAAATTAATTACAAAGGATTTTCAAGGAATAGTTGCTTATGGCACAATGGCAGCATTTAGGAATACACAACTGTCAGTCCTCTGTCTGGGGTTATTTATCAATTATATTAATGACATGATGAAACCATAGATCACTTGCTAATTTATTTTGCTGGGAGCATTAACTTGGAAGGAATTACTATCTTCAGATCCAAGTCATATTTACTAAGTACCTACTCTATTTCAAATATCACATAAGGTAAACAAGTGTATCATTTTCTCTTTATGGAAAATACCTTGAGGTAATTATTAACTACATTTATTTGGTAAAGAAACTGAGTTCAGAAATGTATTGACTCATCTATGGTTAACAACTGAAAGAGTGGTCAATCAGGATTTGAACCTGGGTCCAACTTTTTCACTATCTTAGCTGCTTTGTGGTGGCATTAATATCTTAAAAAGCCAAACAGAGACTGTGACTATTGTTAATGTTTTAAGCCAAATGACTATGCAAACTACATCTTTACACAGGAGTTATTTCAAAGTAATTTATACGAGAATGCGAAAGGGAATGAATATGAACATGTATTTTACTCTCCAAGCACTATGCTAACATCTTTTAAAAATGTTATTTCATTCATTCATACATTCAACAAATATTTATTGGGTGTGCTCTAGGTCCTGGTGAAATACCAAAGATAATCTGTTTTCATGGAACTCACGATCTTGTTAGGGACAAAAAAGAATAAACGCATCAAGGGTAAATAAGTGTAATTATAGGTATAGCAAAGATACAGAGACAATGACAAAACTTTGTTTGCTTTGCTCTGTTTTGTTTTTTAAGTAGCTAGTCTAGAAAGGCCCTGCCTCAGAGAGGTGTCTGAGCATGTCCCTGAATGAAATCAAGGAGTGAGTCGTGTGAAGATCTGGAGGTGGAATGTTCCAGGCAGAGGGAAGAGCAACTGCAGAGGCATCAAGGTGGGAATCTGGTATATTCTATAACAGCAAGGAGACCAATGTGGTAGCAGTGAAGTCACCAGGGCAGAGAGTGGAAGGAGAAGGGCTAGGAAAAGGCCAGATAGTGTGAGGGATTTGCAGACAATGGTAAAAGGTTCAGATTTTCCTCCAAGGTGGATGGTTTGGGGAATACCATACTGTGATTTACATGTTAAAATACCATTCTGGCTACCATGTGAAGAACAGTCTCTAGGGGACATGAATGAATAGAAGGAAATGAGTTAGGAGGCTGTTGATGACATCTGGTGAGAGGTGATGATGGCCTGAACCAGGATGATAACTGTGGAGGTGGTGAGAAGTGATCAGATTTTATGGGTGAATTTGGAAAGTCAGTAAAGACATAGAAGAATCAAGGACAACTCCAAGGTTTGGGGTCTGAACAACTGAGTGAATAGTGGTGACATTTATCAAGACACGGAAGACTCAGAGAAGAGTTTGGAGTTCTGATCTCTACACCTTTATTGTCAAGTAGAGATGTCAAGTAGGCAATTAAAAATATGAGTTTGGAGCTCAGAGGAGAGATTGGGGTTGAGATTTAAATTTGGCAATTTGCCAACTAGTTAATTGACAGCAGTTAAAACCATGGGGTATAAAGTCGTCTAAAGAAAAGAGTAGAACACCAAGATTAAGTCCTGGTATTTACCAACATTTAGAAGTTGAATTCTCAGCCAAGGAAACTGAGAAGGTGCATCCAGTAAGGTGGGGGAAAAGAATAGAGCATTCTGTCATGGAAACCAAGTGACAGAAGTGTTTCAGGTAGGAGGGAGTGATGGACTAAGTAAATGAGGCTCACTTAAGCCTCTCAATCAAGCAGATATGAATTGGACTGGTACCCACTTTTATTTTTTCAAACAGATGAGGAAAATGAAGTTAAGAGAGGTCAATTAACTGTACAAATACCACAGTACTAATGAGTGTTAGTTAGGACTCATACCAGCATGTTCTGATTTGAAAAATCATAATTTCCACATTTGCAGAGTGTATGGATATTTAAATATAGAGATGAGAGCTATTACGGAATCACAGTGAGTGAAAATTTGGGTAAGACTAATCATATTCATCTATTAGAGAAAGAAAACAACCAACAATTAACAGTCATGTTTTGTGGGGAGAAACATATAAATTCCCAAAGATGCTTGTCCTTACCACAATTTCCCTGTATTGTTACTTTTGCAGAACCACTTGTCACTGTACATTAATAACCTTGATATACATTTTATTCTGTCCTCAGACTAAATCAATTGTTAGGTTATAAAGATTTACACTCTTAATAACTCAGTGACAAAACATTTGAGCATCCTGTATGCTGTAAGCAAGAACGTGTGTAATTCCAGATTTGTATGACATTACTGTAAACTGCTCTATGCCAAGTCTTTTATTTTATGTGATGTAACCAAAGCTGAAGCACCTTTTGGTAGGAAATCCCTTTGCTATTGCCTAACACCATAAAATTTCTGGCAGCAAAGAGCTGCCATTTGGAGAGAGGATGCATACTACGCTACAACGCAAGAATCATGAAATGAATCACAGTGATTCTCTGTGCTTCCCAGTCCATTTATAAGTCTACCAAACAAAGTTTAGTTTGTTGCTTAGACTAAAATAAAGTGTATTGAAAATAATTTACCAGTAAACTTCTCAGAATAAATTCCTCACCTGGGGAGGATATAATATAAAATGTGACTTCATTTTAAAAGTTTCTAGACTGTGAGCTTCAGGCAAACAACAACAATGGTAATGAGAAAGCTGTGGACGTCTCTATACTTGCGTGGTTCCAATATGTCACCTACCTGTCAAATAATTTTTTTAATCAAAATTTAGCCTAAGGTATGCTACATCAAATATTCATACAAATGGCACACAAGTGGCAAGTTTGTGGTCAAAATTAACAGAAGGAAGTAAAATCTGTCACAGGCAAACAAATACATAATATATACACACATATTTATGTTCAAATGCACACATACATATCATAAACATGAGCCATTTAATGTACCAATTCATTATTAAGAATACACAATTGATATAAAACCATTATCAGAATGTAGACTAGATAAAACTTAATTTTGGAATCTTGAAATTCATCTGGACCAGGTTCAATTTAGGACAAGCTTCTCTTTAGAGTATGTCAGGTAGGAAATATAAGCAGTAGCAATGAATTGTGTTAGGCATTGTTTACCCAAAGTTGAATATTTCTAGTAATTAGACAAAGAGACAAACTCACTATTTAAAAGGCAGCACATCTCCCACTTATATTGACCAAAATCTACCTTCTTAGGATTTGCATTCACAGAATAAAATCAATAATTTTTCTGCATGAGAGGCCTTCTGAAAGCAGTCTATGTTGTCTCCAATTGTAATGGACCCTTATGAAATTGTCCAGAATCTCTACTTTTTTGAAAACTACTTCTCCTCTACCTTCTGGCCCTGGTCCAGAGATGGTCACATATACTAGGATAATAAGTCTCTCTGTAGGGTTTTTGATGATAAACTCAAAGAGTCCAGGACAGATATCACTGGTGGGTGCAGCTATGAGCTGTAAAGATCAGAGGCTTCTCCCCATTGAAGGAGCAGCTAGAAGGGAGAGGAAGGAGAATGGGGCTGACCAGGAGAAACCAGAAGCCATGACAAATGTTGAAGGTGTCTTGATGGGTAGTGAATCTTTGTTACTAATATTTATATTTTGAGGCCCCGTGAATCCCTCCCCTAGGTTTCCAGAAGACATCTCACAGTTCTGATAAAAATTTTCCCCTTTTCCTTAAGCTGATTCAATAGCATTTCCATTGCTTGCACCCAAGGGTCCTTGATACATTCTTATTTACTTCAATTAATGCACATGTGAAATAGAGCAGCCCAGGTCTAAACTCCAGGTACCGTCATCGACAGTGTGACTTTCTACAAGTTCTCTGTGCCTTTCAGGACCTATTAGTCCCAACATTTTATTTCCTATATAGAAGCATAGGCAGGGACAAAATACAGGAATGGGGATACAGCTACATCCAAACATGAGTTATGCCATTATGTTTACTTTCAGATGCATTTGCTGTAATTTAGAATTGAAGAGTAAGGAAGGGTGAGGGCATAAGACATTGGGAAAGAAGGATAAAGAGGCACAGGGAGTTAAAAAAGTAACAATTTTGTCATCATTATACCTAAGGTTGGCCATGAGTTGACATGTCCAAATCCAGTTAATTAGGTAACAAGCCCAGGGAACAGGTGATGAATTCTCTGGAGTGCCCTTACAGACTTTCCCAAGCAATCATGGAACTACTAGCTGCCATCTGAGGGCCCTACCACGTGCCAGCTACTGGGCTCAGTGTTTTCATACGTTATCTTATTAATTCCTTGGCTTAGACATCTTTTGGGTATGTTCAGAGGAATAAAAAGACTGCTGGCTATTCCCTGGAGCCTTTCAGTATGGAGCATGGCTTTAGGTGGTGATTGAGAGAAATGATACTTTGCTGGCTGCCAAGGGTAAGTTCAGGAAAATAACTGCGAGTGAGAGAGGGAAGACGGCTCACCCGTGGAACCCAGGAGAGCTTGTCACTGAACTCTGCTGGGCTGAGAGAGAAGAGTAAAGCTGAATACCAAATGATGATCTGGTACTTAGCACAAAACAAAATACAAGAATATATCTAAATTTACTCTCATTTAAAAATATCCATAGTGAATGTTAAAAGGCATTATTTTCTCAGAAAATCTGACAAAATACTGCAACAATCATGCTAAAGTCTGAAAGATTTAGCCACTGAAAAGGATTCCTGAGCCTATACTAGAGTTATTACTTATAAACAAGTTTCTCAACTTATTAAGACTATTGCTATAAAACCTCAGATACACGTTATAAATAAACTGCAATAACACAACATAACATACTCCAGTTCTACAAAAATAGTTAACAAATGAGGTATAAATATGGTTTCAACATCTCAAGAAAAAAGGAAAATGAGCAATCATCCCCTAAAGCTGTTTAGCTTATATCAACTATAAAACATTTTAAGTTAAACAAAAGAAGGAAGAATGAAATAAAATGAGTGAATTCAAGAGAATAAAAACTTCGAAAAATACTATGGGGGGGACATTTTGACTAATATTTGTCATTTACCAAGACATACTAATAAGTTGAAAAAAATGAAATCCCCCCCTTTATTCAGTAGAACCTCAATGTCTCAAATCATTTCTTTTGGTACATGTGCAGTTTTTCTTTACTTTGTAAAAATCTCTCTCCTGGTTGATAAACTTGAAGGAAACACAAAGGAAGTCATCTTACAAAAATTTTAGAGTATTTTAATTCCCAAATTCACCATTAACAGACAGACTGTAGTCTCAAAACACTGAACTCATCATTGTAAATAGAAAGCTTTTGCGTGTATTTTTTATTATCAAGTACAACTTTGTGTTTTAGGAACATCTGTCTTCACACTGTAGACTAAAATCACCAGGAATACACTATCTTAAATACTTGAGCAAAACTCAGTAAAAGATACAGTAGGCAAACATTGTGGTCGGCTCAGCAGTGATTACCAACTCATGCTCCAAATTCACTATAAAATGAAAATCAATATTTCCACAAGTTCCTGCAACATAAAAGATAACCTTCATTGATTTTTCTAGACTTAGGCCTCTCTGATAAAATCTAATATAAATTTTCAACCATGAGGATTTGGATCAGAGCAGGGGTGATAAGTCCTGCACATCTCTTAAGAGGTGGAGAATTTTTTTTTTAAAGTGCACGTTCATACTATTTATAATTTGCCCTGTGCAAGTGAAAGCCTTTTCCACCAGTACTATCAGGAATCTCTTCTAATTTTTATTACTGTGAGGCTAAAGCCTGTTCCAGATAATTTGGAAATTTCAGGGGAGTTGTGATAGGGCTGATGGTGCAGCCCTGGCTGACTTGAGAAAGGAGCGAACCGGTAATAGCCTCCATGGCTGTGCTGATTAAATGTTGCCATAGATGAAAGGCCTGCCATTGCCGCAATAAATTAACCAATCACACAAATCCCAAGTCAGTGCTAATCCTTCCTTGATACTCTGATCCTCTGATCAGCTCAAGGAGGTAAAGAAACTGGCTTGTGACGCTTGGTGCTCTAACCCCTGGATTTCATGTACACAACGAGCTAATGATATCTTGCTGACCAGTTCAATGGGATGAACTTCTCTCACAACCCTTAGGGAACACCACAGCCTTCTTAAAAAAAAAAAAAATGAATGAAAGAAAAGAAAAGAAAAGAAAAAAAGAAAAGAAAAACTGACAAGCAGGAGGTCTTGTGTTTTACCAGGAAAACGGCAGGCAAACTTTCCAGCACTTGCTAACTAAAATAATCATGAAGCCAGAACCAAAGTACGGCATGTTTTGTATCATTTAGGTTTGGAAATGAATCACAGAAGGACAAGGATCAAATAAAAGTGGGAATACTAAAGAAAGCCCACTGGGGAGAGTGGCATTTCAAGAGAGCAATGTGGCCTTTTTTATTTTTTATTGTGTCTTTGGTTCAATTTTGAAGCAGCTCTCCGTGGCGTATTCTGGATATGTCTGTAGGTGCACATTTTGGATTTCTGCAAATTCTGTTAGAAATGCGACGCTCCATAGCACTCTGCTGGTGTGATTAGAATCTGATTTAGGAATAGACTCATTTAATCAATTAGCAGAAGGTCTGGCCACATGCAGTGTCTTCCTGTTAATTATGTGAATGCTGCTTCTGCAGCAGAGTTTGTGAAATTGAGTCTGTGCCGGATGCATTAGTGGACTTCATAATTGGGGAAAGTTTTTTGTATATAGTAATTGGTTGCTAGAAGTAAGAAGGCTCTAGGGTTTTTCTCCAGGGTTTCACACATAAAGAGTTTCTGAAAGGACTTCATTATCTTTCTTGGTCAGTCCCAAGAAATTAAAACCAATTCTTTTATAAGGCAGATGTAGGGAAAAGGAGGAAGATGTAGAAAATCGGCTTTCTGGAAATAAAACTAGAGTTTATTTAATATGAGAAGCTGGAAGGTGAGGTAAGATACTTTTGTGGACATATATGGAATTATTTTATTTTTGAAGGGAGATGAAGGGAAGAATTGATAATTTTCCCAAAAGTTAATTTAAAAAAAATCTTCTACCCGGTCAGTAAAATTTAATCACACTTAAGCAACCCGATGGAGCAAAGCTCAAAGATTACGATTATAACTTGGCAAGTGCATATTCTAAAAAGCCCTTTATAGAAATAACAGCAATCATTCCAATCACTTCTCTCTCTTATAAAACTTCCCTGGATGTTAACTATCTTGTCATTCACCTTCTTTTTTATTTACATGATGCTCATGTGTGTGTAGTACAGCTTTCTCAAGTGACCTTCCCAAAGGCGGTCCTTCCCACTGCTGGACTGGGAATGAGCGAGCCTGGCTGTAAGGAGCAGATCTCATGGGAATTAATTAGTCAGAACACGAGAAGAACACAGCTTACTCCCTGCAAGGCATTCTGGGCCAACACTGCAGAATAACACAGCCATTTCTGACCAAAAAGAAGCAAAACCAAAACAACAACAACAACAAAAAACCTTTTTTCCAAGAACAACAGATGTTATAACAGTCCAGAGAGGTACTAAAGTAAGTTTTATGCAGCAGAACAACAGGGCTGGAAAGAACTTAAATAATGATCCTCTGTAGAATTTAATCCTTTGGAGTTATCTGATGTCTCACACCTGCAATATCTATTCAAATTTAATATTTATCCTCATTAATAGTCTTATATAATGCAGTGATAGTGCAACAGTGCTAGGAGGAATTTGATTCACTACCATTCCCAAAGGAAAGACACTATTCACAGGAAAAATTAAATAGGAGACCATTTAAAAGATGCTGTAGGGCTTCCCTGGTGGCGCAGTGGTTGGGAGTCTGCCTGCTAATGCAGGGGACACGGGTTCGCGTCCTGGTCTGGGAGGATCCCACATGCCGCGGAGCAACTAAGCCCGTGAGCCACAGCTACTGAGCCTGCGCGTCTGGAGCCTGTGCTCTGCAAAGAGAGAGGCCACAATAGTGAGAGGCCTGCGCACCGCGATGAAGAGTGGCCCCCGCTTGCCGCAACTACAGAAAGCCCTAGCACATAAACGAAGACCCAACATAGCAATCAATCAATCAATCAATAAAAAATCAAAAAAAAAAAAAAAAGATGCTGTAGTACATAGAGATTTTCTTACTAACTTAGGATAAGGATAACTCAAATATATTACTATGCTATCTTTTTATTATTAAATTAAGATAGGTTGATCCCTGTATCATTATTATTAGAATATTTATCTGTATTGAATAGAAAGAAAAACAAGTTGGAAATAGCTTAAACGTAAAAAAACCCCACAATTTTTCTCTTTACTCTTCTATCACAGTTATTACTTCATACACGGCTGTGCTTTCATCTAGTGTTAATGAGGATAAACCTAGTACGTGTATGAGAAAATCACACAGGTGAGAAGTTTAAGTCTGTTCTCTTTCTCTCATTCACACACACACATACACAAAACCTTCTAAATGACAAATATTTAAAACATATCATCTCATGTCCAGTTTTTAATAAGTAGAAATGTTTCAGCATCTGACACTACTTTTATCCAAATTATATGAATTTTCAAGATGATTAGAAATATACACAGAAAACAAAATAAGGTTTTTAAAACTTACGTGTCAATTTCTGCCAATCCAAAGGTTTCTTCCTGATTTTCAGAGACACTCAACAGAGCCTAGGCATAACAGGGCCCTAACATTCAACTTAAACCAAAAATTCAGCACCTATTAATAACGTCCCTTTTATCACAGATACCAGGATGCAGCTTTCATATATACTGGGTAAGGCTAAGGATGCAGCCATTATACCAAAGAGCAATCTTGGGAAATGGAAGCGCAAATATATAAGCCTGAAAAATAGAAATATTTCAATGTACAATTTGAATTCTAGTTTTTATTTTATTTTTTTAAGTCTTTATTGAATTTGTGACAATATTGCTTCTGTTTTATGTTTTGGTTTTTTGGCTGCGAGGCATGTGGGATCTTAGCTCCCTGACCAGGGATTGAACCCACACCCACTACATTGGAAGGCGAAGTCTTGACCACTGGACCACCAGGGAAGTCCCTGAGTTCTACTTTTTAAAGAACAATATCATTAACTAAATTTCTAAAATAAGAAACAAGAAGCAAGGCAGGGAGTATGTCTGCTCCTTTCCTGGTGCTATATGCTGAAAATCACCATAGATGCTACCTTGCTTAATTGAGGTTTAAGAGATAAAGCAACTGGGGAGAGAGGTACAGAGATCCTTTATCTACTTGGGAATCTCATAATCACACGCACAAAAAAAGCAGATCAAGGTCTAATACACAGAGATCTCCTCTGTCCTGAGTTACTGTATATAATGATGAAGCAACCTCTTTTAGGAAAGAAATAATTTAACTATCCCAAGCTCTTTTCTCACCCCTGCTATGCAAGAGAAGCTTTGGATCCCAAATTAACCAAGAAACTTCTAGAAGCTTTAGGATTGATGCTAAACTTGAAAAGGTTTTCAGAGGAAAAGTAGAATACCTTCTTTCCCTACATATGGCATACCAGAATGGTTAGGGAGCATGCAAATCTCTCTGCAGTGGGGATAGTGCTAATAAGGAAGATGTAACCTTTATTATAAATGGGCTTCTTTTCTTTCTCTTTCTCTTTCTCTCTTTTTTTAAGAAAAATGCAGAGACTGAAAGAAAAGGAGAATGAAAGAAAACTCCTTTGCTCTTTCTCTGATTTATATCATCTGTTTTGTTTTCTCTCTTGATGATTTCTCTTCATTTATTCTTATTCCTTTTACTCTAACTAGAGTAGGCACGTAACCAACAGTAATCCAAACATGTTTTCACTCATACAATTTACAACCTGCTCTTCTGTTCTGACATCAATACCACTATTTGCCATAAGTGTTTAAAGGATACACAGAATTAGCGTCCACTAAATACCGAAATGCTTCACTCCTTTTGGTCAATTTTATCACACAACTCGTCATTTTTTTGTTTTTCTTTCAGACAAAGGTAAGATATCAGCTAATTTTGCTTGCTTTGCTTCCCTTTCAGTTCAGCTTCTTTAAAAATACACATAGATTCTGGATAATTTTGGAAACAAATTATGGGATAGTAGTATTATACAGTTCTCCCTTGGGATTTAAGCATGAAGAATACATAGATTAAAAAGGTGTAAGAAAAAAATTATGTGCCCACCCAGTGGCTAAAGCCAATAAAAGAGATGGTCTTAGCCATGAAGTTGATTTTTTAAAAGTTGGCAAAAAAGTTCACCATATTTAATATTCTCTAGCCCATTGAATAGAAAATAACATCCAGATTTTTGGGGCTGGCGTGGCAAGTTTCACATTACCTGGATACTAGTCTCTCTTTTTACCCTCATTATTAGCCTTACTTCATCCCAAATTGCTTACATTTCCCAAATGTAAATTTGGGAAATGTAAGCATCCAAAATTGCTTACATTTTCCAAATTGCTTACATTTCTTACACTTGTCTGCTTCATGCCTTCATGCCCTTGTATATGCTTTTGCTTTTCCCTGGAATTTACATTCCTAATTTATTTGCTGAGTAAATTCATCCTTCAAAAGTTTTCTGAAAATTGCCCTCTAGAAGCTTTCCTTGGGCACTTGAGACAGTTAAATGTTTCATCTTCAGACTTACCCTTAGGGGATAATTTCTATTTTATGGCTGGCCAGCATCTGGTCCAGTTCCTTTTGATAATACCTTCCTGTGTCTTTTGGGGTGATTCCTCCACTGGACACACACACTGGAGTATTAATCTAGGGGCCATTCCCTACCTAGCCAAGTGGCAGGGATGTAACCCAGGCTAGACTGATAGGGCACTCCCTTCCTAAACCTAAATCCTGAACAAAGAAAGAAAAAGGCCAAAACTTGTTGGAGCTCACTGTTGCCTACAGAAGTGCCTTGATAAGACTGTACAGTGGCTCCCACTATTAGACACCTCCCAGCCTCAAGTAGCCTTGATTCTTGTCCCTTTCTTAACCTGGTTCTTTGACCTTGTTCTATTTCTGTGAACTCCCCCATATCTTCTCCATAAATTCTGTCTCTGCCTCAGTTAGCCAGAGGCTGTTTCTGTTGCTTATTGTTTTTTGTTTTAAAGAAATAATTTCTTGTATGTGCTTCCATCAGAAATCATTTCACTATACTACAGTTATATGTTTACATATCTGTTGCTTTCATCAGACTGAGCTTCTTGAGGGGAGAGACTAAATCTAAATCATTTGTCTCTCCTTAGTCCCTTGTACAGTGCCTGACCTGTGATGCAGATTCAAAAAGTGTTTGTTGAATATAGGTAAGACTTCATGAGTGAATCATAATTAACGTTGAGTGTTGAAGAGGGCCATTATTAGAATGGGACCATAGGGAGGCAGTACAATAATTAAAGTAGTTAAGAACTTTTAAGTCAGACCAGAGTTCAAATACAGGATTCGCACTTATTAACTGAGTGCTTTTGGAGGAGTAACTGAAACCTCAGTTTCATCTGTAAAATGGATGAACTAGATCAGCGTCAGAGAGTTATGAATGTATAAAACAACAAGACACTTAGCTCAGTCCTTGGCACTAAAAATATCTACTCTTAATATTTAGGTTGTGAATAAAATGACTTACTGTAAGTTAGAACTGTGAGCTTTTGCAATTCAGACCGAAGTGATTTATAATAATAAATCCTCAATATAGTCTTAAAATTTTTTTAAGTCATAAAAAAATGCTACAATACTAAAGAAAACTTCATTTTTTGTTTTAAAGGGGATGATCAAGTTAAAATTTATTGCCAGTCACTTCTGGAGTGAAGAATCTTGTAGAAATTAATTTTTTGAGCTACCGGTACAATTTCTTTCCTAAAGGCAAGAGGCATTGACCGAACGAAGGGTTACTGTGCTGAAATTAGGCAAGATAAGTGGAAGTCAAAGAGCCCCATAACAGAAGAGATGGGCTGATTTAAAAGGAATAACTCAGACATCGTAGTTTAAAGATGTCTTTAAAGATCTCACTGCATTCTTTGTCAACGAACAAGATAATCACAATTTAAAGTTTTTACTACAATAACCCTGGGTCCCCTGGAGAATACTCAGTGAAATATGAGAGCGGTTTTAATACCTAGAATCCCAGCTGCGTTATAGTAAGGTCAGCCGAGGAGCAGTGCTGAGACTCGAGGCCACGATGACTCCATATGGAGCCTGAGAGAAGCGAAGGTAATAAACTTTCCCACAGTGATTTCTTTGCTCCGTGCAGCGCCTAACGTAGACTGACAGTTGCACATCTTTCTTTCCAGGGAATTTTTTACTTGAAGAACCACAATTTTTTGCCAGCAATGATTACGATCTACAAATTCAAGGAGAGCACTAGCCCAACCTAACAGAGTTGTTTGCAAATATGTATTGTGTGTGCCTGTTTAATCTTTTAATGTAACTGATAGAAAGTCTGCACCCCTCGACTTGCGCACAAAGATATTTCCCTTTTTTTTTTTCTTGGAATGGAATACTCACTGAAGAGAAACTGGCATTAGCTTCATGGTAATAAAGATGACTCTAAATGAGGCATCTGAGGACAGAAACATTAGAAATTGGGGACGGCTGCGGACAGCAGATTTGGGACACTGGTATCATGTATGTAACAAATCTTTATTAATAAGTACATTAAATCCCATATTTTTCATTTATAACTGCTGCATAATTTCCTGTTAACACTTCATGTAAATTCCAGATAAGGTAATAATTTTTTTTTCAGAATTCTATTTCTGTTTCATTATATGTTCTATACTCTGCCCCACAGGTCAGTCGCATGATTGAAGTATTATTCCTCATTAAAATTCCACTAGTTAAAACATGGAGACAGAATTTTGGTAATTCTTTTCTACATTACTAGAATTAACCATTCCAATACATTCTTGGGCTCCCTGAACCTCATAATTTATGTATACATACACTCTCACATCTACACTATTAGCAAGTTCTTAAATGTACACACATATAAGAAGCATATGTAACACAGATATACGCTGGTCAAGGGGTCTCGATGTCCTAAACAGAAGGCTCTTATCTTTCATTTGCTCCAGTGGCTGAAAATCCTTGCCCCACCACCTCCCAGCTCAGTATTTCTAGCTAGCAGCTGCTATCAGAAACCTAAATAACAAAAATATGCAAACTTGCACACTAATTCCCTTTGGAGATAGATCTTGGCTGCAGCCCTGTCATAAATCAGAGAATTTCGATATGAAATGAGGCAAGCAGCTCTAATCATTTCTGCATTTCAAATTGGATCACTGGCTCAATCACTGGGCTTTTTTAAACTGCTTGCCTAAGAGCAAATGTGAGGCAGGAGATAATTCTGAAGACATCTCTTCTTTTGTGGCCGTAGAACTCTTTTAACTGTTTCAAGACTGAAGGCCACATTTCAGTGATAATAGCACAAATCTGCTGGGAGAGATATGGATCCTTCAAGACATCTTCCTCCTCTTTCAACTCACAGAATTCCATCAATATCTGCATATATTATATATATTAATATATGTGTGTGCATATGGGTTTTGTGTGTCTAAAAAAGGAAGTGAGGGGGGGGAAAAAAAAGAAGAGAAACATCTGACATATATCCACAGTCTATTTCTCCTTAGAATTTCCTGTTTTTGACACAAGGCAAGTTTCAATTGCACTATGAGATAGTTAACATTTTTAAACTGGGAAAATGTATTTTAAATCAAATAAAATTGTACCAAAATGTGAAAGACTTTGGGGATTCAAGAATGGCCTGCCGATTTGGCCACTCTTCAATAGCCAAATGAGAAATAGGAGAATCCTTTCACTTTCCCTGATAATTTTTGAATTCTTATTATGATTGCATTTTTATATTTTCACATCTCAGACAATCCTTTAAAAACAATGTATCAGGAAGAAAAAAAGGAGAAGAAAAAAAGCCTCCAAGGCAATTACTGAGAGTAAAGAATCCTCTTGACCTTTTGATATTTTTGCTTTGAGTCTCCCTTATTTCTTATCCAAATGATACTAACGGCTTGTTGCAGGTTTCCTGTGCTCACGACAGCGCTTTGAAATGGAATTTAACTCTATTTTTCAGAGGGTTTTTGTAATGCCTTGTAAGCCTAACAGCGATCTGATGAAATTTTAAAGCTAAGCTGCTTGTGTTTTGAGAACAGAATAAAAATGTTTATCAATTTTTTCTTTTATACAGTTAACAAACAAAACAATTCTGCTTTATCTGGGGTTTATTTTCTGTTCTATTTTCACCTTTTAATGGCTGACATGGTATTATACTTCTGGGGACTCAGGATACCAAATTCACCATTTCCTTGTTATTAATTTTGTAAACTGGGAGAATGTTGATGTCATGCTGATACAGGTGTTGGAGGACTTTAAAAATATTACTTACATTCTTACTATGGAAACCTAATAAATGATAATATTCCTGGGTTATTTTTTGGTACAGCTTCATAAATTGCATTTCTACTCAGCAACAGGAATGTGACTCTATTTTTCCTGCATACTTTCAGATTCATTAAGATAATCCAATTTCTGAGCTTTATCAAATAATATAAATATAAAATGCCTTTAAGTACAATTTTTATAATGTGAAAATTTAGCATTTATTTGATTTATTTGATTTTTCTTGCATACAAATTTAAAATTGTATTAAAGACTCAACATTAACGTTTTCAATGTGTTAATTAAAAGCTATATTTACAGAACTATCTTTGTAAGCACCACAGTTGTAAGAATGAAAAAGTGTTATATTTTTAAAGAACTATATTAAACCCTATGTTTAACAAATACATTTTGTGACTTAAAAAAGCTATCATGAATAAAAATGCTTAAGTAATCCAACTTATAAAGCAAAATCTTTTCTTAACATTAGGTGTCACTTGGTTTTTGTTGTTGTTGCTTTTTTTTTCTTTTTCCCAAATAATTAATTCAAGGAGAATGTTACACGGTTCTAAGAAGTTTCCAAAATTTAATCTCATGAATATATAGTTTATTGTTTACAACCCAGTTTGTGGCCACCACAGAGAAGAAGAACGTCAGAACCAGCCCACTGATTCATAACCTATATTTACTTTTTTCTTTATCTGAGAACATTCAGCTAAGGCTCTGAGCTTTAGTGGGGAGTTAAGTCTGAAAACTGAGGCTATTTTAAGAGAACAGGGGTGATTGTTACCCCACTAACTTATCTACCCACAACTGATAAATACTTATAATAACCTTGCATTATCCCTCTAATCCCTCCTATTTTTATTTTCCTGGATAGGTCCCAAGCTACTAATACTATGGCAGAACTATAGTCTTTCAAGACTGATATGCTTATTTCTAAAGTGCACCTCACGTCTGTGTAAAGTGATTGAGTGGGTGTTGGTTAATGTTAGCTACGTTTCCATTGACTTTTTCTGTGTGTGCATGTGTGTGTATATGTATATACATGTTTTTTTCTTATATTGTTACATGAATTTCTTCAAGGTACTGTTCCAACCTATCGTAAAAGCTGTCCATTACAGAGGACTCTTAACGTTTTGGATACACACATCTCTCTACTTCACATTAAATCTCTAACTCAAAAACACCTTTGGTCTTATCTATGGCCCCCAAAACCATTTCTCAGGACTTGAAGTAAACTGATACAGCACCCTAAGAATGGAATACACAAAGCATTTTTTGTATATGTGTGACTCAAAACAGAGGCATTGAAAAATAAGTGATAAAAGTGTATTATGAACACAGGTTGTCTGCTCTATGACACCTATGCATCTCAGCTGTGAATATTGTGATTAATATCCTGCACGGGTCTCCTATCTGCAACAGAAGAAGGACCCTAACTTGATATAGCTGGAACACACTGGAGGGGGTTTCTTAGACTCGACACATCATGATGACATCATAGGAAGCTGAATTAAAATGTAGCTCATCAGAGACAAAAAATAACCCCTCACTAACAGAGCTAGGAATGGAGCATACAACAAAAGTACATGTTGGAGCATCAGGCTAGTTCAAGGAAAACCAAGGGAAAATAATAAAAGTGGGTGGAAGACAGCCACTTAGAAGCTAATTAGAAAAAGAAGGGGACAGATAACATAGTTGTAAACAAAATGAATCAGAAGTTGAGGTAAAGAGAAAGTGCCAAGAATGGGAAGAATATGAATGGCAGAGTGGAAAAAGTAAGAAAAGAAAGAATAAAGTAAATAATATGATTGTGAAGGAAAAACACAAAACTAAGCTAGTAGTAGAGATGACAAGGTCAAATATAGGTGATTTAGACAAAAGTACTACGTACATTAACCTAAATATATCACAAACATCTCCAACAGTCTGCTTGTTCTAAATTCAAATTTCTATATTAAACAAATCCTTAGCTTTCCTTAACTTTAGGTTTTGTGAGCTTTGTTGGCAAAGGAGATGAAATTGTATGCGAAAGTTACTTTTTCTGATTATATATAAAATACTGCCATATGGTTGGTAGCTATTGCCAAGATTGTCTCTTTGTTGAGGCTTAAGAAAATTATTGCTATATGCATTTTTAAGTCTGAATGATATGGCAAAATTTGGGACTGTCATTTTTAATGGACTGTTTCTGACAGTCATTCAAACCATGATCAAATGACAGTCTGTTGTAACTTAATGGCACCAAAAATCCTTACATAAATACTGATGGTAAATTGTCAAGTAGGACTGAATAACAGAGGTAGAGGGCAGTCCATGGAGTTTGGATTCTAAGACCTATGAGGGTTGCTTTTCCCCTTTCACTGAGCTTTCACCTTTCAGGTGACTCTCCAGACTAACTGCTTTGTATAACACATTTTGAGCTACTAAAGGTTTTAAAACATAATGGGATTAGGCATCCTTAAATCTCATACAGCTGTGTGCACTATGGATCAGGCATTTTTCCCGACTTCAGTCTGTGACCATGTTCTCAACAGGTCAACAAGGAGGGAGCCCCCAAGCCTACCTATCAGCAGCTGTCACCTTAACTTGCCCCCTGACTTGCCTGACATACATCCTTACTTGAAGAATTTAGTAAAGAACTATCTTAAATGGCATCCTGCCTGTGTGGAGGCAGTGTGGTTAATCTTTGACAAAAGAGCATTCACATGTCAACAAAACAAATGCCAATGGAAGACCCTACTGCAAAGGAATAAAGGAGGCCATTCAAGTTGCCAATAAAAAAGAAATTTAGAAAAGATTGCAAGTTTGATTCCAGCATCATCACTTGCACTGAGATTGAAGTCTGACCCAACATCCAGAGCTCCTCCAGGAGCCCTAAACTGAAGTTACCCCAGGCACCAAAGGGTCAACCTGAAGAGTCTTGTGTGATGACCTGCTTGCTTTCTGTCTGGAAGAAGGCAGAAGGGAAATCAAAGCACTCTCTTTTCTTTCAACATGAATTTTTCCTATAAAATGTGCTTTCAAAATTATTTTGGAAAAGATTACTGAAAGAAGAAAAATTCTTTATCTGCCAATCACTCTATGCCCCCTACATTTACCATAGGAATCCTTTCCTTTCCATACAAAGGGAGTATTCTTGGGTGATCATGGATTTTGCCACACCAGAAACTGAGTTGGATATCTTAAGAGAATTCATGTCTCTGCCCGATGCATGTAAGATTAATCCTTAGCTCAAATATTACCTAGTGCATTTTTATTTCAATTATTTTCTTGCTTATATAGGTAAGAACGTAAGTGTATTTTTCAAATTCAACCAATATTTCAATTTCCTCCAAATGCATATATTATCACCAAACGTAAGAGTTTAATAGCCAGTAAAACAAACAAGCAAAAAAGATCAACAATAAGAGCTAAAAAAAATGTGTAGATTTTCCTTAATGTTTTCTGTGGTGGTCTTGCGTTTTTGTAAACCACACTACTAATCTCTTAAAATATTCTATTCCAGTGGTTCTCAATTGGGGGCAATTTTGCCTCCCCGCCTCTGGGGACATTTGGCAATGTCTAGGGACATTTCTGATTGTCACAACTGGGGGCATGCTACTGGTATCTAGTAGATAGAGGCCAGGGTGCTGTTCAACATCTTACAATGCACACGACGGCCCCCATACCAAAGATCATCTGGTCCAAAATGTCAGTAGTGTCAAGGTTGGAAACTCAGTTTCTGGTATGGCAAAATCCATGATTTCCCAGGAATACTCCCTTTTTATGGAAAGGAAAGGATTCCTTTTTAAATCCGTATTACTAATCTACACTTCCTGGTTTATAATTTTAACACTGTGGAATAGTTCCATTATTATTTGTGCTTTATAGAAATGCTCCATATGGAAACCTGAAAAGAGACTTGTCATCAATTTCTTTTTGGATGATGCTGTACCTGTAGTACTTTTACAAGGTAAGGGGCAGTCAGCACAGTAACTATACATCATTTTTTTCCTTGGTTTTATCATAGAAAAAAAATTTGGGGCATGCATTCTCAAGTAGAAGGCATTTTGACTATTCTTATGTCAAATTTAACACAGTTAAAGGTTCACAGCTCTAAGTTTAAAATAAAGGGTAGTTCTTTGTTTATAGCTAAAGCACTCCTTTATTTTAGTGCTGTGAGGTGTCATCCTCACTTTTATTCCATATATGTGCCATTCATCTCTAAGAGTGTTAAGACTAAAGCTTTCACCTCTGTACACAATCCTCAAAATAATTTTATCTGTTCTGCTTAAGCCTTTAATTAGATTGTAAACTCCCTGAGGGCAGGGATATTTTTCTTATTTTCTATGTCTGCTCAAATGGAAAAAAAAAAATTATGTCCTGAGAGCCAAACGCATTATTTAATAAGGCCAGAAAATTTCAAATATGTTTTGATACTGGATCAATCACAATAAAGAGATCCAGCAACTTCCAGAGAGGCCTCTAATGATTTTAAACAACAACTCAGTTGCATAAATTTCTCTAAAAAATGGGAAATGGCAGAAAAAAGAAGTTGGGGGAGAATTATTTCTAGTTCTAATCTCTTTTGACAACATTTAGAAGAAGTACCATGGGTTAATCAAAACAAAATTAAAAATCACATGGAAATAATCTGCAGTATATTTTGAAGTGAACTGAGCTGGTGATTTAGTATCTCACTGAAATATTTTTAAACTGACCTAAAAGTCATTTAATCCTATTGGACAACCCAACGGTTCTTGAAGTTTACCACGTTCTTTTCTGCCTCTAGGCCTTTGCACATTAATTATGTTCTAAATCTTCTGCGACCCCCAACACACACACAGATACACACACACACACATACACACATACACACACCCCAGAACCCCTCCCAACTCACAAATACTCTTAATCTAATTTGTTCCTATTCATTCTACAGGCCTCCCCCCTTAGATATCATTTCTATTTTTTATCCCTAAATATATATTAGGTATTCTTCTAGTATACTATATTTCCTCCTTTATCACTCATAATATTATTGCTAATTACCTACTATACAGTAGTTGCCCATTTATTTGTTTGTAATTCCCACTAGAATATAATCTCTTGGATAACAAGATCAGTGTCTATTTCAAGTACATTGAAATATCTTCAGTGTCTACAACCACAACTGACATCTCTTTAATAGTAAGTGTTAAATTAATGAATAGATGAATGAAATAAAATATATAAATAGTTACTTTGTATGCAACTGCTCCTACTCAGAGCACATATATGATTTAACTCAGACCAGACAGTTATGTATTTAAAACAAATAATAATTCAAGGTTAAAGTGATTTGGGGATCTAGATCTTTAGAGAGGAAACTAGACAGCCCTGGGTGCTGATATCAATGGAAGGAAAAAAAAACCCTAAACCAGAGACTGTAAAGGTATATGTACTATTATTCATATAGCTGTTTTGCGCTTCCTTCTTTAAGAAACACCTTATTCTCATCGTATGCCTAGTATGGAAATCCCCCAGCTCCCAAAAAAGGAACATTAAGATATTTAAAATTTTTTCTATATAGGTCAGATAACATGGTAACAACTATTAAATAGCTGATAATTTGTAAGGATTACAGTGTGAAGCATTGTCTTGCCTAGATTAGGTCCCAATGCTTCCCTGTCCCAAGTTACGAGTAGTATTATTTATTCCATCGTACTTCCCCTTCCCCAAAAGGGTCATTCGCTTTAAGTCAAAATTAGTAAGGGGAAAGAGCACAGTCCCAATAACACAGTTTTTACAGCCATATGCTTGCCCCTTATCGTAACCAATGTCCCACCTTTAAAGACAGGAACATAGAGTCTCGAATAACAGCTCTGTTATCCAATGTGGTGTTTGCATTTAACTGATCATCCCAACTCAAGTGGTGAGATACAGGCCACTGTCAGATACCTAGTACTTTTCAGGACATTGTCCAGACTAGTCTCCCCGGCTTTATCGGAGGGTTTTATCAGGCCTCCGCATGATAAGAGTTGCTACTATTTGCCAAGTTGGAATTTTTGTAAAATTCCTTAATTTTCTGTTGTTAATCCATCAAACACAAACACATGAAAACTTATCTTATTCTATGAGAAGAAATGATTGTTGGACTGAAAAGTACTAGGAGATAGAGGGTTGGGGGCAGGGGGGTTGTCTTTAGTTTACTTAACTCTATCAAAACCAGGCTACTTGGTGCTTTTAACACCAGAGGAGGAAAAAGGAATCTACGTACAACACTAAACTCCCTGCTTGCCTTTTTCTTGGTGTATTCAGAGCCAGAATTTAGAAGGAAGTAACTTACTTTCTCTAAAATATTTTTTTTGGTTGTTAGAATATATGTGATAAAACATACTCTGTTAAGGTATACAGGAATAATTTTTAGAAAATTTAGAAAAAAATAAAGTGAAAAAATTTTAAAGAGAATTAATAACTCTGTAGTTCCAAAACTAACCTTAAAAACATTTAGAGTAATCTCTATAATTAGTTCGGAGTACACTCCTAAACAGTATTATAATTTAGAATTTCTCAATACTTAAAAACAATAATTTTTCAATTTGTAAAGTCATTTTTTTCAGCTGCCAGAAAGGTTAAAATATAATTCAGCCCTTTTCAAAAAACTGTAACACTAAACAGCAAAAAAGGGAGGGGTATGATAAAAATATTTTACTTCATGAGGAATTTTAGAAATAAAACAGAAAAATGTTTGTTTAACCTGCCAGCTTCTAATAAACATTTTAGGTATTGCAAATAAACTTTTCTTACAAGGTTTTATGAATACAGTAGTTGGCAAGAGGGCTATTCCATGATGCTTTTACTGAAATAGATGGAGAATGAGCAATGAATTGGACAGGCTGTGCAGGTTCAGAGTTCTGAGCCCTGAACTCGACTTAAGTGGAAAACTCCTCTCATTTACTTCAGTGCCTTTTCTCCAAACTAGCACTTCCGCCCACATGTTTATTCTCCAGCCCTCTGGGAAGTCACCTTTCATCAAAAGAAGTGTGCTAATCTTCCACAGTTTCACTGCCATTGGCACTTCTAGCCCCCTTTCTGCTGCTGCCATCTGAGTAGTCAGGAAAAAAGCTTTCAGGATTCTCAACAATACAAAAAGGAAAAAATTCTCTCTACTGTCCTGGCAGATGAAAGACCTTCATCTCAAACTCAGTTGCATAGACTTTAGTAATCATAAAATGCGTGAACCCAAGAAAGACATCCTCTAATTTTTTTAAAAATATGCACTGTAAATGTGTTGCCTATTTTTTTCCTGTAAGCATTCAAAGGCTAAAAAAAATTTTGAAACAACCTTATTATCTAAATTTCCCAACATTTATTGTGCAAAACAATCTCCCAAATACTATGAAAAATATAATACTCAATGTTGTTTTTCATACATGAGTATGTAACCAAATAATATATACTAAATAAATAACCAAATTGTATATATAACAAAATATATAACCAGATAATAAGCAAATCTCATGAAGTTGGAGGAGTTTTGGGAAGTGATAAATATGGATATTCCATTCCATATTTCATTAATTAAAAAAAAATATGAATAAGTTCCAAACGTGGAGTGTAGTATCCAATAAGGATTCAAGAGCTTGGCTTTATTAAGACCAAAGATGTTACATGGCTGATTTCTCACTTTACCTTTTCTACCTGAAGTTCCATTCAGCACAAATTTGAAGGAAACCACCCAGATTTCTACATGTGTATGCCTAAAAGAATTCCTTAATTACAAATCTATCAGATGTTGTTCCTAACCAGAAAAAGGAGGAAAACGGACAGCTGCAGCATTCGTTCCTCCCAGGCAGATAGATAACCACCTTAAACACTGAAATCCATTGCTGCCAAACACTTCTCCTTTTTGGAATATTCATGGTATACCTTACATCACGTTTTCTCAACCTTGGCACTGTCGACCCCTTGGGTCAGCTTATTCTTCATTGTGGGAATTTAGCAACAACTCTGGCCTCCACCCACTAGAGGGCAGTAGTACTGCTCTTCTTCTCCTCCCTCCCTTCCCCGCCGCCCCCCCCCCCACCCCACTCCCCGCCCCGAGGATTCGGCAATCAAAAAAGTTTCCAGGCATTGTCAAATGTTCCTTGGGGGCAAAACTGTCACTGGTTAAGAACCAGTGAATTAACTGGGTTTCATTAATGAAGAGTTATGAAGGTAGTCTTTCATTCTTTCCAACTCATTTTTCTGACCTAAATCAGTTTAAAAATATCATATATTCTCATCAAGGTAGGATATCCAGGTGGGTTGGTCAGTAAAATTACGGTTTCCCCAAGGCCTCATTCTGTGCTTTTGAGCATAAAGTCCTAGAAAGAACCTTTGACAAGATAAAGTTGTACAATTTCATCCAACAAATGATCTCACTTCAACACTCACACTAACTTTACTATTACGCAAAAACAGGCACATTTTCAAATATTGATTCCAACTAATGTCTGATCCTAACAGGCATGATCTTATCAAGGCCCCAGTATAATGGAAGGAGTGTCACAGTTAAACAGAATAGGCTGCGATAAGATCGCAATCTTCCTCACAATGATGTGATGGTATCACAGAATGGGGATAGTATTCTAAGTAATTATCATTAATATATTCTGGCACAGGAACGAGCAGGCCTGACTGGGGCCTAAACAAATTCGAGTGAGATAAACCAAGGTTGCTGAGAATCATAGTTTAAGGCACTGGGTGTTCTTGAAGTCATTTTTCAAAGTTTAGAATAACTAGATTTTAAGTGAACAGGGAAGTGTAGAATGATTTTAGTAAAATGAACATGTAAGGGGAAAAATGCCCCTTTATTACTGATACAGGTGCATTCATTTGTCTTTTTGCCCATTACATCCATTCTGGTTATTTCTATGCTTTGATCTAATTAGAGTATTTATAAACATGTTAGTTCTAGCTACTGAATGAGGTTAAATGCATTAGCTATTTGCAGTCTACCAGACATCAACCTGATAAATTAATCTCCATCACAAGAAATTGAAAAGGTTTGTTTATATTCCTTAAGTCTTTGGTCCAGCTCTAGTATACTCTTATGATACTATGTAAGGCACCTTAATACAAAAATAGTTCAAAAGAAGCTTCTTCAACTTTTAAATTTAAGATTCTTGTACTACACTGATTCATTCATTCTTTGGCTCCTATGCCCTAGTACAGAAAAGCTCACGATTATCACTTCATTATTTAACTTTTCATTGAAGCAGGGAAGTGCATGCAATCTACAAAAAAGTCAGGATGACTTTTTAAACTCATTAATGACAATTTAATAGCCATAATGGCATCTAGAAGATTTTATATTTTGGGAGGTCTGTTATATAAATCCATTGCTGCTTACCGAAATTGTTATGCTTGTTACATTGAGCTAAATAAATATTTGTATGAGAAAAGATGCTAGTGATCATTAGTCTAAATAATTAATAGAACACAAATGTTTTTGCTAGAAACTTACTACTGAATAGGTCACTACTCCCTCTTCTTTTATAAAATAGAGATAGACAGTCCTTTTCTTACCACTATGATGTAACACATAAAGTTAAGCAAATGATATAAGGGGATTAAATTAGTAAATGTTATCAAAAGGATTTTTCTCTCAGTGATTTTTTCCATATATATTGAAAGTACGATTATGATTATTACAAGCACTGTTATTATTCTTATTAGCACTCTGTCCAGACTTTTCTGGGAGGGGGAAAAAGCCAAACTATATCTTAGTTTGTGTTTCTTTTCTCAAATGTGTGATTAATTACAGATGCTGAAATATTCTGGATAATCATTGACAACAAATGCATGGCTGAAATCAGCGGTACATAGAGAACTCTAAATACTACTAGTTGTTAACATGGTAAAGCAAAACAGAACATTCTACATTTTGTATCTTGTCTAAAAATAATGCAGTCATTGACCTTAACCTTATCAAACTGGTCCCATCAACAAGGTCAAATACAATAGTAAATAACTTCAGTGGGACATGAGCATACCATAAGTATTTATGATACGACTACATATGTACCTTGTATTTTTTTATAAAAAGTACTCACAAATAAAAATATTTTTTCAGTAAATGATTTTAATTTTGAAATAGAATAGTGAGATTTGGCAAAGACTTAAGATAAAAGTTTATCCACTGTTTAGTCTTCTTTTCAGAACCTCCATTTCTATCTCAACACCACAATATACAATACACATGGGCAGAACCCAAATATGTATCTAAAGAGACCAAGAGCAGCAGTTGTTGTCAGCATATACCCTCACATGTTTGGAGATATTCTCTCTTTTACTTTGATCAAAGAGAAAAGGACACATGACAAGCGATTCAGAAAATCTTTGGACTCTAATGTTTTGGCAGAGACATCACTGATCAATGGATGGATACTGATGCTCTCTGGGTCCAGAGAACTATTTTACATCTATGTAGCAGATGAAGGGGTAGCAACAGCAGAGGTATGATGCTAGTTTTCCAGACTCTGAACATTTCACAAGAGTTAGCCATTGGCTTGGTTCACAGAATGGCAGGAATGTTAGGCAGCTATATTTGAGTTTCTCTTAGCAACCACCACAAGGCACCCTGCTAATTGTCCTTCCAGTTTCCATTTTGCAATAATGAATTTAAACAAAGAAAGGAAATTACTACCTGAAAAAAAATCATTGGTTTGTGGAAAGATATATGGAAATACTGATTTTTGTTCCTTCACACACTAAGGGGCTTTATGCAAAGAGAAAGCAAATGTCACATAGTGAAACTAGGGGCTGACTGTTGCCAACAGAGTCATCACTATTTTTCATCTTTGTGACACGCTCCCACGATATGCTCTTTTTCTTCAGCCTGCTAATCAGGGCAGTGGTACCTGATAGTGGATGACTGACTAACGAAATCAAGATTGAACTTATTCCCTGGGGCACACGGTACCTCAGATCAAAGAGTGCACATGTGGCATCCTGAAAATGCCATCCCACTTCTCTCACCTCTTAACTCTCCGACACAGGAACCAAAGACAATAATCCTTACAAATCAGCGCTACTGTCTTTAAAGAGGGAGCATAGAATTAGAGGGAGAAATCTGGAGACCTGGACCGACTCAGTTAAATAAATTCTTTTTTAAAAGCTTAAGGCTAGTTTTTACTTTCTAACCCAAATATCCACATTCTAATCTCAATGACAAATTAAGAACAGCCATACTGGATACTACATGCTTAAAACCAAGATGATCCTTTTGCAGAAGAGTGGATAGAATCTGATCCAGAAATTTTGCTGTATCACAAATGCAGTGTGGTTTATTCCAAGAATTTGACAGAAATACAGATGCTGAAACATATTTTTAAAAAATCTGTAGCACCTTTAATTACACTGTCATTAAAAGAAACTTCTTTCCTTTAGCTATTTCAGAAGTCATCATATTTCATTAAATGTAAGGTTAATGGAAATATTATAAAGATTACCTACCATCTCATAAATAATAGCACATAGAATAATAATAAAGTTCATCCTGATTTAGGATCAGATTTTTAACGGCATAAAGAGCATTATAATATCAATGGAAACTATAAAAATGTAATTAATGCCTGTGGAGTTATGAAGTTACCTCTCTTTTATCAGTTTTCTAGTATATTCAATTGTATTCAATATGCAGCATTCTTCTTAAAGCATAATAAAGAAACTCAAGTGCCAACTTAAGCAACTCTAGTGAACATTCAGTCACTTTGCTGGGGAATCTGCTTTATTCCCACATACCCCAATGATGAAAGAACTTCCCTGTTACCAACAGAGTATTAATATTAATGCCCAGGTGAAATGCTGATGGAATCCAACACTTTTACCATGTTAGGTTCACTAGTTAAAAATTTTTTTTAATTCTATTATTTCACAATTAGTCAACATGGATTATGTAGAACTGAGATGAGTCACATCTGCAAAATAGAAGCAAATTACTGAGAAATTCTTAAGCTCCAGAAATATTATGAATACCCTGTATTATTTGATGTTAAAAAAAAATTCAGCTCACACTACAATGCCTTTCAGGAGAAACTACGGTAAAACAATACAGTAAAATGAGGTAAGTGAAAGCTTGATTGTAGGAACTGATACGCTAAAATGGACTGTACTTTTTGGTTCTACTGATTTTCCTTCCTTTCAACTTTAAGATAACTGCATGTGAACTAGTGAAAGATAGTTGGAGAACTATTGAGAAGATGCAACTCAAATAGTAGGCTCCATGTTCCTCTGGATGCTGTCAAACAAGCTGAAAGGAGATGACTTGCTTCTCTTTTCAATGCCTTCAGTGGCTAAGGAGGTATAAAAACAACAAAAGATTGAGTATTCTTTTGTTCCTACAATGTGAGTGGTATATAAAACTTGCAGCAAATATTAGCAATAATTCACAAAAATAATGTTACCAAACCACTCTATTTCTTAATTTTAAAGATAAATACTGAGAACCGAACATACAATTCAGTATCCCTAATTCAATTAAATTGTTTGAATCCTGAATAATCACAAAATACTTATAATATCATCTCAACGAAGGTTATAGACAGTTCTCAATAATTCAGACACATAGCGAATACAGAGTAAGGGGAAATGGAGACTCACAGGATATCAAATAATATGAGAGAGCACTTTGTGTTTTATGTTTGCATATTTTTTCATTTCTCACATTTTCTTTTTCTTTTCTTACTATATTTGCCATTAACGAAACTGGGACTTTCTATAACTCTCCAGGTGATCAAGAATTAAAACATCTTTTTCATCCTCCAAATTTATTCACCTAAAATGCTCTATATTTATTCTAAGTTACCTACTGGAGTACTTAAAATATCTCAATGATAATTTGAAATTTTGTGTTTTGCCATGAGATAAAATAATAAAATTATGAGGAAAAAATGAGAAACATTATCAACATTTATGATGTTGTCTAATGACAGGAAAAATATTAAGTTTATGTAACTTGTTCAACAATAGAGGTGTGCTTTATTTCAAGAGATTGTTTTATTTAGGAAAGTTGAGTTAGACAAAATAAAATGAAAATATTAATCTTATTTATTGGCTTAACAATCAACCATTTAGAGAGAGAGAGTGTGTGTGTGTGTGTGTGTGTAGACTTGTGTGTGTGCATGGCTGAGTGTGTGTGAATGTGTTTTTTTGTGTGTTAGGTTTGCTTAAAGTAATATATAAAGGCTATGGATAGAATTCAGTTATATTTAAATACTTATACAAGAAGTAATTCTGCTTGATGAGAATTCAGATTTTTGTACCCTCACTTCTTAGCAGAGTTCCTCACTTACAGCACACACTTAATAAATATTGAGTCACATTTTCCTCAAGATGTTTAGCACAATACATCTAACATTAGAGAAAGAAAGAGATTTTAGTCATTCAATTGCTAGTAGTTAACAGCAGGGGAAGACTGTTAAATTAGTTATGAAATAATAAAAATAATTATTCCACTACCCTGTCATGTAAAAAGGATAAAATAACTGTACAAAAGATAAAAATAATATACCACTTGGAAGGCATACAATTTGGTGGGGGATTAGGGTGATAAGTTAAAATGGGTCCATCTCCACTCTTTTATCCAGCCCCTTAGGTAATCAATGGCCAAAAGTTTAGATTCTGCCCATTCTAGCAAGTTTATTTAGTGATTAACTTCAAATAAAAATAGATGACCAGGGGGCTTCCCTGGTGGTGCAGTGGTTGAGAATCCACCTCCCAATGCATGGGACATGGGTTCGAGCCCTGGTCCGGGAATATCCCACATGCTGAGGAGCAACTAAGCCCGTGTGCCACAACTACTGAGCCTGCGCTCTAGAGCCTGTGCTCCACAACAAGAGAAGCCACTGCAATGAGAAGCCCGTGCACCGCAACGAAGAGTAGCCCCCGCTCGCCACAACTAGAGAAAGCCCGCACACAGCAATGAAGACCCAACGCAGCCAAAAATAAATAAATAAATAAATAAGTAAATAAATAAATTTAAATTAAGAAAAATAATAGATGACCATATAAGAAAAATCTGAAGGTGCTTCACAAATGCAAAGTATGACTATTATTATCCAAATATACCTCTCCTTCCAGAGTTTTTTAAGGAAGAAAAAGTTGTGCTTTGAAATGACATTGGTAAATATGTCACTTTCCTTCTAGTTTATCTTTCCTCATATTTACATACAGACATTCTTTTAAACAGAAGTTAAGAGCCTGAGTTAAACTCAACAAAACAAAGAGATTAAAGTTGAAGAGGGAGTCTCTGTCTATCAGCCAGGCCTCAGTAGAGGGAATACACTTCACCTCTAGGCAACTAAGCCTACCTAACTGAGCATCGTACTATCCATGGTATGTGAGGTCACTGCCTATCATTCATCCTTCTGACAACCACTTTGTTTTCTACTCTTTATGCCTGTATGTTTATTTATAACGTGCCAGAATAACAGTGGAATGAATGAAAGAAAATCCTAGCAGCATCTGTAAGCCTAAGGATGCTTAAAGATTACAACTGGTTACAGGATGACAACTTTCCTGGCCCCCATTTACTAACTGCTCTCTGTTTTCATTTTATTGTGTTGTTCTATACAATACTACTTCTATTTTGCTAGAACGTCAGTTGCCTTTTTTTTTTTTCCTTCACGGGTAAGAATGAATTTATTTTAGCTGAGAATAGCAGATCAGTTTCTAAAGCTCACTAGAATTCTCTTAGCTATATGAATTTTTAGGAAACATTTAATGTGTTTTTTTTAATCCAGAGTGAAAATAGAACATTTATGCCCTTTCAAAAAATCCCAATAAATAACAAAGGTACATTAGGCTCCAAAACAGCTTAACTGAACCATATGTGGATCCAAAGGCCTGCCAAAATGGAATCAGCATTATAAAAGATAGTTTCATATTTCATCTAGCCATAAAATAGGAACCGACAGTGTATAAAATGCATCGGCCACTTGCACAGAGCTTGTGATGACAATGGCATGGAAATGCATTGTCAGCAGAGTAAAAGTGACCTCCATACATACTCTGGGAGGTTTCTTGCGTTTTTTTGTTTTGTTTTTTTCTTTTCTTTTCTTGTTATTTTTTGACCTGGATTGACTAATCACAGATTATGGAACAAACAACTTAAAACAGCATCTTGAACCTCAGCCCCTCTGACAGTCTCAGAATTTCACCGTCAAAATATTTCATTAGAAAATCTTCAAGAAGCAACAGAAGGTCTGGCACTGAACCCTTAGGATCCCATTAAGGGCCTCTGCTGTATTCCATAGCTCGCCTAGTCCAAAATGGCACACTCTACTCCCACAGATTCTCTCCAAAGCCATTCTGAATCCTCTTTTCCTTATCAGGATGATACAGACCTGCATCATCCTTGGAGCCTTCTGACAGGGGCGACAGCAGTTGCGGGTAGGGGGGATGCTACAACTGTTCATTGTTTCCTTTCACAAAACCCTGCCACAGGGCGCCGATTAACACCAAAAAATAGATGGCTGCAACCAAAGAGAAACATTTTTCAGAATGCCTCCACTTGATTAATGAAGTAATGGAGCGGACCACAGGTTGACTTTTGTCACGCACTCTTCTTCCCTCAACCGTCTCCTTCTGGAGTATCAGCAAAGATGAGGAACGTTTCTGCCAATGTCCAACTTTCTCTGAAGAGTTGTCATTGTCACAAAGTTTTGAAGGAATGCAACAATTATAAAACTGCCTATGTTCCCTGCTGACAATATTCAGATAAAGGATAAACTCTTTTCACCACCTCTGAACTACTTCAGTGAAGGCAAATGCTATCTTATTTTTTCCTGTAGATATTTTATTTGACATGTACTTGGACCCTGATGCTTATCTCAGATGCACATGAGGACGTCACTGGGCACCTTCCACCGACTGATATTCTACACGGGCATGAGTAGCAGTGACTTTAAGATGCAAGATGGTAATGATGCCACACCTGCGATTAATATTAGAACCCAAGGGACTGGTGCTGCTACTGCCCACGGGATAATGCTCACACACAGGGTGATGAGAAACACACGGTATCTGCTTGACTTTTAATAAAAGCTAAAACTTAAGGCACATGAACTGCCTTTGCTCTTCCGAACTCTGTCCCCATTTCATCTTATTTTATGGTGCATCGCTCTCTGCATTATGACTGCCTTATTCACACCATTGTGTACTGAGCTCTAAAATGCCGTAAGTAATGAAAGACCTGAGTTAACATTTTAAAATACAAACATAACTCAAAAGTGAATCAGGGTAAATTACTTTTCCAATTGTCTGAAATCCCCAATCACCCACCTGAGAAATGCTTTCTGAAGAATAACTCCCTACAAAAAGAAAACACAAAGAAGCCAGCATAATTCAAAAAGCAGTATGACCACTTAACCTTTCTTTCTCTTCCTAAAAATAAATGTTTTTTTCTTTGCTTCTGTGGTGATTGTCTCCTTAGATGATAAATGCTCTAAGTTCATACCTTGTACTCCTCTAGGCTATGAGTTCTCAGAATACTGATGTTAGCTAATCAATGAGTGTGTGTGTGTGTTTGTGTGTATATAAATACATGTGTGCACATGTGTGTGAAGATGCATATGTACAACGACAACCAAAAATGCTTTTTAAATATGTTCAGAGAGGGGACTGAAGAGAAAAGGCTTGAAGCACTGCTTGGTGAATTAAAGGAATGAGTAATCTACTTTCTATTCACAGGCATAATAAAAAGTAATCTAGGTTTGTATAATAATCTGTATATTTTTCAAAGTGACTAAATGCATATAATTTTATATAATTTTACAACAACTCTAAGATATAGGGATGGTATAATAACCCCCATTTTATAAATGAGGAAACTGAGAGCAGGTGTGATTACCCAAGATAGCACATCCACTTTGGGTAATAACAGTTGGGACTAGCATCAGGCTACATCGACCACATCATGGGCTCTTTCCCATGCTTTCTCCCCTTTTCTGATCTTTACAATATGTTAGTGTATGTTTCTCAAAACTACTGAAGGAGAAGAAATAGTCAGCAAACAATCTGCCTCCGGTTCTTATTTCCCATTAGATTTTGTATAACTTATGTTTCATATATTTTAATTCATCTTTCTCTGTCCTCACAATTTCTAAACAAATTAATCAAGAATTTATTCATGACCTTCTATGTGGAAGACCTTATTTACCTTCAAAAACGAGAATAGGGCTTCCCTGGTGGCGCAGTGGTTGAGAATCTGCCCGCCAATGCAGGGGACACGGGTTCGAGCCCTGGTCTGGGAAGATCCCACATGCCGCGGAGCAACTGGGCCCGTGAGCCACAACTACTGAGCCTGCGCGTCTGGAGCCTGTGCTCCGCAACAAGAGAGGCCGCGATAGTGAGAGGCCCGCGCACCGCGATGAAGAGTGGCCCCTGCTCGCCGCAACTAGAGAAAGCCCTCACACAGAAACGAAGACCCAACACAGCCAAAAATAAATAAAAATTTATAAAAAAAAATTATAAAAAAAAAAACGAGAATAAAATGTATCTCATTTTCACAAATGTCTTTTTACTTACCAGTTAAACTTTGATTTTGGTTATGATGTTTTATAATGTATGATTTAGTCTTTTCTATTCAAATTAATTGGATTTTCTTTTGTGATTTCTCCCATTGCTACTATTATTTGAAAGTCCTTCCTTATTCAGAGGCCAGGTAACTATTTATGCAAATTACTTTTAGTGGTAAACAGCCTGTGAGAGGCCCCCAGTGATCACAGCCTTTGGTTTCAAGCCTATGTGCAATTTCCTTCCCTTCAGGGTGGGCTAGACCTAGTGACTCAGTTCCAATGAACAGAATTCAGCAAAAGTGATGGGATGCCCACTTCTAAGACTAGGTAACAAAAAGACTGATTTCAGTCCTGGGCTCCTTGCCTTGCTCTCTCATTTGCTTGCTCAGAGAGATGCCAGCTGCCATGCTGTGAGCTGCTCTATGGAGAAGCCCAGGAGGCAAGGAACCGAGTCAACAGCCATGTAGTGACCTTTCAAGCAGAACTTCTCCTAGTTGAGCCTTCAGATGACACCACAGCTCTGGCTGTCACTTTCTGAATCCAGCCTTGTATGAGACACTGTACCAAAGACACATAGACAAGCTGTGCTCATATTTCTGACCCTGAGAAAATAAAGAGTATGAGAAAACCACAAGACTAACACACGTAACCCTATGCTTGACTCTGAGCTCCTGACCTTTAAAATAGAAAGAGACATAAAACATATAGAATAGCACAAATGACATACAAATTACTAGAATCAAGAAGCACAGTTTTGTTGAACTAGGGCAAAGGATTTTATTTAAAAAGTGATATAAAAGTAAATGAATAATAAAGAATGACTTTAAATTCAATACTTACATTAACAAGGAAAAGAGATGTTCATCTCCAAAAAAGAGTTTCTCAAATAATTTCTCAAGTTCACAAAAACATTTTAGAAATACTACTTTATTTTTCTTTTATAAATGTATGTAAGACTTATTGCCTCTGGACATCATACAACATCACCTTGTAGGAGTGGTTTGGACAGGATCAGACTCACAAACCTGCCTACACCAGGAAAACCTCTTACGAGACTAAAGATTGACAATGCTAACTGAGAGCTAATGTTAAGTTATGATGTTTGATTAATGGTGTCCTGGGAATACCTGTTGATAGTTAAAAAACAGAGTCTGATATTTTATGAGTCTAATATTTTATATTTAAAGGGTTATGCCTAAGTAATATTGATTTTTAAGATCAAACAGAAGGAATACAAAATAGCACTTATGTCCATTCTTTCACAGTTATCATCTCCAAGTTACTGAATGAATTAATTATTATGCCTAGCTGACATCACTGCTAAATTCTCGTAACATTGGAACAACATTCATTATAACCACGCAAATAACAGGTAAGTGCACATGCCAAACCAATTGTTCTAAAAAGAGTTGTGGAACAGCAAGTCTCCAAAAAAGTCAAGGAGAAAGACTTTGAAAGGCATGCCAGATATATCACAAAATAATTGATGAAACTTTGGGTCAACTTTGTAAACAACTGCTCCTCCCATGCTTTCTCATTTTACCTTCTCCTCCAGCCAAAAGTATTTTTCTATAATTTGTGTTATGAAAACAACAGAGTTATATTTTGCAAAATACTTCCTCACCACCCAAGAATCTGATAGACTCCCCTGAGGGAAAAGAGATTCTCTCCCCTAAGGGACCCTGAAGTGTGAAAAAAGATCTACAAACAGGAACTACTCCATAAAGAGTAGCTGGATGTATAAACCAATAGCTAGACTTCATCTTTCATACCTATACTCTGTGGAAAAGGTAGAGCGTCTCATTAGTGTCTTCAACTTTACACGCATACTCTTCTTAGTAGAGCAACTTTAATCATATTTAATAATGATATGAACAACTACTCCTTCCAGACATTGATTAAATTAATAGCGTGTCACAGAGTCATTTTGATAACTCCATGAGAAGATCACTTTCAATAAAATTCTCCTTGGAATTCTAGAAAAAGGGAACAAGGAATAATCTTAAACAAAAAAGATGCTTTTTGTTTATTAAAACTTGGCCTAAGTATAAGTAAAGAGGTTTAGCCATGTATCGTAACCCAAAGGCAAAAATGTGTATAAATTTCAGGCACAGGCCAGTAAGTTAGACCCATAAATAAAACTGTCTATATACGGCAAGGAATTGTGTCTTTGCGTCCCTACCTTTCAAATCCAAGTCCAAACATAACGTACCTAGAAAGACTTCACCATCAGAAGAAAAAGCAAATTAAAGGGAGATTGAGATTAGCAGACAGACTAGCTACATATAAAAGGTGTATTTTTTGGAGCCAGATACAAATTATCAGGAAATGCAAACTTTATGTTTTCATTTCAACGGTTATTTTCCCACATTACAAAATAATTCCATCCACTGCCAACCTCACTATGCCTACATTATAATACAATAAGTCCATTTGGATCCATATGTAATTGACGTTGCTGGTTTGCTTCTAGAGATTTGAATTGTGGAGTAATTATTTGGGGTTTGGTTTCTTTCTTTCTGACTCAAATTCTACAGGGTGCTTTTACTAACTTGGGACTCCATACCAATCTCTCCTCTCCCTGAGCTCTCCCCTTTTCTACAAACAAACAAACAAACCAACAACAAAATTGTCCTCTAATTCTAGAAACCAGACCAACACACCATTTTCCAAGGCTCTGCTGCACTAAATGTCTTGCCTCATGTCTTCTTGGAGCAGCTTCCCTGCCCACTCAGTTTCCATTAATTCTCCACATGGCAGATAGAGTATAAGAGAAGCCAGGATCTCGGCCTCCCTAAGGGACAAATCTACAGTCTCCATCAATAATGAATTTCACCAACATTTCCCAAGAGGAACAGGGTACAATTAAAAAGGTTATAAGTCCTTGCACTACTAGAACCTAAGGGCATCCGTGAATGAAACTGGCTTAAGTCCAATTAGAGGAATCTGTACATTTGTCTTCTCTTGGAACAACCCTGCTCTTACGGTTCCCATCAATTCAGTATAAATCTGACTGATCTTATCCAAGAAGTTAATAGAAAATTGCTCACAGTGGGCGACTGCCACCTCAGTTTCCAAGCAGAGACAGATGGAATTTCCCAGATGGTTTGTCACTGGAAAGTGCGATGCTGGATGAGACTTCACAGAAAGCATGGTAGAGCAGAATACCTTCTTGGCCTTCACCCATGTCATACTGAGGGATCTAAAACGGATTCTGTTATAAACAAATCATAATTGCCTCAATGGGCTCACCACCTCGTCCTCTTGAACCGCTTCAAAGGGGCGCAAATCTTACACTGAAATTACTCAGTATTTACCAAGAAGCCATCATGGGCATATCTTTTTATTGGGTAAAAACTGAAGAAATAGATATCATTGTCCTCCCCTATTATATATTACCCTCAAATGAGATTAAGAAAAAATATAAACAAAACAGGCACAAGATGGCATTAACTGTAGTATTGTATTGCTAACTTGGGCAGATGAAGTAAGATCTCAGAGGAGGCAGGAAAAATGGGTAAAAGACTCAGGGAGGATACAAGAATAAATAAAGAAAGATGAATAAAGAAAGATGTGCATCATTCACTGTTACTGGAGAAAAGTTAAAGGAAAGGATTAATTGACTCATTCTCTAAAGGTTATTTATTGAGGACTTGCTTTGAACCAGACATTGTTCTAGGTAAGAAGGATACAAATATAGAAGACAAATAAGGAGCATACAGTCGGCAGGGGAGACAGACAAGTAAATAGACATTTGGAATTATATTATAAATGTTCTTATCCTAGTAAACCTAAAGATCATGGAAATACTTGAGGAGTGGATATCTATTCCAGACTGGAGGCTTTAGGGAAGGTCCACTTTGGGGTAACCTTGGGCTGAGTCTTGAAGTAACAACTGGAGTTAATGTGATGAAGAGGGGTCGAGGGGTAGGTCATAGGGCTTTCTAGGATGATAAAACAGCACGGCCAAATGCATAGAGATGTAAGAAAAGAGTATATTCAGAGCACTGCAGGTAGGTGAGGTGAACTGAAACTTACGCTGAGAGTGGAAAAGGGATAAGAGCCGAGAAGGTGATATCATGAAGGCCCTTTCACCAAAAGTTTGGGTTCTCTTGTGCCCTTTAGGATGTCTTAAGCACACACGTGATTAGTTTTTCTTTTAGGACACACTGTGATTTGGGTAAAGAAAAAGGAGGCAAGAAGGAAGGCAGAAAGAAAGTTAGAAGAATATTGTGATACTCAAGGAAGAAATGATGGAGGTTTCGCCTACAGCAGTGGTGGCAGGAACAGAAAGAAGGGAACAGAAATAAAGAAAGCAGGAATTACGGCACTTGGTTTCTGGACATGAAAAGGAGAGTCTTGGAAGATGTTTGGCTCTGAGTGGATGACAAAAACAAGGGTGTTAGTTATAACCAATAAAGGAGAGGGGTGCGTGTGTGTGTGTGTGTGTGTACGACTATATATGTAAATAGGCATTTGAGATGTGAGAGAAGGAGAGGTAGAAATGGGAGGGAAACATGGGATAACTCATAGAAAGAACTTCCTGCAGAGGCAGGAAAGGAGAGGGAGAGACTTCGGATTAAAGGTGACTAAAATTTGGAAGTCAGGGAGAAGAACAGAGAGACAGCGTGTGGAAATAGTAATAAACTCGCCTCGTGACTGTTTAGTTAGAGGAAGTCAGTGGGAAAGGCTTGTAAAACAGTTGAAATGTGCTATTAGAGAAAGGGTAAAAAGCCAAGGTTAGAGATTTTTTAATTTAAATGTCATTTGTAAATTAGTAGCTGAAGCTTTGCAAGTGGATAAGCTCCCTGAGGCACTGGGAACAGAGGGAGAAGAGAAGAAAGGCCAGAGTGTTTTGGGAAACACTCACAGTTAAATTCAAAAGAGCTAAGACCCAGAGAGACATAAGAAGTAGGAAAGTATGGTAGTCCTGAGCCCAGATTAGAATGAATATTAAAAGGAGGATATTGTTCACAATGTCAACATCAATGAAAAGAAATATAAGACCCCACAAAAAGTCATGCCTCAGCAGCATTATAAATTATATCATTCAGAGGGTGGAGATGGGAGGGTATGGGTAGAGTCAGTCAGACTGCTCCTGGTAAGGAAATTCAATTAGATCAGATTTTTATTTTAAAGAGAATCTACTGAGTATCTATTATTTGCCAGAGGCAGTGATCTAGAATTGAATACTAACAATTTTAAAAAATCTATGTCGTCTAGAATCTCAACAATAATTTGGATATAACTTTCCAATTTACTTCATTATTGTATCCTAGAAGCTGTGTTGGTATGGCTTCCCCAGAAGGTTACCCTGAGACTGATTCAAGTGTCAGTAGTTTATTGGAGGGGTGATCTCAGAAAAATTCAGTAGAGGTGTGGAGGAGGAAGGAAAAGAAAACCCATAAATGCTGTGTTATAAAGCCAGCTGGACTTCAATTTCACTGGCAAATTCCAAGAGACTGTGTAGAACACTTCTCACATCCTAATGGAGAGGTGAGGAAGCAGGGGTATTTATCCACCTACTTCTGCCCATAATTGGTTGAGGATTACTTTTGGAAGTGTTAATTCTCCAGCACTTCCAGCTTGCCGGGCTTGCAGTTAGGTTTGCTCCTGAGGCTGGAAGAAATGTTCTCAAATAGAAAGTCAGAGATGATTCCACTAAGCAGCCTTTGGCAATACAGGTGAATGCTAGAGACACATGGATAGGGATGTAGTTGTTCTAGAGTGTGTACAACATGAAGCTTGAAGACCATGGCAATGAATGGGCTCAGAGACGGGTACTGGAAGAGTGAGAACTGGAAGGGGAGCATTGGAGATATCTAACAATTCTAGTATTTCCCTGTGATGTGATCAGGAATCTCTAATTCTTTCCTCAACCACATTTCTATGTTAATAACTATCTTAAAAAATGTAAGGTGGAATTTAATGTGTGCATTATGTCATTATTAAGTCAATAAAATTTTGCCTGTAGTATCCTTTATATGTGTATTTCCTATTTGTAGAATTCAATGTCACAACCCCACGGGAAAATAAAACAAGGCTCTATTCTGATTGAATGGCGTCAATAAAATGAAATTTCTATGTCAAATTTCATTTGTTGAATTAAACAGATTGTGATAAGTTTACTATTATGTATTAAGGAACCTGGGACTTTCTATTTATGTTCTGTTTAATTAAGTATGCATGTTGCATGATTCCAGCATGCAGTTTGCTGAATAAGACTCGTTAGCTACTGACAGCTGATATATTCAAGAGAGAGGGCAAATGTCACTAATATTAGAGACACCTAACCTTCTATATAAAGGTTGTTTGATCATTATTAAGCACTTACCTGGGCTAGCATAGCAGAGATTTAGCATATTACAAAGATCTTTGTCCTCAGGAGAAAATGGGAAAACATCAAAGGCACAACATATAAATATAGAAATTCTAAAACACCTCCAAAACAGATATTGATCACAATTTAAAGTGATTTAAAAAATTCCTTCCTTGTCAATAGTCCTTTGATATTTTCAATGAATAAGATTACAAGACTTTCAAAAACATGAAATTTGTGTCACCATGATAGCACGTTAAGTTATTCCTTGGCACAGAGGTAGGATGTTGGAAAAAAATCTAGGCTCACTTGCTGGCTAACAATTCATTCAGGGGCATAAGACTGCCTGAAAAAACTGAAACTTACAATATACCATAGACCTTTGAAATCTGTGATGGTTAATTTTGTGTATTAACTTGGAAGGAGTTTTGGTTGAGATTGACAATTGAATCAGAGAACTTTGGGTAAAACAGACTGCCCTCTGTAATGTGGGTGGGCCTCATCCAATCAGTTGAAAGCCTGAATAGGACAAAAAGACTGGCCTCCCCAAGTAACAAACTTCATCTACACCACTGGCTCTCCAGCCTGCTGACCTAAACTGCAGATTTTCACATAGCCAGTCTCCATGATCATGTGAGCCAATTCCTTCTAATAAATCTCTCTCTCTCTCTCTCTCCCCCCCTCACTCTCTCTCTCTCTCTCTAGACACACACAGACACAGACACACACACACACACACACCACACCCTATTCTGTTTTTCTGGAGAACTCAGACTAATACAGTGTCCTTGGAAAATAGTCAAATTTAGGCATGTAAAATCCCCAAATGCCGAAAGTCTATAGTTTCACTTATTTAATTTGCAGTGTCTTTTCAGTTTTAAACTTGACAGATTTTAATGGACCCATTTTTACAGGTGACTGAGCAGTAACAGTAGTCAGTATTTCTGGATAACTCATGTATGCTACCTCATTTAGTCTTTACAAAATTCTGATAAGCTAGGTAGCATTATTATCCCTATATTACAGATAAAATTTCTCAGACAGTATTTGATCGCAACATGGGTTCTCAAGTCAGACTGAGGTGACCCTGGGCTAGTCATTCAACTTCTCACAGTAGCAGTTTCCTCCTCTATAACAAAGGAGGAAAAAACGGATATTATCTTCTCATATGCTTATGTAAGAACTAAATGAGATATAAAACTTATAAAGCACTTTGACCCCTATCTGGCCCAATGAAAGTATTAACTATATGTTGCTATTAAGCATGAAATATCTAACAAGATAATGAGGCGTGAGCAAAAGATTATTTATTTCTGTGTTCAGTGTGTTACATGATTCCAAGGAAAACTTTTTGTCAAATCAATTCATTTGGTGTTTCTATATAGCCTATATTTCTGGAAATGTTCTATATACATCCAAATGCCTGGTCTGCAAAGGCTTCCTGCAGAAGGTGGCATATTGCTAATGCACTTCAAGATGGGAACTTGAAAGCTATAAAAAGGATTTGACATCTGGCATGGTGACTCAATTAATTACTGTGTTGGATTAATTAGTGTGCTGGATCTCTTGAGACAACACCATGAGTCTGAACAGAGTAACATTACGTCGGTTGGCGAATAAGCAATTTAAAAGGGTGTGCTAATTTAAGAGTGTGCTAATTCCAAACTTGATTCCAGGTTGGGTAAGGAAGGTTTAGTAGGCTATACATTTTATGATAAAGAAAATTTATCTTCATGATATAAAACACATATTAAAGTACTGTCCAAATTATAAAGAGGTAATAAAATTGTGGTAGTTTTTGAATTAACTCATGACTCCTCAGTCATGATAGTTATGAAGTATAATAACTAATATTTTGCCCAAAGTAAGAAAAAAAAGAGTCTACCTCTAATCACTGCATATTTTCTCCCAGAGATTTTTATAAACTTAGAATTCATGTAAAGAAATCCCTAACAATTTTATCATACTCAAATCATGTTATAGATACTATTGAGGAGGAGTGTGGCCTGGTCTTTAAAAACACAGATTCTGGAATCAAAAGGCCTGAGCCTTTATTTTCTTATCTATAAATATAATTTTAAATAGATCCAAATTCAAGGGGGAAGGGTGGGGGGGAAGGGATAGTTAGGGAGTTTGGGATCGTCATGTACACACTGCTGTATTTAAAATGGATAACCAACAAGGACCTAGTGTATAGCACAGGGACCTCTGCTCAATGTCATGTGGCAGCCTGGATGGGAGAGAAGTATGGGGGAGAACAGATACATGTGTATGTATGGATAAGTCCCTTTGCTGTGCACCTGAAACTATCACAACATTGTTAATCGGCTATACTCCAATATAAAATAAAAAGTTTAAAGAAAAAAAGAAAAGATGCTCAACATCACCAATTATCAGAGAAATGCAAATCAAAACTACAATGAGGTATCAACTCACACTGGTCAGAATGGCCATCATCAAAAAGTCTACAAAAAATAAATGCTGGAGAAGGTGTAGAGAAAAAGGAACCCTCCTACACTTTGGTGGGAATGTAAATTGATACATCCACTATAGAGAACAGTATGGAGATTCCTTAAAAACTAAAAATAGAGCTAATGTATGATCCTGCAATCCCACTCCTGGGCATATGTCCAGACAAAGCCATAATTCAAAGAGATACATACACCCCAATGTTCAGAGCAGCACTATTTACAATAGCCAAGACTTGGAAACAACCTAAATGTCCATTGACAGATGAATGAATAAAGAAGATGTGGAATATTACTCAGCAATAAAAAAGAACGAAAAATGCCATTTGCAGCAACATGGATGGACCTAGAGATTACCACACTAAGTGAAGTGGTCAGAAAGAGAAAGACAAATATCACATGATATTGCTTACATATGGAATTAAAAAAAAAATGAATGATATAAATGAACTTACATACAAAACAGAAATAGACCCACAGACATAGAAAACAAACTTGTGATTACCAATGGGGTAAGAGGGGGAGGGACAAACTGGGAGGTTGGGATTAACATATACACACTGCTATGTATAAAATAGATAACCAGCAAGGATCTACTGTATAGCACAGGAAACTATATTTAATATTTTATAATAACCTATAAGGGAAAAGAATCTTAAAAAGAATAGATATATATATGCATAACTGAATCACTTTGCTGTATACCTAAAGCTAACACAACATTGTAAATCAACTATACTTCAATAATAAATAAATAAATAAATAAAAATAGAACCAAATTCACAGGTTTGTTCTGAGGAGTAAAGGAGCTAATCCATTTCCAATTCTCCACATAGTGTCTAGAAAAGAATAAGTACGAAGTATAACTTAGACAATTGTTCTACAGAAGTAACAGTAGTGTCAATATTAGTATTAGTAGTATTTAATGATATAAAATCAAAAGTAAATTCTGGAAAAGAATGTTATTGTCAAAAAAAAATTTTTAAGTATATTTTAGCAAAGCAACTACATTTTAAAATGGGGAAAATGCTATAGTTTAGGGAATTAACATGAATTAAATATTTAAATCCTAAGAAAAAAGGAGAAAACTAGGGTATTAAGATTATTTTCTATTAAAAAACTATTCCCCACGATTGGTTTTTGATACCCTAAAGAGCATTCATTCACTTCAAATAGTATCAAAAACACCAAAAACTTCGTATCTATAAATTGAATCCTTTAAAAGATATTATGTATGGCACAAGATAGCTTTAGAGTGGTATAGAAGCATGAAAAAAGAACCAAATGATATCATCTGTCTAAAAATATTTCACTGAAAAATTAAAGTTCCACAAATAGGTTTACTTTCCACACATCACAATTTAGCATACGTTAAAAATGTGTAAAAAGCACCAGTCTACATATATATAATGATATAAAGATTAATCAAAAGTTGCATTTTCATAGAGATATTATGTTGATATAATAAAGGGGAAAACATGCATTTCTTATATCAACAATAGCTGCCACTTCAATGGCAGTACACTCTTGAAGAAATATCAGAGAAATGACTAAAGTTTATGTTGGTGTCTGATACAGTGACAAATAAGATAAATATCTTACTGCCTAAAACATTTTTAAAGCAATGCTAGAGAACCGATAGAAACCCCCAGATAAAATGGGTTTTGAATAGCATTTAATTCAACCTTTGATGTTGACACAATCTTCCTCTTGCCTTTGCTTGATAAAGCAGTATAATAGCTAATATTACTCTGTCAAAGGAATCAGTAGAACAGTCCACTAATACAACTCAACCAACTAAGGTCTGCAGTGTTTGTGAAGCCACTTCTCAAACCCTTTCTGAAGTAGGTGCACTGGACCACCACAAATTAAACTGCCCAGATTATTAAATATTTAGCCCCGTCTATCAACTTGTTTGGTTCTTAAACACATGTACAGTCTCCTGCTTCATCCTTTTATGGGTTAAACACATGGATTTAGGAAGTAAAAAGCACACCCCTAGAACCTCTTATGTTGTTTGAAAGTTTGATGACACAAATGTTTCTTATTTATTCCAATCATTACTTTTAGTTAAATCAATGACCTCTGTCTCATCCACATGGCACTAAATAAGCAAAAATCCACACATATCAGTTTCTTTCATGTAATAGCTTGAAGAAGAAATTTCTTTCATGTAATCAATTGAAAAAGGAAAGCAATGTTGCTGAATTGAGCACACTTGTCAAAACCCCCCTGGGAGTTTTTATGTCTCCCCCTGACCCCCAGTGTAGATGGAGATATTTAGCAGGCATGAAACTCTTCCTACAAAAATGGCATTTAGAGAGAAGGACTTCCATCCATATAAATAATTTCTGGATCTCCTAAAGAATATAAAACGTTTTTATCCCCAAGTTTTATCACTTGTATTGTTACTTATAATAGGAGAAATCCTAATGTCCTGATCCCTGGAATTTGTGAATCTCACAAGGCAAAAGGGAATTAAGAAAGCAGATGGAATTAAAGTTCGAAGAGTACCCTAGATTACCCAGGTGGGCCCAATGTAATCACAAGCGTTCTTGAATGTGGAAGGGGGAGACACAAGAGTCAGAATAAAGATATGAGAAAGACTCTATCAGCCATTGCTCATTTTGAAGATGGAAGGGGGTTGGAAGCCAAAGGCTGTGGACAACCTTTAGAAGATAGAAAAGCAAAGAAAACAGATTCCCCCCTAGAAGCTCCAGGCGAAAACTCAGCCCTGCGGACACTTTGATTTTAGCCCAGAGAGATTCCTTTCAGACTACAAGATGATGAATTTGGGTTGTTTTAAGCCACAGTTTGTGGTAATTTGCTACAGCTGCAATAGGAAGCTAACATTCAATTAAGAAATGAAGTTTAAATGTAACCAAACATTCCATCTTTCCATAACTTTTTAAAACATCTAATCAATCAATTGTCCATACAATCTTTCCTAGAGGTAGACTTTCTGATCTCAGAATTTTTACAAAGAAGTTAACAAGAAAAATTATGATGCTGATCACTCATTCTCACTCTTAAAGGTACAAATAGTATCACCAAGCAATATCAAGGTTGTTTATTCCTTGTTCATCATGTAAACCTGTAATGTATGACAATTAATTTGTGTCATCTAAAAAATAAAAGCATTTGTATATATTATTAAATATGGACAATATTAGTCTGGCTAAGCAGATAAAGCCACAACCTTATAAATTACCTTACTAGATAACCATTTAGTATGATTAACCTGTTTCCTTCTAAATTCTACGTATAATACTGTCAGAGACAGACCACTTGGAAGACATCCCAGTTTTGTGGTCCATGAAAAAGAAAAAACAGTTATTTTTAGTGATTTCACTGGGAAGCAAGCAGAGATAATTTCTGCGCTATGACAAAGTATTAAGAGTCAACCATCTCAGAACATCCACATACCAAGGAATTATTATTCAGGTCCATCTTCCCAGCGAACGGCCCCCAGGTGGTTCCCACTGGAAGTTGCTGCCGACTCTGAATTTTTCGTTCTCCATCTTTCTGAAACACCTCCAGCTCTCCTGCAGACAATGAACACAAGAGGCGTTTAAAGTACTTTCACTTGTGCTTTACCAACAGCCGTCTCTTTTTGTGTGCTTGCTTTACATGAACAATATTCTCAGGACTCATATAAAGAGAATTAATTATGTTCATCTGAAAAACAACTGATCTTGATATCCTGAGAGGATAATAAAACTTGTCCTTATAATTATATTCACATTTAGTCCAATTTCTTTCTTGAGCTTTGCACACTTATTACCTACTGAAGTCCACTCTATTTAGTAAATTCTTAAGAAGCAGAAATGATAACACGTCCTCAGAAAGCATTGATCCAATGCCAAAACAGATAGACCAGAAGCGTTAAGACAATGACTTAGAGTTAAAATTCCTACATTTGATCACCAAAGTAACTAAAAAATTACAATTAAAGATATATACCTTAGGCAATAACTGTATTACAATGATTCAAGACTCTTGGTGAACAACATGGAGAGTTTTTGAAAGTACTTGGCAATTTCCTGAATTTACTACGTTTCAGTGGATAGAACAACTATATGTGCAAAAAATGGACATTTATGTTTTTGCAAATTAAAAAAATGTTTAATCAAAGTGATTACTTTTTTATATTTGGTACTTTAGGTAAGATTCTATGTTACCAAAAGGGTTTGGACAAAAACCCTTAAGAAACAGCCAGTTTAGGATGGTCTTCTTCCTTTTATTTCCTCCTAATTATTACTTTGGGATCATTAAAGAGAAACAGGAAGTAAAGACAGTATACACACTTGCATAAAGTAGGAATTCATCAAATGCTCACTCAAGAAATAAATGAATAGATTAATAAAAAAAGAAATAAATGAAGCCTTCAAAAATTTAAAAATTGGTCATTAAGCCTAAACATTGTTTGGAATAAATGGAAAAAAATCTCAATCAGGAATTGGAGACCTTCTCTTTAAGTAATTAAATCTATGACAGTTATGTCCTGAGAGTATTACCATACTATATTATCACACTATTTTTTATATTTCAAAATATTAATCTTAATAATATAATTTATTGTTTCTTTTTAATGGAATTTCCTCTCAGTCTGCTCAAGAGCAGACATGAAAATGGAAGGAATGGAATAGGAAGAAGTATGAATAGAAACCAATATAGAATAGACAGCTGAGGAAAGTTCTAAATAAAACAAAATACGTTCAGTAATTACACTTTGCAAATGATATATAAATCATGGTAGGTAATATATTATGAAATATTTGCCTTAATATGGCCTTAGTTTCTTTTCAAGTCAATAACTAAATTTAAATATATAGATTTAATCTTGAGGCTTTTAAAAGGAACACCATCGAATTATAGTTTTCAAATTATATTTTTTCCAGATACATGCCCAGGAGTGGGATCACTAGATCATATGGTAACTCCACTTTTAGTTTTTTAAGGGACTACTGTTCTCCATAGTGGCTGCACCAATTTACATTCCCATCAGCAGATAGGAGGGTTCTTATTTTTCCCCCACAAACTATAATACAAAAAGATACATGTACCTCAATGTTTATAGCAGCACTGTTTACAACAGCCAAGACATGGAAACAACCTAAGTGTCCATCAACAGATGAATGGATAAAGAAGCTGTGGTATGTATACAGAATGGAATATTACTCAGCCATAAAAAAGAATGAAATAATGTCATTTGCAGCAACATGGATGGACCTAGAGATTATCACAGGAAGTGAAGTAAGTCAGACAGAAAAAGACAAATATCATATGATATTGCTTATATGTAGAATCTAAAAAAATGATACAAATGAACTTATTTACAAAACAGAAATAGATTCACAGACATATAGAAAACAAACTTATGGTTACCAAAGGGGAAAGGAGGGGGAGGGGTAAATTAGAGGAGTTTGGGATTAAAATATACACACTACTATATATAAAACAGATAACCAACAAGGATCTACTGTATAACACAGGGAATTATACCCAATATCTTGTAGTAACCTGTAATGGAAAAGAATCTAAAAAAGAATATATATATACATATATATATATATATATAAAACAATCACTTTGCTGTACACCTGACACCGAGACAACATTGTAAATCAACTATATTTCAATAAAATTTTTTAAAACATAAAAGCAACACCGTCAACCTGAGTTAAATTATATCTGTTATTTCTCTATTTTTGTGTCACCTCTTTTTAATAGTTACAATACCAGACATCCCTTTTCATGCTCGACCCAAAAACCAAAATCAAAGTAAATAAACAAAAATTAGTTAAAATATTGTGTAATGGTTACATTGTGCCCATTATGAAATATAAATTTATCTGTCTCTGAACAGTGACAATATAATGGAAATAATTCCATGTTCACAGTAAAAATTTAAATTCAAGGACTACATCACCATTTTTCCATCTTCTCACGCTTCCTTCCTCTTCTGCTTGTCAAATACACTAAAAATAGACAGTGTGTGTCTGTCTTATTAAACTAAGACAGACACACACTTCTCACTTTTTTTTTCGTTCTTATGTGTCTGTAGCTAAAGATGATCAGTAATGAGGCAAATGGACCCAAAAAGATTCAATAAGTCTGAGTTTCTGAAACATAGTTTTATAAATAAAAAACACTTAAAATAACATATTAATGCTTAAATATCAAACCCTGAAGCTTACCCAGAATCCAGGGAATATGGAACAATAATAACTTGTTTTCTGCATGCAGAATAACAAACCCATTTCTGAGATTTTCCCTTGAAAACGTTTTTCATCCTCATACAATCTTTTTGATTAATGCATTAGAATCAGAGACTTGTATAGAAAATCCTCAAAGATAGAGCATAGCCAACAACCTGTTATGATGTCAAATAGGGCTCAGTGGGAAATATCCCTTAACGTATGTATGCATTTTCATATTGATAATGCAGTTATTTAAAAATTTGGGATAATTTTTCTATTTGAAAAGAGACTGTTTAATTTCTATCTGATAGTTCTTATTTTTCATTCATGCTTACATTTTACACAATTTCTCTACAATTTACCCTCTAAAGATAAAATACATTTCAATCCTTCAGCTAAACACTAGTTTAAAATGTTCTTTTCTACATAAAAATGATGCCCAAATAATTTGCTTGTTTTTACACACTAAAAAAAAAAAAGAACCTAGTCATGTCACATTTCAAGTGATACCAGAGGAATCATGAAAATCTTTGAAAACCCTTTAAAAATGTAATTAATCCTCTCTTTCTGCCACTGACATTTTTCATTTGAAAAGGGTTCAGACTCAGTCAAACAGTGACTTCTTATCTATACCTGTGGATTTACAAGCAGGTCTGTCTTTTAATGGATTAAGAGCTACAAACTTAGGGCAGATCATGAAGTGATACCCAAATATCTCCAAAGATTTTGAGGTGTCTTTGACCATGCATTAAAATTTTAAGCAGGCCAAAAATAGTTTTATGAGCTCTTAAAGATGGCCATAACAGAAAGTCCAGTAACTGTTCAAGCTCTCAAGTCAATCTTTTCAACTTTATTAGACAAACAGGCAAATTTCAGTCTCCTTTCTTGCTTATCAAGATGTCAGATGTTATTTTGAGGTTTGGGGAAATCCCTTCTGTTGCTGAAACAATTAAATTAAAATATTCATTTATTCAGAGCAGCTTTATAGAAAACTATAAGCACATTGCAAATAGCATTTATACACTACCAAGACTACATAGTTTACTGATAGCAAGAGAAATAAGATATTGTATAAACAGAAATTATATTTCATTTAACATACATGTTGCTTAAGAGTATAATATTTTTTAACTTTTTCAAAGATTAATAAGTGTCAGGAAATAGAGGAAACATTATTGCACGAAATTAAGATTAAATTTTAGTCCCTCTATCAAATAGCCAGCTGAATGGCCAGGAGTAGGTTATGTCTTTTCTAAGTTTTCGGTTTGTCATTGTTAAAGAGGGGTTTGCACTCTCTTGCTACTTGATAAGGTGTCCGTGACACCATGATTTTCTTTCCCCAGATGTGATATATTATGAGAGGTAGAAAGAACACTGAGATGCTGGATCAAAGACCCAGGTCCTAGAACTAGCTTATCATAAAAAGAATGTTTGGCTGGAAAAGATCAGAGATTTCAAAATCAGAAAGCAAAGTTCCATTCTCATTTGATTTGTTTACTCATTCTTTCCTGCATCCATTCATTAGTTTATTCATTCATTTATTCTACTAATATCTATTGGGTAACTACTAAATACCAGATAGTGGGTTACACCCAGGTATAAAGCAACCAACAAAACAAGCTTGGGTTCTGGATAAATCTGAGGAAATGTAATCCATAAGGCTTGGTAAGTAGAAGTCATAGAACTTAGTGATTATTTAGATTTTAGGTATTAGGGAAGGAAAAATCCAGCAATGATCTTCTCATATCTGGCTTGGGCAAATGGGCCAATGGTCATGTACCTATTGAGACAGGGTACACAGAAAAAAGAAGATTTAAGGATAAGGAGTTATAGCTTGGAAATATTGAGGTCAAAGTGGCTTTGTAAGCAAGGCAGGAGGTGATTTGGGGTGGAGAGGTACAAGCCTGTGGCTCAGAAGCAAGGTCTTAGCTAGAGTGATAAATGTTGGCATTTATTTATTAATTAAAACCAGCTTGTATATGGTAAAAGTCATAGAATTTTTGATCTAGGAGAGAGTATAACATGATAAAATAAAAAGATCTAGGATAGAGTTCCAAGGATCTTCAAAAAGCAGAGGGATGGAGGAACAGGCACAGAATATTTAAGAGAAGTGTGAGAAAATAGAGAATAAACTGGACATGGTACCATAGCATCCGATGGATTGATCAGGAATTTAAAGGAGGAGGGATCAATTAAGTAACCTGAACATTTACAAAAGTAAGAAAAGGACTGGGAAAATTCCTTTTGATGAGATGGAGACCATGGGTGTCTGGAGTGAATGGAATGTTTTAGAATGGGAGGCCAGCACACAGATTCAAAATCGAATTGGAGAAAAGTAAGTGGAACAAGTCATGTGATCCTGAGCCAGTCCCTTAACCCTCTCAATTTCAGTTTCTTCAAACCAAATAGGAATTACAATATCTTCCTCATATGGCTGCTGTGAGGATTCGCTCAGATAACATAAGCAAAGTACCTAATAAACATTTACTATTTCACCACAAAGAAACTGAAGCATTCTAAGAGCATGTCCACATACTTCCATCATCACATCTAACTATTCAGTGTCTGTGGTCACATTCCTTCTTTAACACCTCTATCCAAAATACTCTCCATACCTTGACTTTTAATGTCCTTTTAAATATCTCCTGGATTCACCTTTCTTATCAGCATTTCCCAGTTTTTATCAACTCAGATGTAGAGGACCCATCAGCCTCAACTCACTCTACAGCTCTGATTTGGGCTCCAAATTCCTGCCAGGATAAACGTATTAAAACTCCACTTTCATCTTGTCATTCATTTGTGCAAGTCCCTTCACTAGCTTCCTTTTGACCGTCCCAACTTGAACATCTATGCCTGAATCCTAACACCACCGCAGAGTTGCTCCACAGAATGTGCTTGACTGCCTGTTCTGCTCTCCAGAATTTATTCTTCTTCTTTCCAGCCAAGAAACTCTTCCTTATGGCACCTTCCTCCTCATCCCCAGTTTAACTCCCACACCTTTCTGAGAATTGTTACTGCTACCTGGCAGACACACCATCCTCCTGGCTGCCCTGATAAACCCTATTAATGTTGCAAGATCAAACTCAAAGGTATTCTCTTTCACCAAACAACTCTGAACTCCAGAACAAACTGAGTTCTCCTTCCCTAATTCTCCCATAACATTTATAGTCCATGCAGTTTTGCATTTAATTATTCCCTAGTGGTTTCTCCTTGATAACTTCTTTCACCTCAACATCTTGAACTACAGGTGCATTTTTAATTTCTGTTCATTCTATGGTAATTAATATAGTTTGTGACATGTGGTAATTGCAAAATTCAAATTGAACATCGTTGATTGGATAAGGATTTTCGTACGTTCACAGACTTAACTGTTGCACAGTTAAAGTTGATTTTAAAGACAAAAAAAAGTTGTCTTAATACGTGTCTTTTCTCTTTGTATTACAACAATCATACATTTCATTTGTTCAACATTTTATTGCATTAACTACATTACCTCATCTGTGAAACATGGAGCAGGACGAAAAATTTTTCTTTTCTGCCCAATTCGTATTTTTAACATGCTGGGTAAGTTCACACAAAATATTTGAGACACATTGGATGGACTAATCAATTTTGGTAAAAGATAATATTGTTAGTGCTGAGGGCTGTTTCTCTTATCTTCTTGATAATGTATACTTTTAAAAGTCTGTGATTACTCAAAGACTTATGATAGCTTCACTTAAAAAAAAAGCCCTGAGTAAGAAATCACTACCAAACATACTGCAGCTTTTAAGATATCAACCCACTTTTTTTGTCCAAATAAAAGAAATTTACTGGTGGAAACAAATACTTAAAATCAAGGGAGATACCCTCAAATCTTTTTTTATTGAAGGTGCTATCAAGTCATTGTTTTGTTTCTTTTTAATAGAGTCCTTTTGATGCCTCATTAGAGAGCAAAGTATATGAAAACTGTAGCATACCAAAGGGGAACAGACAAGATGTGGGCCTTTTAGCATAATTATCAGCAATCATGCTTCAACTGAATTCAGCATTAAGTTGATGGCATGAATGTATATGGTATTTACAGAACATCCCTTAACTCCAGGCTCAGATTTCATAGAAGGACATGGTTGCAAGTAAATGAGATGACAGAAGATCCTATTTCATTTGTTGAAAATAAACTTCGGATTGGTTTGAACGTGGTTTTAAATATATAACCAAATTTTAAAGCAGACCACATGAATTAGCTCATAATGTTTATCAGGTCTTACTACAGCAGAAGGCTATAGCGTCAGAACCCATATTTATATTTTCTTCATGGTTGGAAAACATTATACATCATGGTATCAAACATGGACAGCCCCGAAGCCATGCTGAGTTCAAAAAGCACTCAAAGATTCTAAAAATCTCAAAACATTTTCAAAGTCAGCCAAGGTGGCTGAAGTATGGCAGAGCTCTTGCTATTTTATGGTTTAACCATTTGACAGCTGCCTGCCAGATACATAAGAGGGTAAGATGATCATTTTACTGCTGATTATCTTTACAGCCAAACTGCAGTCTTGCCACTATGTGTGTTTCCTCAGGCATTAATAACAGCATGTTTTATCTGCATTCTAAGACAAATAGTGCCATTCATATTACACTCTGTTGACCCATCTCAAAACATGGTTTGGCACAGGAAATGATAGTTCTTGGTTAGTAGCTACAAATCGCCTTATAGGGATACCTTTTCTAATTTTCTTTCTCAATTTTTGAGTCATACAGTCATCACACACACTAAACTACAGTTTTGAACATAAACTTGAAATACGACATTCCCTATTCAAGTACTCCAGTCAAACCCTGATAAATCAGGCTGGCCATGCAGTGATCTTATCCCTTCTGACTTTTTAATAAATCGAACCTTGTAAGTTCTTACTGTTGGAAGTTGTCACTAAATGAAATTGTGACCTTATCCGGCGCATGAACTTATCCTGCTGACAACTACATTTATTGTGTGGATAAGAAAGGAAAGAAAGAAAAAAAAAAGAATAAAGAAAAAAATGAGACATTTGATAATTCTGATCTTAGCCATATGTAACTCTAACAGATGGGATCTTTTTGATGTTCCATTAATGATTTGCCAAAGATGAGTCTCTACTTAGAGAAAAATGCTCACCTAAGGTAAGTGCTGGGGGCACTGCAGATGGTATTGAAAGTGCCTGAAGAGGTACTGGGTAACAGCAGCGAATCAGAAGCTATTAGTGTAACACAAAGAGCCCTGAATTAGCTTGTAATTGCACTGGAAAAGATAACATAATGGTGGTGGCAAAATAGAAACATTCCCTTTTCATGCAATGCATTCAGTACCTAAAAACTAAAACAAGACACTGGAATTGTCTAAAACCTAGCAAAGTTAATTCACTACATTTCTTAAGAATACAAAACACACCCTTCGGCTGTAGTTTCTAAAAAGTCATAGAAATCAATGTGTACAGCATTAAGAAGCAAATTGACATGCATACGCTACCAAATATCGGCAGGTATTACAAACTCAGGAAACTTTTATTATTCTGGCTGACCTTAAGGGTTAATTCTGAGGCTATTATATGTCTAAATATTCTTTCTATCCTAAGACCCATTGAAACCTACAAATTATCATCCTTAAATAGAGAGAGAAAATGTTGTTTCAGGTAGTAATATTATTGGTAATGAAGTAGAAAATTCAAGATGTTTTTAAAAACAAAACTATGACCTGAAATAAATAAAAAACCTCTACCTGCATATTCACATACAAAATAAGTTTTACATACAGAGACCATGTTCGAGATTGGGAGAAAGAAACTGCCGTATTTTGCTCTTTGCTCTATGTCTATTTATATGAACAAAAACTCAGCTCATCCCAGGTGTCGGAAACTATTCACCTGGAGTGTGACTAGCTCTTGCAGATGTTTGGAAAAGTCGCTGGAAGGAGGAGCTGTAGTTTCTGGACACTTTTCAGCTGCTGGAAGGAGGAGGGGAGCCAGCACTCCTTTGCTCAAGAAACTTGGACAGTATACTTCTTTGCTGCCAGAAACCCTCCCTGACCTTCCAGACACCACTCCTTGTCACAGGCTGACCCAACAGCACTTCCTGATTCAAATCTTGAGACATGGAGGGAGGACATGCTTTGGGAGGTACAGGTAGGGAGGAATACCATGGACGTGAGAGGTCTGGGTAAGCAGACACAGGAAACAGCAGCGGGGGAGCAACAGCCAAAAGTCTCTGTCGGCAGGAGGTCCGTCGAAGGGTCAGGGCCTGCAGAGCCCTGGTCAGAGAAGGCTTGTTTTCTCCAGGAGGACAAACTCTAAAGGAGAAACTTTGGGTAAAAATCAACCATAAGCTCCTGTTCGATGAAAAAGAAGCAAGGAATGGCTTTTAAAGAACATTTAATACAGAACATCAATAGACCTCGTTCATATTTAAGGTTCTAAATTTTAGGCAACATTTACTTTTGTCTGTTAAAGTTGCATGCTTTCTCATAGTTACATTTATCTATCTATCTATTTATTTATTTATTTATTGGTTATGTTGGGTCTTCGTTGCTGCGCACGGGCCTTCTCTAGTTGCGGCGAGAGGGGGCTACTCTTCATTGCGCTGCGCGGGCTTCTCATTGCGGTGGCTTCTCTTGTTGCAGAGCATGGGCTCTAGGCACTCAGGCTCAGTAGTTGTGGCTCGTGGGCTTAGCTGCTCCGCAACATGTGGGATCTCCCCAGCTCAGGGCTCGAACCCGTGTCCCCTGCACTGGCAGGCGGATTCTTAACCACTGTGCCACAAGGGAAGTCCACATTTATTAATTTAGAAGAAGATATTATATTTGGCACACAATGGAACTTTTCACAAGCCACTGCTGATATTTAAAGACCACTGCCTTATGAGGTATTTTTTCAGCTTGACACCTATTAACCCAGATATAGTCATGCTTTGAACATTGTGAGATGGTATAGATGGAGATGAAAGAAAATGTACTGACAAGCTTTAACAGGTAAACATTCTTAAGCATCAGTTGTGATTAGGATGAGTTTTTGTGGGAGTGGGGAGTTCACTTTTTAGGTCGTGATGTCAGAGAACCAAAGGATGGCAGAATGACTTGACAAATAACATGGGGACAACTACAGCATTACTTTGAAACCCTTTAATCTAATCCAGGGAAGTAACATGCACTGTAGAGTACTCTCAGTCAAAGATAGAAGAAGACTGCAGAAGACTGGTCTAAAAGTGATATTCCATTATAGATTTTAAAAATTTTATCCAAAGAACAAGTATCATTTTTTAAAAGAGTTTTTAAAAATAAGTGGAAAACAGAACGATAAAGAGACGAAAAATTTAATATGTTACCAATGAATACAGATCCTAAGATATTGAGTTCACACTTAACACTATTGTCAGTGCATCACATATAATACTGAAGTGTTTTATGAAACCTTGACATGGGTCCCCAAATTGGTGAGAATAAGTCCTGCACACTAAACATTAAAGCATCAACTATATCACCCACTTAATTCTCTAATTGTATAGATTCTTCAATAAATACAATATATGTATATATTTATCTATTTTGAAAATGTCTTTAGTCTACAGAAAGATTTAATACGTAGGCTATAATACTGGCACAAAGTTTTTATTTCTAAAGTTTGAACTCATTGCTGAAGATATTTTTAGTTTCAGAAAATACTTCCAAAAATGTAATTCCTAAAGATCAAGCAAGCTGCAGTCATTTATTCATAATTCTAGAGTCTTTTATTAATGCTTGTATATCTTCACAGTTGTATATATTCTTAAGTTACACATAACTGACCAGAGTAATCTTGCCAAAAGCAGCCTCCTTGACACTCTGGCTTTTGGGGAGCTGTATATAGTTGATCTTTCTGTGTTGTGAAGGCCTTACCTCCCTGGTATATTACTTGAAATACCCATCATTAGTGTTACGTTTAAACCCTACCATCTTTTGAAGTCTGTCTGTCATCTCCTAAGGAACATTTCCTTGGTTCATGTAGCCTCTCCTTGCCAGAAATTCAGAGGTGATCTCTCCCTTTGAACTCCTAGAGTATTTGATTTTAGCGCTAATACTTTTTTTTTTTAACCATTTTCTTCCTTATAATAGTGATTTGTATGTATTTATTATCTCTGTACATGGAACTTTCTAGATTACCCCACAATGCTTTTACCTGGTAGTGTTGCAGAAAATATAAACATGTGTGTGTGTGTGTTCACTGTTTTGGGTTAAACTATTGTTTCAAAGAAACGATCACTTTTGTATATTCATAATACTTTTTCACTTTATAACACACACTTCAATAAGTTCTCAGACAGTGTAGGCATTATTATTATTGTTATTATTTTACCATTTATCATCCTATTCATTGGGCTGGAACTAAAAGCTAAAGTATCAACAACTATTTAAGTTACAAAATTAGTTGTGAGACTAGGACTCCAAACCCAGTTTTCTGACCCTCTCATGTTCACTTCACTTTATCAGACTGCCCCTTTTAAAAAATTTTAACAACTTAACTATGTGGAAGGATTGACCTCAAGCCCCAGTATCATATCAGCAGCCATTAGAGTGGATTCATTTGTAAGACTAGCTGCCAGTCAATTTGGAAAGCAGAATGTGAGTGCCTGAAGGATGGGGCCACAGGGCGAGTTTCGAAAGAGGCAAGGTGGTAGAAAAGATTAAACAAACAAGACACTGGGAAAGTGTTACGGGGGAAGAGTGGCAAAATTATTGTTTGATTATCAGAGTTCACAATAAACTTTTACATTTCTGTCCCAAAAATTTCAGAGAGAAGAAATCAAAGATACATGGTTTTAAAAAAGTGCAATGCCCCCCACCCCTCCCCCATTCATGACAACCCCTGATGATCATTCTTCAGGGAAAGTGTTCAGTTACTAAATAAACTAAAATTTAAAAATTGAAAGTCTGATTAAATATATCATGTCATTACTAGCAAAAGAAATAATATAAACTTTTCTAAATATACAAAGTATAAAAGGCATTTTGAACATTCCAAACAATTTCCCACCTTTTTATTTGGTTGATAGCATTTTCTCCAAAGAGAACTTTCTCATGTGAAATTGTACACAGTGATTGCAAACTAGAAAATCTGGTGCTTTCACAGTGCCTAACTTGTAAAATATTCCTGTGTCACACATTTAACAAACTCAATGGGTTAAGTAGGTATATGTTATATATACATGTGTATATTCTTCTTCTTCTCTTCAATTCCTCTCTCCTTTCCCTGGATCTTTCCCTTTCCAACATGAATGTGGGATATAGAAATGCCGGATCTGGAAGAAGGAAGAAAGGAAGCAAGGGAGAGAGGAAGGAAAGAAAGCAGGCTGGCTGGCTGATATTATTACTCATGAGTGTAGTTTCCATAAACTCAGAGATCGCTGTGCAGAACTAAGGTTTGATCCTTTTCTTCACATAGAAGCAACTGCCTCTGAAAACATCATTTCTGTGGCGTGATGTCTGATAGGAAGTTTTACATATGCTCATTTGGAGCATGGCCCAAGAGCTCACCAAGTATTAAACTTCTGCAATTATTCAAATCCAGGACTATTTTTATTCATAAAACCACACTAAACTAAACTTTATTTAAAGAAGTATTTACTCATTCAAAATTATTTGTTGAACACATAATGTCAGGCGCAATGCTGGTTACTTGAGATATAAACATGAATCTTATGTAGATCCTTTCCTTATGTGACTTATTCTGATGATCATGAGGTAATTATCATCCAACATATGAAGTTTTTGATAAAGGAAAGAGATAAAATTTGACCAGCAAGAAGAAAAGTCTCCTAAGTCAACTCAGATCAGGAATGACATCTCAGAGGAGTGAAAGCTGGCAAAAGACAGTATAAACCATCTTTTTATTTTAATAGATCAGAAATAATTTATTTCAAAAATGAACACGATACAACACTAACATGAGCATTTAAACACATTTGTTATGTTGCAAACAAAACTGCTTGCAAGGCAGAGGTTTAATGAACTAGAAAGTGTTGCCTTGAGTTAAAATCACTGCCAAATCGGAAGAAACAAATGACTGGAATTTGTTGTAAAAAACAGTTTGAAGACCATAGAAATCGTAACTGATGGTAAAAGTTTCTGCTGTTCAATACTGCAAATGGGTTAATTTTAGACAAAATGACATTTCTTAAAATTGTTGGAATAGATCTTGTAATGTGCCTTCATCTTAAACAATACTAGCCTTTTCTTATAAAATATTTTCAATATTAGAAAATTTTACTTCACTCTTTTTTGATAATTTCACATAAACTCCTGAAATTGAGATAACAATACTAGAAGCTATCACTTCAAGCACTAAAGATCAGAGAGGTGAGCTCATCTATAAGTGTATCTTCTCTATAAATGTATGTATCTACCACAGTTTATAGTGACTAAAGGTAGAAGGGACCCTTTTCATCACTTGTTCCTTGACAGGTCACCTGATAGACCAGGTGAAGTAATCTACAGATGGTCACCAATTTACAATGGATCAATTTAGGATTTTTCACTTTATGATGATGCGAAAGCAAAATGCACTCAGTAGAAATCATACTTTGAATTTTGATCTTTTCCCAGGCTAGCTATGTGCGGTCCGATAATCATACTCTCTCTCATGATGCTGGGCAGCGAGCTATAGCTCCCAGTCAGCCACGCAATCTTGAGGGTAAGCAACCATTCTGTACCCATACAACCATTTCACTTTAGTACTGTATTCAATAAATTACATGAGATATTCAGCACTTCATTATAAAATAGTTTTGGGAAAGATGATTTTGTCCAACTGTAGGCTAATGTAAGTGTTCAGAGCACATTTAAGGTAGGCAGGGTTAAGCTATGGCATTGTGTATTAAATGCATCTTTGACTTACAAATTTTCAGCTTTTGATGGGTTTATGGGGATGTAACCCCATTGTACGTAAGTCAAGGAAGATCTGTATTCTCTAACAGATGAGCACATCCAGAACTAATGGTGTGCTTCTTGATACCAGAATCAGGCACACAGAAGTAACCACAATTATCTAAACTATATATTTGATGCAAGAAGTCAACTGCTTTTCTTTTTTAAAAAATTCTAGATTTTACATCATTATTATTATTTGATGACTACATACCAGAATACTCACATAGTCAAAAATGTATTAAATTTAAAGGATATTTGTAAAACTCTATCACGCAAATGAATAGATGTTGTCTATAAATACCAAGAGCTTTTGTAAATAAATATTAGAAGCTAGAAATTGTGTTTGGGATAATGTATATCCGTCAAATATGTATAAAACATTGGTGACATATTCAAAAAGGCTTTTTTTTAAAAAAAGATGGATATAAATGTAAAGATAATTTGCACTAAGCTATCAAATACATGTTATGTCTGATTTTCTCTCTAGCTTCTCTAACTTAATTAAAACCATAGATAATAAATGGTATTCTGTAGATCCATTCTGGTTTCTTTATATTATTCATCTTAAATATTAGTTATCTGGAATAGAGTTAAAATATAATAGATATTGAACTATGGAAATAATTAAGCACACATGTTAACTAGAGTCAAAGTAATGATTTTCCATTGCTAAGAGCATAGGCTTAAGCACTTTACTTTCAATTTGTAATAATAATCCATAATATTTTCTCCCCCACTGAACGCATGAGTGTACCACAATTTTGATTATTCTTATATGATGAATCTGACCAAAAACAGGAAACCATGACACTCTTATGAGCATATTGGGAAATAATTGCATATATAGATAATAAGGAGATGGCCAATGGGACATTATTAAATTAGATTTAACAAATTCTTAAAATAACTTCATAAATCATTAGAGAATAGAGATTATATACACTCTTGGGATTCAGTAATTCAGATAATATGAGAAAAAAATTTATTATTTTGAGCACCAGCTTGTATTCTTGGTGTACCCACTGACTTGCTGTTATTTCCCATGGGTATCAATTTAATTTCCTAATTGTTCCTCGTAAGTTTGTTGTGAACATGAGAACAAAAAGGTGAAAGACTCAATACCATGTCTGGTACACAGAAAGTGTTCAATAAATGTTATAAATTTTACCTTAGTATTTTTAAATTGAGAAGGAAAATGAGGTATATGGATAAAAACTACTGGCATTCAATATGCAGACTTGCTTGATAATCATAATTACTTCCACCCAGAACCATTTTCATTCCAGATGAAGAAAAGTGGGAGGCATAAAAGATCTAAAAGATGACAGGAGCAGCCCCTGGAGGTAATGGAGAGCTTCACTCCACAGTAACCCCACACTGGTATTCTTTTTTATTTCGTAGCTAAGCTAGGCTGAGGTATGTAGCGGTGAAGTTTAACATCAAAGGTGAGGCACCCATTCCATTTCTAGATAACCAGGATTAACTGCTCTACTGATATTATCCTGACAATATAGAATTCCAGACAGGAGAAAATAAGGAATATGCTTATATCTTCATGAAAAAAATTGAACAAACATATTTAAAACAATGGAAAATATTTACCCTACCTTACTGTCTGTCCATCATTAGATTTTTTCATTTCCCTCCTCAAATGTTCTCAATTATAAAATTATCAGGATACATTTGTAATATTTATTGAGTGTCTATATTGAGTCCTTTACCTAATGGTCTCACTATCAAAACAAACTTAAGAGGAGCAACTGAGAAATAAATTGATGCCCATGGTAAACCACTTAAAAGTGAAAGTAAAAGCATTTTTATTAGTTATCATTATCTTTTTTTGAGAATATTGGTCTTTATTTTTTCTAATTATTTAGGGTAGATATACATATTACCTTCTTTTTCTTTTTAACTCAATAGAACATTTTTACTCAAATTGTTGCAATTAAATGAGTCACAGCAGGTGGGGAGAGAAGTTGATCAAGATTAAAGAATAGCTATGATCATCCACTACATGAGAGATGGCTACTGGGAAGAAAGAGAAGTCCTTAACACACACTGCTATATTGAATAACAGTGATTACATGTATAGTGGACAATTATATGAAAGTCAGAGCAATCCTGAAAAATGTCAGTATTCCAAATATAAACGGATACTCCCTCCAAAAGTCCTTCAAAAATATTACATTACTATAATCCCTCACACTTACATATCTCTCTTTATCAAAATCAAAAATTTTTCCTCTGCCAGAATCTCGTGAAAATGCACATTTATTATTATTACTACTATCATCATTGTTTTTGCCATTCTGATCAACAATTTGAGCTTCTAAACCAAGGATATTAAAACTAAGTAAAGCATATTTCCAAGAAAAAACAGTATTTTAAAATACATTATTAATTTATTCTTTTGAATTTTCAAAGCCAACAAAGTATGAAAAAATCAAGGTTACTACACAATGACTGTACTTAACCATTACTTATTACTAACCCACGTAGGCCAGGAAAGATCATGGTTCCGTAAGCAAGCCATGGGACAAGCACGTAGCATTTAGTCCGAACCAATTCATTTTTTGATTCATTTGCTGAACAAACATGCAATGAGCATCACTTTTGTGTATGGCCCTATAATTATCATGCATTTTGGGTATCACTTTCCTTAAATAACTTTGCTCAACTGAAGATCGTTAAATCAATACTTCAAACCCAACTTGTGTCTAAAATAAAGCAAACACTTCTACCTTTATATTTAATCATGACAATATGAGTCATTATACCTCCTTTTTTCCAGAACATGAAATTAGAGCAGAACGTTTTTAGTTTCAGCTTCATTATATGGAATTATAATCAAGCTGGCAGGACCAGACCTAAAATTTGAAACAGGAGCTAGAAGCAAAAGAATAATATAAACAAGATTTGAAATGAGACTACTTAATAGAATAAATTCTAAAGCACTTAAGAGAAATTAATTTACATACAAACAATGCAATTACAAGAAAAGAAGGGGCCAGCATCATTAGGGCAGGGTGAAAGAAGACTCCAATTACAAATCATGGTGATCCCTACTTGACCTCACTTAGAATATTGTTAGTCATAAATACATTCTATGTATGAAATGAAAATGACAGAACTTCATTTCTTTTATAAATATTCTAATATGCATGTTAGGACTGACTATCCTCCTTAATAGTTCAGACTCTTCAGATTTCTCTACTTCTATAATTAAGAAATGTATTTTGGAACATGCTATTTTATTTCAGAATTTTACTATTTGAGAAACCTAAAGGTCCCTGGTTTTGTGACTCATGGAAATATTGTGTAGAGTACCAAAATGGACATGTAGAGGCAGTCCTCCAGAACGCCTTCTGATAACCAGCTACCCCCAGTTAGAATTATTCACACTGTCCTTTCTTCCTTTGCACCAAATCCATCAGAGTACCTATCATAGTGTAGCATGTGCATGTGTATGTCTGACTAATGTGAGGATGTAAGGATTTCATAAATATTATTTGAATACACAGAAGAAGGAAGGAAGGAATGGAGAGAGGGATGGAAGAGAGATTATGAAGAGACTATTTGCAAAAGTATATAGTCATTTCAATTATACAGGATAAGATGAACATGAAAGTATAAATGAAGGAAAGGATGCATCCCTTAAAGATTAGAAAACAAAGATTCCTTCTTTTATACTCCATTAATAGGTTTAATTTCTTCCAGATATATACATACAAAAATGATTTAAAAAAGAGAGACTGATGAATATATAATCTGACGAGTCAGGGAGAGTCATACAATAAAGTTCCCCTTGGCTGCTGAATTTATTGTGTAACAATGCACTCTTTTAATCCATGGGGGAAGCACACTGGGGGAACTGTGTTTCCCCTCTCTTCAAAGAAAATGGAGGTAAATTCTTCAGAGGGTTTTAATGCAGGAGGTTTTTATTTAACTTCTAATCATGGAAATGCAAATCAAACTAAACAAATAGTCTACTAACATCGCCAAGATCTTTTATTGGCTTTAATTATGGATTTCAGTAGATCACTAGCCAGTAAACATTTTTTTGGACAGTGGAAACAGCCTAATGAACTATCTGACTTTCTGAGAACACTTCTAGTTCTAAAAAATATATGTGTAGATTCAACACACATACTCACAGACAAGTACAAGTAAAACTGAAGAAATCAGAATAAGGTAGGTGGGTTGTCAATGTCAACATCCTGGTGATGATGATATACTAAAGTTTTGTAAATTGTTACCACTGGAGAAAACTGGGAAAAGTGTACAAGAGATCTCTCTGAATTCTTTCTTACAACTACATGTGAATCTATAATTATCTCAATAAAAATTTCAGCTAAAATATGGATTTATGACCTTGAAAGCTTTTAAAATACTAATTATTGAAGACAAAGTCAACCAAATAGATTTAACCCATCTCATTATAGAAAAAATAATCTGCAACTGAAGCAAATATAAAATCTATCTACCTAGGTTTTATACAATTGTAAGGAGAGAAATCATCTGAATATTCACATATTTCATTGATAACTGAAGAACTGAAAATGAACAATATGACATTTCTTTTTAATATTTATTGCTGATTTGTAGAACTTCAACTATAATATTTGTAACTCACTATCAATAAATAAAAATTGGTTACAACAGCTGTCAGAAAATAATTATTTGTCATATAAGAATTGTTCATTGTATAAATAACAAAGTATTCCTTTTTTTGTTTTTTTGTTTGTTTTTTGTTTTTTTAAATTTTTTTTATTTTTTAACATCTTTATTAGAGTATATTTGCTTTACAATGGTGTGTCAGTTTCTGCTTTATAACAAAGTGAATCAGTTATACATATACATATGTCTCCATATCTCTTCCCTCTTGCATCTCCCTCCCTCCCACCTTTCCTATCCCACCCCAATATTCCTTTTTTTGGAATCTGGTTTTACTCCTGCTGAGTCTGGAAAAAGTAATTTTTGATTTTTTTCAAAATACTAATTTTGAAATACTAACACATTATTAATTTCCCAACATACAGAAAGACTTATCAATAATACTCATTATTAATCTTCAAAAATTGGTTTGTTTTTGGAAAAATAGTTTTACAAATTTATAAAACATTAGCAATTTCTTCAAAATGCAGGTAATTTAAATGACATTTGATGGCCATTTTCTCATCTGTTCCTTTTTGTGGGATTCAGATGCTATACTGAGTCAGATAAAGTCATTACGATACTGCAGTAAAATAGTGAAAAATGAGAAATACACTGCCAAAATGGATTTAATCTGCTACACTGTTTTAAATGGAAATATATTGTAAGGTTATACATTTTCTAAAATGGCGACACAGATATTACTGCTCCCTGGTGAAAGATACTAAAATCTCCATTTATTTGGCTGGTGTAGGGTATGGCCTTAGGTGTACACCTACAAGTGAATTAAATCTAATTGCTTATTTTCAGTTTCCTTGGAAAGTACTGCCTTTAAGCAAGATGTAAATGCATTTAAATGGGTATGTTCATCTGAAACTCTGTTCAATAAGTCAAGTGTTTCTTGCAATATAAAGATTCTTCTTTGATCCAGGATATTCATGATATTTCACTTAAAAGTACAGGCACAGCATGGTGGAGTTGAAAGAAAATATGTTTTGAAGTCAGATGGACATACGTTTGAATTCCAGCCTTGCTACTTAACAACTGTGTGATAGAATAGTTAAACTGAAATCCAGAGCCCTTATTTATAAAAATGAGGGAAATAATACCTATCATATGAGATCCTCGTAATAATTAAACAGTATAATATGCAATGACAAGGCCTAACATAAAGCATGTACTTCAAAAAGAATATTATATCAGGAATAATATTAAAATGTTGTATCGGTTCCTCAGAGTAGAATTAATACAGGAGATTTCCCCCGCTCCACTGCTTTACAAATAAGCACCAGATGCCTAATTTTGACACACGGGTTCATGTTTTAACTTTGGAGAAGTTTGAACTTACAGGTCAGTATGCAATAGTAAAACTACCAAAACTGGCAGCCACAGAAAACTATTTCAAAGTCATGTAGTGGCATTGAGATGAAAATAATGCGTAGTGTAAAAAACAAATTCCACGTTCAGAAACATATTTTCCAGTTAAATATCTTGACAAAATATAAGCAAAGGGAAAAAAGCTTCCAGCTGTAATTTTCTGAATGTGGGACCTTGTTGCTGATTTCTTACTTTCAACCATATGTTCATATTTCTTCTTTGTGGTGTTAGGAAATTTCATATAGAAGATCTACAAAAGGGATGAGAATGCAGTCTGTCGAAAATAATTCTTTGACATGCGGTGACTGCTTTTTTCACTTAAACATTAAAATGTATGCTACATAGCTTCTTTTAAATGGAAGAAGGATTTTAAAGCAAGGTCTCTCAACTAAATTTTTAGGGGAGGATTAAATCTATTAACTTACATTTAAAAAGCTTCATTTAACTAGCTTTTAGTAACTTTAACATAGTGTATTGATTATAAAACAAATGTTATTACTATTACAAATTTATCATATATCATAACTAACACCTTGTAGTGCCTACTATGTGCCATGTACTAAGCTACCTGCCTTTTTTATTTATTTATTTATTTATTTATGGTTGTGTTGGGTCTTCGTTTCTGTGCGAGGGCTTTCTTTAGTTGCGGCGAGCGGGGGCTACTCTTCATCGCGGTGCGCGGGCCTCTCACTATCGCGGCCTCTCCTGTTGCGGAGCACAGGCTCCAGACGCGCAGGCTCAGTAATTGTGGCTCACGGGCCTAGTTGCTCCGCGGCATGTGGGATCTTCCCAGACCAGGGCTCGAACCCGTGTCCCCTGCACTGGCAGGCAGACTCTCAACCACTGCGCCACCAGGGAAGCCCCTACCTGCCTTTCTTGAATTACCTCATTTAACTGTTATAAAAACTATATAAAGCATATTGCTTCCATTTGGCAGATGAACAGGCTGAGGCTGTGAGATTAAGTAATTTGACCATGTTCACAAAACCTTGCTCAAGTAGCAGAGCCTGCATTGAGGTACCTGTAAAAATGAACTCTGCATGTTAAATATCTTCCAAAAAAATTCCTCTGAATATATTTGAGTCCTCCTCAAAACTCTGGTTAAAACTGATTACTAAATTATTTTTATATAAAAAATTATACCATGTAAAATAGTCTTTCATCTTGAAATAAAATAGGGAAGCATAGAGACAGACAGATGGAGAGAAACTGAGATAAAGAGAAACAGAGAAAAAGACAGAGACAGAGGGAGAGACGGAGAAAGAGAGACTGAGAAAGTGAGAGTGAAAAAGGAGCAAATAATCTGGATACAACGATCCAAAGTGAAATTTAAAAAACAATATTGAGGAAAACTAGATTTGATAAATAATATTTCTGAGAATATTAAAATAATAAGCTATGCAAATAATCTGATTTTTAAAGTTGAATAAAGTCCAAGTTCTTTGGGCAGGCAGGGAAAACATGAATGAATAATAAAATAAATAATTGGATAACCAAGAAAGGGTGAAGATCTAAATATTCTTCCAGGTACACTTCAGGGATTTAACATTTGTGAAATGATACAAACATCCCATGGTCTGCCTGGCTGATGCTGGACAACTTTGTGTTAAGGTCTTGTGACTCTCCCCTACACCAATACAACTACAGTTTTGCAATAAAAGAGGTATATAATAAATCCAAGGCTCTTTAGCTCACAAAGGTGCATGTAAATTGTTGAAGGTCAGTTTTACGGGTTCGTTTACTATCTATCATAGTCATGACTACACATAAAAATTGTCCTGTAGACAATAAATACTTCTCAGGCAAGGCCTTACTCTTTTCCTCAATGTGTAGCCACTGCGACGAACCTGTGGTTCCAAATATGCAGTGTATTAAAATGTCTAGAGCAGAAAACGTTTAGAAAGTCACTCCTCGGTTTACTCTGAACAAATTTCCATATGTGGGTGGTCCTGGTGTTTACATGGAAGAACAGGGAGTCTCTGCCACTGATAATTCTCCAGTGTGTCTGCATTCAGCAATTTCATGTGTCACCATCCCTCTTTTAGGATCAAATTAAGGCTTTTCATAAAATCAACCGAAGTATGTAAACCATAATGTGAAACCATTTATGGTGCCTCAACGAAATATAATTTAGCTGTCACTACTGAACAGAATACAAACATTTTGTGAGTAATAAATATTTGACAGTGAGCTCATAATTTTACTGAGCTATTCAGGCATCCCAAACTATCCCTTTGGGATAGGAAAATATTCCTGGAATGGACTTATAAACAAAAGGTGCAAGCGGCAGAAGAAAATACAAACCGTCTCATTGCTTTAATTCAAAATGAAGCTATATTTTTAAACAGATCAAAAAAGAGCAATGACCTTGGAATTCTAAAAATACTTGTAAAAATAATGAATAGAGTCACAGATGAAGTTTTGAATTTTTTGTTAGTGACAGTCTCCAGTATCTCCTGGCCTCTCTGAGATAGACAACATTTATCAATTGAAATATAATTTTAAACTGCTGAAAAGTGAAAAGGTCTATGAGATTCTTCCAAAGATATGATAATAGCATGTCAACAGTGTCCCAAATATAACATCTTCCATCCAGAGTAAATAAAATCTATCATTTTGGAATAGGAATATTTTTCCTTTCATTGAAGTAAAGGAGTCAGGAAGAGATGAAGCCAGACTACCATTTATCAAGGGTTTTTTAGGTATCTTAGGGATATAGTTCCTTTCATCCTCAAAATAATCTTATAAGGTGAGTATTATCATACCCATTTTACAAATGGAGAAGCAAAGGCTGAAAGAGAACTTGTCCTGGGCATTGTCTGGACTTCGAATGAATGCCTGCAGATTATACCACACCACTCCCTTCCTTATTAAGGGATGTGTATTCAATATCGTTCTCAAAATCATTAAGAATACATCATATGTCTGGTTTTTAAATTAGCAAGGGATGCCTTGTTCATTTGCAAATATTTGTTGTCAACATAGAGCCTATACCAGATATAAGATTTCAATGAAGCTATCTTGACTTTGACTTTCTACCAGGGAGATTAACAATTCATTCTTCATTTGAGAGTTGAAGTTACTAACAAAGATTACACACTTCAGTAGTCTGGTTTAGTAGTCTGCACCTAAACAAAGGAAGAATTGGTAACAAGTATTTTGAGAGAAGTTAAAAAAAAAAATCTGAATTACCTCTGGCATCATTGGATCAACCATAATAAGAATTTAACTACAATATTTTACCATCTTAAGAAATGAGACTGTGGTAGATTTTCAACTTAAAATTTTTATGACTATAATAGAACAAGTACTGGGCCATGATTATGAGGATCCAATTTAGCAAAAGGACTAGCAACTAAAGAAGCTTTGAAAATCACTACTACCCTTATGATACCACCTAGAGGGGTGGGCTAGGGAGGGTGGGTGGAAGACGCAAGACGGAGGAGATATGGGGATATATGTATATGTATAGCTGATTCACTTTGTTATAAAGCAGAAACTAACACACCACTGTAAAGCAATTATACTCCAATAAAGATGTTAAAAAAAAAGGGAAATACAGCAGTAACCCAATATCTGAATCTATGGAATACAATAATCACAAGGTAGTAAGAGAAATACCCACAAATGATACATTATAGCTCAAGGGAAGATGCTTTAACTGGAGCAGACTTTTGATTTGATGGCTTTGAAATGCCCATTTGATTGGATGCATTCCAAAGCTCTCCCACAGCTTCCAAAAGGGAGCCTTGGTCCTATCATTCTTCTTTTCTGACACCCATTCTTCCCTGACTGCCCCCATGTTTTAATATGAGTCTCCCTAGCACTAATCATGCTAAAGGTATGTGATCCTCTGGCTATCTTATTCAGCGTTCAAAACTGAAAACAGCACTAGAAGCCAACAATGTGTCTTGTGTTCATAAATATGTCTTTCGAATCATCTTGAGGAATTTTCATTGTTTGTAACATGGACAAAGCCCCCATTATCTTGGTGCAAATAAAAGTAGTTCTTAACAGAAATCTGTTTTCTTTACTGAACATTATGAAAGGCCCCCTGACCTTCAACTTGAGGAGTATAGCATTAAAAAAAAAAAAAAAAAACCAGATAAGATTCCACAGTAAACCATGAAAAATAGAAAGGAGACAGGAGGGAGAAAAGAAACTTGGCAAAGCACATCAAGACTTATAAACAACTCTTCTCTCCTTTTAAGATAATCAGACATAGACTACCAGTAATAATACCTTGAGACTAAAGAAACTGGTGGTATGGAGAAAGTTAACAAATATTAAAACAGACCACATTCATTATTAAACAGTAAAATTAAAATGGCAATATTCCCAATATGACCTGGTGTCTTTAGAAGTCGAGTTACATTTTATTCTTTTAGAACTCAGGGCTAACTAATACATAATTTATTCAAGGTCTATTACTATGTAGAATTTTTTTTAAACCTCATACAATTTCAAACTGCATCTTTGTTTTAGCCAAATCTACAGCTCATTAAAACTTTGAATATTCCATAACTCTCTAGAATTCAGAGGTTTCTGTCAAGACCTATTGTCTGAGCAGACAAGTTCTCATCTCTAATTAGAATTTTCATAAAACTGTGCAAAGCCACGTTGAATAAAAATAATGAATAGATGAAAAGTAAAATCAAATTCCAAATTTTGAAAACAGTCATAAAGGGTTAAAAATAATGTCACAGTGTGGTCATTTGTGAAACCTGAAGTCCATGACCATAAATCTCCAGTATCCCATGTAACATGCTTATAAATGACTCTAATCAGAAAGCAGACAGAGCTAAACTCTCCCTCCAGGGCTGAACGTCTGAAGTGAGCTGAGATGCTAAAATAATCAGGTGAATATAGACACTGTAATTTCCAGAAAACCTAAGTCTTTCTAGGCCTGAGATTGACTTTACAATTTCTTTGAAATGCTGAAAAGAAGCCCAGAAAAATCAAAGCAAAGGATTACTTTCCAGAGAATCCAAACTGTAGACTGTAATACAAAGGTCAGTTTGTTTCCAAAGCAAACAAAATACTCCATTTGTGTGATGGAGTACATGTTGAAATCCTGTTTATTACATGCAATATAGGAGTAAGTTTTTGAAACATTTCCTTAACAGTCTTCTCTGCTGATATGCAATCATATCAGTTTAATTGTGGTTGCCACTCTACTCATTCAAGATTAGGACTAATTTTTGAATCACTGGCTCATAAAAGATGTGCAAGAAATAGGACTACCTCAAGTAGCATACACTAATTTAAAGAAAAACAACCCACAACTGTGGTTTCTACATAGAAACACAAAAGTTACTTGGGAAACAGACTGTCTTTAAGAATTATGAAGCTTCTATGGACATCTGGATCATAATGTAAAGTAGTTATTTATTTAATGGGAAGGAGGCCAATGGCAAAGCCACTTGGAATTTCCAGTCTATTTATTCCCCAATGATACGCCTTCATGTTTGATTCAAGACCTTATTTGAACATTGTGGGGAAAATTTTAAGCGCCAAATGCCGTGTCGTAGGAGATACGCCATGTATTAGGAGAATGCCATCTTATGATCTCAATGTTACTAATCTCTGAAAACTTGCTGTTACTATAGACACATCTTCCTTTGGTCATTTGGAAGAAGGCATACTCCTGACTCCCTTTACCCTGTGCCCCATACTACGGCCAAAGCAATCACTTTCAAACTGTAAACATTATCTTTTCCTCCAGTGCCTCTTGCTCAAAAAAATTAATGTCTTCCTACTGCTCTTAAGACAAAGGCATAGAGGTTCCTTAAAAAACTAAAAATAGAACTACCATACGACCTAGCAATCCCACTACTGGGCATATACCCTGAGAAAACCATAATTCAAAAAGAGTCATGTACCAAAATGTTCATTGCAGCACTATTTACAATAGCCAGGACATGCAAGCAACCTAAGTGTCCATCGACAGATGAATGGATAAAGAAGATGTGGCACATAGATACAATGGAATATTACTCAGCCATAAAAAGAAATGAAATTGAGTTATTTGTAGTGAGGTGGATGGACCTAAAGTCTATCATACCGAGTGAAGTAAGTCAGAAAGAGAAAAACAAATACTGTATGCTAACACATATATATGGAATCTAAAAAAAAAAAAAAAGGTCATGAAGAACCTAGGGGCAAGACAGGAAAAAAGATGCAGACCTACTAGAGAATGGACTTGAGGACACGGGGAGGGGGAAGGGTAAGCTGGGACAAAGTGAGAGAGTGGCATGGACGTATATACACTACCAGATGTAAAATAGATAGCTAGTGGGAAGCAGTCGCATAGCACAGGGAGATCAGCTCGGTGCTTTGTGACCAGCTAGAAGGGTGGGATAGGGAGGGTGGGAGGGAGGGAGATGCAAGAGGGAAGAGATATGGGGATATATGTATATGTATAACGGATTCACTTTGTTATAAAGCAGAAACTAACACACCATTGTAAAGCAATTATACTCCAATAAAAATGTTAAAAAAAAAAAAAAGACAAAGGCAAAATGTTTAACATCTCTTAAATGGCTTGGCCATTCCCCTGTTCTCTTGTTCTCTGTGTTTCAGCCACACTTCTTCACATTGAGCGGCTTGTATGTATTAGGGACAATGCATACATAGGCTTGTCACTTCTGCCTGAATATTCTTCTCTCTCTCTTTGACAAATTAACTCCTATTCATCCTCAAGTCATTCCCTCAGAGAAAACTTTCCTCCTCTTATAGCACTTACCTTCTTGTTGGGAAGGGAGGAAGGAAAGAAAGGGAAGAAAGGAAGGAAGGGAGGAAGAGAGAGAGAAAGAAAGAAAGAAAAAGAAAGAAAGAAAGAAAAAGAGAGAGAGAGAGAGAGAGGGAGGGAGGGAGGAAGGAAGAAAGGAAGAAAGAAAGAGGAAGGAAGTCAAAGAGAGAAGAAAAAGAGGAGGGAGAGAGAAGAGAGGGAAAAGGGGAAACAAATACGGGCTTAGGGAGTTTAGGGAGTAACACTTAAGAGTTGTCTAAAAGATTAATATATTAGTTTCTCTGTTCTGCTGATCTTATGACAAATTATGATGGTAACTGGTATAATACAGCTTCCAAATTCTCTAGGAATATGTTATATGTTTTCTTTATATAGACTTCTTCTAAATACACAAGAAGTCTTTTAATTTTTTTTTGAAGATTGCCTAAGAAGTCACATTCCTTATCAATCAGCAGCTGGAAAATAAAGTTTGTATTTTATCTCTTTGGTTAGCCCTTATGAACTTAGCAGTACATCTTGACCACCTGGAGGGATGCCTGTCTACACTGTCACAGCTTTCACCAAAACCTATAAACATCTTCTCTTTTAAAATTGCCCATTTTGGGCCAGTCTGATTAAACTATGTTTATGAGAGTTATAAAACAGGCAATACAAATACTATTTTTACGGTCTTCTTTACTTCAGTGGTACTTAAGGAAAGTAGTGTCAGGTTACCTATATTTCATACGAGGATTTTTTAAATGGTTTTGTTTGTGTCATATAAGTATGACACAAAGCTCATATTATTCAAATATATATAGCTCAAATATATTCAGAGCTCACTTAGTCCTCCTACACATGAATCACATTTGTTAATTCTAAACATTCTTCAATTTTCTGGAGACTTACAAGAATTTATGATAAAAAAGTTATGATTCTGAATACTGATGCAGTATTACAGACATTCCTCCCCTCTCAGTTCACAAACCAATCTTCCAATATTGGGATTTTAGCTACATCCTATGTCTCTTTCTGTCACAGATACTTAATGCCACTGGTGATCACTCTTATTTTCTAGTTTCTTCCATAGCTCCCATAAACCTGCCATAATGAGTAGGAATTATACCCAGCAGAGTAAGCAATACAAGCCCCCAAATTACATCATTCCACAAGCACAGTGATGTAACTGAAATATAAAATGCCCAATCACTACAGTTTGTCAACAAGAACTTGTCAATGTTATTGTATCCTTTTTATTCCACAAGAAAGTTGAGCAAAAGAATTATGTATGCAAGTAAGCATTCTTGGCAGTAACATCAGGGAAAATATTACCACACTGAAAGAAAAATTTTAATATTTCCATTAGCTTTTTAAACAGTAATTTCCTTTAGGAGAATTAAGAATCATGTCCTGTCCTGAAACCATAAAACTTCTAGAAGAAAATACAGGCAGTAAGCTATTTGACATTGATCTTAGCAATAGCTTTTTAGATCTGTCTCCTCAGGAAAGAGAAACAAAAGCAAAAATAAACAAATGGGACTACATTAAACTGAAAAGCTTCTGCAGAGCGAAGGAAACCATCAACAAAACAAAAAAGACAACCTAGCAAATGGGAGAAGATATTTGCAAATCATATATCCAATAAAGGGTTAATATCCAAAATATATAAAGAACTCATCAACTCAACAACAACAAAAAACAAACTACCCAATTAAAAAATGGGCAGAGGATCTGACTGGATATTTTTCCAAAGAAGACATACAAATTGCCAACAGGCACATGAAAAGATGTTCAACATCACTAATTATAAGAGAAATACAAATCAAAACTACAATGAGATATTATCAAAAAGACAAGAAATAGCAGGTGTTGGGAAAATGTGAAAAAAAGGGAGCCCTCATACTCTTTTGGTGGGAATCACCATATGGAAAACAGTATGGAGATTCTGCAAAAAATTAAGAATAGAACTACCATATGATCCAGCTATACCACTTCTGGGTATTTATCTGAAGAACACGAAAACACTAATTCAAAGAGATATATGCACCTCTATGTTCATTGCACACTATTTACAATAGCTAAGATATGGAAAAAAACCTAGGTGCCCATCAACAAATGGATGGATAAAGATGTGCTATATACATATATATGTTTGTACATATATATATACACACACACACACACAATGGAATACTACTCAGCCATAGAAAATGAAATCTTGCCATTTTCAACAATAGGGATGGAACTTGAAGACATTATGCTAAGTGAAATAAGTCAGGTGGAGAAGGACAAATACCGTATGATTTCACTCATATGTGGAAGATAAACAAAATAAATGAACAAACAAAACAAAAACAAATACACAGGTAGCAAGAACAGATCGGTGGTTACCAGAGGGGAACGGGGGGCAGGAGGAGGGTGAAATGGGTTAAAAGGGTCATTTGTGTGGTGACAGACAGACGCTAGACTTTCAGTGATGAGCATGGTGCTGTAGTGTATACAGAAGTCAAATTATAATTATGTATACATGAAATTAACATAAGGTTATAAACCAACATTACTGCAATAAAAACAATCATGTCTTGTGACTCTAGGGCAGTAAAATTCAAAAATCAATAACACTCGAATTTGTCAGGTTCACATCTGACCTTCTATATTACAACTTTATGGTGGAAACAGGTGTTTTATAAAAGTGATTCAATCCTGAATTTGTGACAAGAATATCTAGAGATATTTGTAAGTTTGGCTTTTAAAAATTCATATAACTTATGGAATTAACTTATGGAATATATAAAACCAGGCATTCTTTCTGTAGACAACTTTTTCTTCACAATTACATTGTATAGAATACAAATGTTATTTAGAGATTAACAACAGAAATAGTAATTTACTTGGATATTTTTGTGACCCACCATAGCAGCAGAAAAGTTCTTTGGAATTTTATTTTTATTTAAACTGTCAATATTTTGACAATTTTTACCTAGGCATCTTTAGCAAGAGTTTGGAAATTGGGTAGTTATTATATTCTGCATATTTTTGTAAAACAAAAGATTTTCCCACTTTCAAAATTGATTCTCAAAGTATTTTCACTTTCAGAGGTGCTATAGGTTGAACTGGCCCCTCCAAAAAAAAAAGATATGCTGAAATACTAATGCTGGAATACGGTGTACCCCTCATCCAATATGACTGGTATTCTTATAAGAAGATGGGAAGAAGAATGCCATGTGAAGATAAAGGCAAAGATTGGACTAATGTATCTACAAGCCTAGGAAACCCAAAGATTTCTAGCAAGGCACCAGAAGCTAGGAGAAGGCAAGGAAGGATTCTCTTACAGATTTCAGAGGAAGCATGACCCCAAACACCTTGATTTCAGACAACTGGCCATCAGTACAGTGAGAAAGTAAATTTCTGTTGTTTTAAGTTACCCAATTTGTGGTACTTTGTTGCAGCTCCCCTATGAAATTAATACAAGAGGGAAATAAACGACATAAAGTGTGAGTCAGCTCAAGCATTACTACTTACCAACCTTCTTGCTGTTATCTCAGTAACTCACATATCACTGGAACACAGAAGTAGCTTTTGTAGTCATCTTCTTCCTAATTCAGATCTTTACTATTGTAAGAGCTGAATTTCTTCAAAATGGTTAATTTTTAAAGGAGTTTGAGCCAAATATAAAACAAAAATCATTAACTATACTGAACAACAATCATAGTGAATTTAAATAAAATTTCATATAATGTATGAAATTTCATATATAAACTTTATATAAAATTTCATATAACTATCATATTTGAATATTAGTCCAACATGTCAGGCTTGCTTGCTGCCTGGATTTGTATCTTCCATACTGTAGAGCTCAGGGCCTAGTACAGCATCTCACATTTACTAGTGTCTCAATAAATGGTTACTGGTTGCTATGGACTGAACTGTGTCCCCCTAAAATTCATATGTTTAAGCCCTACCCCCATTGCGACTATACCTGGGGATAGAGTCTTTCAGAGATAATTAAAGTTAAATGAGGTCATAAGGGTAGGGCCCTAATCGAATAGGATTGGTGTCCTTATAAGAGGAGGAAGAAAAACCACAGCTCACTAGCTCTCTCTCAACTCTCCCTCTCCCTCTCTCTGCACACATGCACTGAGGAGGCTATCTACAAGCCAGGAAGAGGGTTTTCAAAAGAACCCCACAATGCTGGCGCCCTGATCTCAGAATTCCAGCCTCCAGAACTGCGAGAACATAAATTTCTGCTGTTTAAGCCACCTAGTCTATGATACTTTGCTATGGCGGCCTACGCTAACTGATGAACTAACCACAACTTGCGGCAAAAGATCCAAAACAAAACTATGTGGCAGAACATAAGACTGTCATAAGGCTAATCCACCAAGGATTATGATATTTGGTAAGGATTGGGGAAATATGGTATTGCTGGTTCCCTAAGATAATAATAGCTTTGAGAAAGTCATAGAGAGTTTTCCACTGCGGGCAAACAATTACTGGCATGCCTCCTTTATAGCAAGTGCCAAAGACTGCAATTATCTTGTGAATTAAAATATATTCGTTAACATGACAGCCTGACTTTTAATAATATTTAAGAATTTGGATAGGCACCATATGGTCATGAATTTCATCTTTTCAAAATTTTTATCCAAATACGTTCATAAGTGTATGAGCTAAAATCAAGGTGGCAGGTTTTCTCCATAAACTGAGCTGATCTTCTTGCTCTATTTTCATTTTATTTGATGAACTGGTTCTTCCTGAGTGGATGTGCTCACTTAGCCCTGACTGAGTGGTGAGTTCAAGGAACCCCAAAAGAAAAAATTGCTGGTGTTCTCTTGTTAAAAGTGCACACAGCAGCTGACGGTGAATTAGGATGCCTGGGTTGCATTCACTAAGAAGCAAAGTATGCAGTGTTACTTGGTATACTGGTAATTAACTTTGAAACTCAGTAATTTGATTTCAGCTTGGGAATATATAGTAATTATAATAATCATGTAAATAAATTTATAGAAATATTTGATGGCAAACTTATGCTCAAAATTTCCCTGGTGCTATGGTCTGAGTTGTTCAAATTCAATGTTCAAAATGTTGAAATTCAGATACTGAAATCCTAACCCACATTACCTCAAAATGTGACTGTATTTAGAGATAGGGCCTTTAAGCTAATTAAGATAAAATGAGGTCATGTGGGTGGACCCTAATCCAATATGACTGGTGTCCTTTTAAGAAGAGGAGTTTAGGATAAAGACACACCCAGAGGAAAGGTCATGTAAAGACACCGGAAGAAGATGGATATCTATAAGCCAAGGAGAGAAGCCTCAAAAAAGATCAAACCTGCTGACACTGTGATCCCAGACTTCTAGCATCCAGAATTGTGAGAAAATAAACATCTGTTTAAGCCATCCAGTCTGCGGCACTTGTTATGCAAAGCTGTAGCTATAAGTTTCCTTCATAGCCCTATCAGTCTGTTAGAAATGCAGAATTTCTGGGGCCACCCCAGAGCTACTGGAAAACTCAATCATCCTTTAAAACCCAAACTCAAAGTAACTGTCCCTGGGAAGGCCTCCTTGATTCTCCCGTCCAGGCTCAGAGCCTTCCTCCAGGGCTCTCTGCATTTATTGCAGAAGAGCAGTCCATACACTGTGTTCCACCTACTAGTTTACATTCCATCTCCCCTCTGAAGAGACCTCCAGAGCAAGAACCATGTCCTATCTACCCTCTTAAACACAACACAGAGTTTAAAAACCTGACATATAGCAAGTACCGAACAACCATCTCCTAAAGCCATGACACTAGAAAATAAACGAGTTGGATTAGCTGATTTTTAAGATCCTTCAAAGCTCTAAAATAAAGACGTAATTCTAATTCTGGTTTGAGGTGCCACACATTGTTCACGGTTGAACTCAGGCTGTATCTTTTTAAAATGTAGATTCTGCTTCAGTCAGCACGGGGGTCCTAAGACTCTGTATTTCTGACACAAGCTCCTAGGTGATGCTGATGCTGGAACACTTTGAATAACAAGGTCTTAAAGTTCAACATAAATCTAAGAACCACCTCTTGATCTCTACAATCCCACTCGTACAAGCTTATAACACTTTAAAAGTAATAGAGGGCATTAACAAACCCTAGGTCGGCCCCCTTTAATAAGACTCAATCACTGGTTCAGCGCTGATTTATATGTTCCACTGTACAACTTAAAAAAAAACTCTACCCCATTCTAATATGCCCATTTTTCTACATTCAGGCAGACCCTTTCAGTACCCGCTCTTTGAGGGCAAAAACAAGAGAACTTCGCCCTTTTGCTCCTCAAGTATTTTTTGAAATGTATACTTCTGTCCTAGACTAAAGGGTGGCATCCCCTCACCCCCAACCAGCTGCCAGGTAGTCTTCGTGAAAGTGGAGGCTCTTTTGAAGTTTTAAGTAAAACCCTTGATAGTTCACAGAATGAACAAGGAAAATACACTTTCAAAAATAACAAGTGACTGCAAAAGCGGAATCACTCCTTGACTCTGGAAACACTCTTCGTGAGCTTTCTGAAGTCTGAAGTGTGCCCAGATAGAGGAATGCTATTTGTATTTAAGAAATTCTCATCCCACCATTCTATGAAATTTATAAATAGTCATTCAATCCCCATAACAACTCTATGAAATACATACTGCCATCACTATTTTGAAGATGATGAACGGCATAGAGAGATCTAACTCAAGTATGGTCCCACAGCTGGTAAGTGGAGGCAACTTACCATGTAGAGGACATGAAGGGCTCCATGTTACAGAGAAAGAGGGAGAGAAATCAGATGCTCACCTGTGAAGTTACAAACATTTTCTCTCTCTGCATCCCAATTCAGACTAAATATAAACTAGATAATTTGGTCTTAATCATGATTTTATGGAAGATGTATGCATTACATTTGTTCCTATTTTTATTTGAAACCCCTAAACACAGATTTCATTTTCCGTAAGCAAATTGGGTGTTTTACCAAACTCACCATTTCTTTGGTACTGATTTTCTCCATTTTAATGTATCTCACTGTTGATTACTATTCTCAGTGTTTTTAAAAAGAATCAATATTAAAACCTTAATTTAAGCAAAAAGTGTGAAAATAAAAAGATGCTAGCCAGGTAGTTCCTAGATTTAGTACTGGGGCGGGAGGGGAATCTTTTTTTAAAAAAACATATGAAAACCAACTACACTTTACAGTTTGTGCCTTCTAGTCACATCAGATTTGAACATTTAGCGGTGTATAACATTTTTCCTGTACTTCCTTCATAGTAGAAAATAACATGTAGCAGTGTGAATGAATCCAAATTTTTATTTTATGTCCTTATTTTTTCTTGGGTTTTAAGGTTTTAATACATGCATCAAGATTCGTTAGCATTAGATATAAGGTTCTTGATGAATTAAGTACATATATTAATTCTGAATGTCTTGAAGAGCAAAGGACATCAGGACATGGGTGAGAAGGCTTTCAAGAGAAAGGGGAAGAATTTATCCCTATATAAAGGCAAAATGTCAATTCAGTTAACTGTTGTAAGAAAGTCTGAAGTTGAAAAAACAGCACTATCATCTCAATTTTCTGTAAAAATATAATGAATTAATTTATCAGGAAATATTTGATAACTGTAAAAAATAGAGTTCACCTACACATGGATACACTTCACACCTCTGTGGGGATCATTTATTTCACATTTATCGAGCACTTATCAGGCCAACCAGGCTGATTAAAATACGTCCACATATTAAAATTTGTAAATGGACAACCATTCAAACTTTAGGCCTTGATTACTTTAGGTGTTATTTTATCTATAAGTCAACTACTGTGGCTGTAGGCTCACACAACTGTTAGCTTTCTGAAAAGCCCTTTGTCTGGGCACTGCACTGTATCAGTTTGTCCTTTAGATAACTGGGGCATATGTTTCCTATAACAGATCTGTAGTAGCTCAGGGATATTAAATTCTATATGCTATGCTTATTTTTGTAAAAATTACAAAATCAATTTAATCTCAGTAAGGACATGAGAATCATACCACCTAACCACCTAGCACTCTGTATTTGAAAACTGGGTTACACAATCATCATTCCTATTGATCTTATATTGACCAATTCACCACTCATGGAACATGCAGCTTGGAAAGCAAAAACCTCTCCTGACAAATAACTAAACCTAAATGGACATAGGATTTTAATTAAAAATTAATATTCATGACATGCTCACGAGGTGACTGGCACAGAAAGGTCCTTTCATCTTTAACATATTTCTAAATATCTTTCAAAAATACATTCATTTTCAAGGAAATTTTGTGAAGCTTGTCTTCTTCAAAGCTGACAGATCTAATAAAACTGATAGTTTAGAGGTAACTGTGCTGAGGGCAACACAAAATATTAAAAATTTGGAACAAGAACCAAACAAAGACGACTTGCATCCTCAGTAGCAAATGTGCTCCTAAAGAAATGAAGTAGGAAATTATAGCAAATTTTATGAGGATCTGTGTGTGTGTTTGATTTTGTGTGAGGTACATAAAAGAATAGAGGTCAAACACAGGTTTAAGTGAGACACTGCAGAGTTTTACAATTGTTAAATTTGGTGTCGGTTGCTGCAGAAGGTCGTGATTGAAAATTTTCCTGTGGAAGAAGAAATGTCACAGTATTTTGATAAGCGAGAGATGAACTTTTTTTTCCCCTTGTGCCATCAGCAAGACGAAAAGAACAAAATGCATCATTTATAACCCACAGCTCAACCATTATCTCCTGGTGAGACACTTGTTTTAAAACACACAAGGACCTTTTTTTCCCTCTCTACAAAGTCTAGAGCTCTCTGCGAGGCTCCTTCTCCCTTAGAGCCATGAAAGAAAGTTGACACTTGTGCAGCCAAAGTTTCTAGGCAACCACATAAGGGCACTTGTACACCCTCCAGGTCACAGCCAGTTCTGAAGTACAGAGGAAGCATACGAACAGCATATGTCTCTTTGATCACAGATATCATCTAAAACTGATGTGGAGAGAAAATCCTGTTCTGCACCAAAGGCTTTACAAACTCTTTTTCTGACTTTATCCACTGAGTAAAGAGAGGGTACCTTGCTCAAATTATTGGTCTGAACGTTGCTCAATGCTAACATTTAAAAGTCAATGTGTGCATGTGTGTGAGAGAAAGACAGACAGACAGAGACAGAGACAAAGACCCCCAAGAATGTTTCTACGATTGCCAAAGCCATGACAAATTAGATAAGGCAAAATAGGCCGAAGTGTTAAGTATAGTTTAGACATCTTTTCTTTATTCACTCACTCTGCAAATGCCTTTGAGCAATAACTTTGGGCACTGGGGGTACCACTGAGAATCAAAATCCTTATTCTCTTAGAGATTTAAGGTCATAAATATGTAATATTATGTTGGCCTTAATCTATCAAGAAAAGGTTACATTTTATTCAGCATCTAATCCATTTTAGTATACTTTCCAGCATTTACATAATTACACCTCCCCAATACCCCTCAATTATACAGTATAAACACTTTCCTGTACATTTGGGATCTCAATAGAGTTAATACTTAACATATAAGTGTTTAGAGGTTATGAGTAATTCTACACCATTTTTTATCTGACACAGGTACTCTACGTAGATACAGATTTAAATTGAAGCAATGTAAAATGGTGCAGCCTCTGTGGAAAACAGTATGGCAATTCCACAAAAAATTAAATATAGAATTACCATATGACCCAGCAATCCCATGACTGGGTATGTACCTAAAAGAACTGAAAGCAGGGACTCAAACAGATATTTGCGAATCCAATGTTCATAGCATTATTCACAACAGCGAAAAGGTGAAAGCAACTCAAGTGGCCATCAATGGATGAATGAATAAGCAAAATGTGTTACATACATACAATGGAATATTATTCAGCCTTGAAAAGGAAGGAAATTCTGACACATGCTACAACATGGATGAAACCTGAAGACATTATTTGAAGTGAAATAAGCCAGACACAAAAGGACAAATATTGTATGATTCCACTTATATGGTGAACCTAAAGTAGTCAGGTTGTATAGAGACAGAAAGCAGAATGGTGGTTGCCAGGAGCTGGTGGGAGGGAGGAATGGAGAGTTTTTGTTTGATGGGTACAGTTTCAGTTTGGGAAGTTGAAAAAGTTCTGGAGATGGATGGTGGTGATGTTTGCACCACAGTGTGAATGTACTTGATGCCACTGAACAGTACACTTAAAAATGGTTAAAACAGTAGATTCTGTTATGTTTTACCACACTAAAAAAGCAATAAATGGCAAAAAATTAAATAAATATATTGAAGTAATGAAAAAAATAAAGAGGCTTACTCAGGGAACAATTTGAAGTAGTCAGGTCTAGAACACGGACTGCTACACATGGTCCATGCATTTTCACTGCACTGTCCTGCTGCTATATTCTCTGGGTTGCTTTTGACCATAAAGGGCTTAAACATCATTACCCTGAGTTGATGTCCAGATGGGACACAATACAACTTTCACACAAAAATAATCTGCTAATGAGTCAAAGAGTCAATTGGTTGATTATCTCCTCTATATAATAAATCAACTAAACTCCTGTTATTTTAGTGTCACAGCTCCTCTCAGGTCAGTATCTGCAGAGAATTTTACTAGCATAGTAGCAGCCATCACCAGCAGCCGTTGGTAAGGAGGTGTAGTCATTGTCTGAGGCAACAGAGCAGAGAAGAAATTGCTCTTTCAGAGGATTTACTTCAAAGCTCTGGATGCCACTTCTTGATGTCTAAAAAGGCATAACCTTAGCACCATTCCTGGGTAGGTCACTGCATGCTGTCAATCCTAGGAAAGGTGATGAGACCCAAGATTGGGACAAGCAGTGTAGCTACAGAATACTAGGACAACGTGAAGCACAGTCAAGTGGATTGGAAACAGCTTGTCATTTTGTACACTGGATCTACCTTTTAATATCTTCCAATAGAGGTGACGTAATATCAAGCTCATGTTCTCTGGGAGATTGGTGTAAATGTAAGGTCTTATACAATTTGGACATAGAAGACTCGTAAACTTCCTTGTCCAGGTTTGAAAAATTTACTGGATAATCCTTTTCCAGGAATAGTACCTAACGTTTGTTGAATATTTAGTATGTGCAAAGTACTGGCACTGAGTACTTTCATTTCATCATTTCAAAAAACAATCCTATGAGATAGATAATTTTATCCCCATTTTACAGAAGAAAAACCTGAGGTTAAAGCAGTTTGCTCAAAGTCAAAGCAACGGCTAAAGTGAAGAGTTAGACCTAGTATTTAATTCTCTCGGACCATTATACTATATTTCTACTCATAATATTTACCTAATGTATGACAGCCACTGAGCTACACAGAGGAGCAATGCAATTTAAGGATTAGAAGAACATGCTTTGCAGTGGGATCGAGTTAAGTATTTATGGGAAAACTTCTAAATTCTAAATTTTCATAGCCAAGTAGAGAAGATGAAAATTATAATTTCAAATTGAAATAACAATATTTGAACTCTACATATATTAAATAAATATATTTTCAATACCATTTCTCAACATAAGACTATACAGACTTGAACCCTGCTGATTTATAAGGCACAATATTTTTATTCTGATTTTCAAGGCTGTATTCTGCTCCTAGTAGGAAACAGCAAACTTTAGTTTGGTTATGAGTGATGAGTTTAAAGATGTTGCTCACTCAAACATTGTGCCTTATTTTTCCTTTTAAAATTTTATGTAAGTAATGCCTGAATATGGTTTTATAAAAATCATCCAAAAAATCTATTTTTGAAAAGTATAAGTTTTTTTTGAGCTTCCCTTACTCCAATTATCTCATCAGAGGCCAATACTGTTAACAATTTGAGATATCATATTATTTTATTTATTTCCAAATGGCAAGCCAATTGATCAAACAGCTCATTCTGGTTCATTGTTTTCATATGCATTTATCGCAGTCCTACTGAAACTCTGACAAGTTAATCCCTGAATTGAGCCTCAATATCCTCATTTGTAAAATGGAGACAATAATTCCTCCCTCTGAAGGTTGTTCTAAAGATTAAATGAGATCATGTATATGAAGCAAGAGTTGTTCTTAATAAATGGTAACTATTTAAAAAAAATACGCATGTGTGTGTGACTCGATTCCTGGATAGATTCTGCACTACTCTTTCATTTGTCTTTTCTTACACTAACATCATATAACATAGTGATCTAATTATTACACTTACATAATAGGTTTTTATATCCGTAGAGGGCAAGCTCTTCCTTTAGTTATTTGAAAGTTACACATTTATTACGCTTCTTACAATGGTAATCCTGACATATTTTTAACTTCCATATTGTATTCTACAATTTTCTATCAATTCAATGACTTAAATGCAGTTTGTGTAATATCTATATAATTTCTTAAAGTCACTAATTACATACTGTGTGATTGGCTCATTACCCTCCCATCCCCCTTGAATGTATTCCTCTGAGCTGGGAGTTTCACTGAAATGTTCTCATTATTCACAGTATTTTTTTCTTGAAAGTACCTGGAGCTGTATTTTTTTTTTTTTTTTTTTTGATTAAGTCCAGTTGTATGTAATTTCTGTTTTCTAGAAATTTCTCACAGTTCCTGGGTTTAGTGATGGCCCTCTTTCCTGTTTTCCAGACCACTGTGTATGTGTGTGTACATCTCCTTCTGACATCTTATGGGATTTGAGACGGCAGGGGTTGTGGGCACATATATCTCAGTCTACCATCTTGAATCCTGATCCTGTTAGCAACATCACATTTTGTATACATTGTAAATTGTTCATGATCATTTTCACACATAATTTCCCTAACTAGTCAAGTTGGCACTTAAAGTCTTCAGCAATATTTTGCATATCTCCATTACCAACTTATCTCACTGCTTTACGGCTCCAGTCACCCCCTTATATTTCCTGCCATCTGAAATTGTCCATAAATCTTTTCTCAAGTTGTTATCTAAACTTAGGCACTCTCTGCATATAATGAAGTATCTCCTTATCAATTACCCTTACTTGAAAGTCCACCTCAAAAACCACCTATTCCAAAATAGCTTTCCCATATCCTTCCCACCCATAAATAATCTCTGTCCACTCCCAGTACATCAATGGAACATTTTGTTTCTCTATGACAATGTTTATCTCAATAAACCATCTGCTACTATGCATGTCTCTATCTTCCTAACTATATTAATGCTGCTAGAGGAAAGGGACTGTGTCACATAAATACACATATACTTGTGTGTGTATCTCCACAATGTATAACTTAATTAGGTTGAATTAAGTTATATATTTTTCTCTTAAATAATGTTACAAAGCTTATCATTGTATTCTAAAACAAAAAGCTGATTCTGTTTTATTTTTCAATGCTGTGCCTTCATAGCCCATTGATATTAATATGTAATTGACCTGTGTGATTAAGCATGTGCATAGTACTGGAGAAATTGATACCCAATTATGATACTAAATGCTCCTGTGATCCCTTTTTTAAAATTTATTTTATTGAAGTATAGTTGATTTACAAGTTGTGTTAATTTCTGCTGCAGCAAAATGATTCACTTATACATATATACATACTTCTTGTGATCCCTTTATACATTGCATTATCATATCAGTTTAAATGCCGTCTCTGTTTAGACACATTTTGCTACCTTTCTTACTTGTATCTTGCTATAAAAAAAGGAATTGGCCTTTATTTTGTTTTGAAGTGTTTGTCTTAAACTATGTCCTGTAAATCTGTACGAATTTAACACTTAAATGGATTTATATTTTTGATCCTTTTTCATCAACTTAATAGTTATTTTCTTTATTTTATTTCCCTTTGGAATACTCTCTTCTTCATTAACAGGTTATTGGTGTTCCTAAGAACAAAGCTTATCAAAGAATTCATGTTATAATTTTTTAAATAAATTCATTGTTTTTAAATTGTTTTAATTGAAAAGGAGAGTTAGAAACTAGAAAATTTTGGGCCAGCACAGTTATTTTTTCTGCAGGAATTCCAATAACAAAGGTGTTTTATAGCTATACATATCTAATAGTTATTGCAACATAACAGGTTAATCAAAATGCACAAAATCACATCTAAACATTCCTGAGCAAATCCTGAAGAACACATACAAGGAAACCAAAATCTAGGCCATCAATAGTAAGGTCAACACATTTAAGATCATCAATGAGAAACCAAATCAATGAGCTCAAACCGTGTCATCACATGTCCCTGTGTTGTGTGTGAGAAAACTTGTTCTTTTATTACCTATGTGAGTTCCAAATCCAGTTTCTTTATAACTCAAAAATAGGTCCATAATGCCAATGCATTCCCTAATTTACTAACCATGTTATCTCCAGTCTGTGTTATGAACTCAGACTGGAGGCAAACAAGTATAGAAGAGTGTCAATTCAAAAGTACCTTAAACTCGTTAAGAATCTTTGGTCTTCTGCCCATTTTTGGATTGAGTTGTTTGTTTTTTTTGATATTGAGATGCATGAGCTGTCTGTATATTTTGGAGATTAATCCTTTGTCAGTTGCTTCATTTGCAAATATTTTCTCCAGTTCTGAGGGTTGTCTTTTCGTCTTGTTTATTATGGTTTCCTTTGCTGTGCAAAAGCTTGTAAGTTTAATTAGGTCCCATTTGTTTATTTTTGTTTTTATTCTCATTACTCTAGGAGGTGGGTCAAAAAAGATCTTGCTGTGATTTATGTCAAAGAGTGTTCTTCTTATGTTTTCCTCTAAGAGTTTTATAGTGTCTGGTCTTACATTTAGGTGTTTAATCCATTTTGAGTTTATTTTTGTGTATGGTGTTAGGGAGTGTTCTAATTTCATTCTTTTACATGTAGCTGTCCAGTTTTCCCAGCACCACTGAATGAAGAGGCTGCCTTTGCTCCATCTTATAACAACCCAATCAAAAGACGGGCGGAAGACCTAAATAGACATTTCTCCAAAGAAGACAGACAGATGGCCAATGAACACAGGAAAAAATGCTCAACATCACTAATTATTAGAGAAATGCAAATCAAAACTACAATGAAATATCTCACACAGGTCAGAATGGCCATCATCACAAAATCTACAAACAATAAATGCTGGAGAGGGTGTGGAGAAAAGGGAACCCTCGTGCACTGTTGATGGGAATGTAAATTGATGCACCACTATGGAGAACACTATGGAGGTTCCTTAAAAATCTAAAAATAGAACTACCATGTGACCCAGCAATCCCACTACTGGACATATACCCAGAGAAAACCATAATTCAAAAAGACACATGCACCCCAATTTTCACTGAAGCACTATTTACAATAGCCAGGACATGGAAACAACCTAAATGTACATCAAGAGGAATGCATAAAGAAGATGTGGTACATATATACTATGGACTATTACTCAGCCATAAAAAGGAACGAAATTGGGTCATTTGTAGAGACGTGGGTGGACCTAGAGACTGTCATACAGAGTGAAGTAAGTCAGAAAGAGAAAAACAAATATCATATACTAATGCATATATGTTGAATCTGTAAAAATTGGTATAGATGATCTTATTTACAAAGCAGAAATAGAGACACAGACGTAGAGAACAAATGTATGGACGCCAAGGGGGGAAGGGGGAGTGGGATGAACTAGGAGATTGGGATTGACAAATATACACTATACATGTATAAAATAGATAACTAATGAGAACCTACTGTAGAGCACAGGGAACTCTACTCAATGCGCTGTGGTGACCTAAATGGGAAAGAAATCCAAAAAAGAGGGGATATATGTATACGTATAGCTGATTCACTTTGCTGTACAGTAGAAACTAACACAACATTGTAAAGCAACTATACTCCAATAAAAATTTTAACAAAAGAAGAATCTTTAGGAGGAGGGAGGGATGCTCTAAGATTTGCTCACTTTCTCCTTTATTTTCCAGGTATTATAAAGTATTTTATATACATTACCTTACTTCTCACAACAAAAATGTGACAAAATCCATGCATACATACTTTTTGTACTCATCACACCAATTATACATCATAGCATAATATCTTAAGTACATGGGTCCTGGAAATGGATTTGAATCTCAGATTAGCTATTTATTAGCTATGCAACATTGGACAGGGTACTGAACCTTGTTGGGCCCCAATTTCTTCATCTATAAAATGGAGATGATAATCATACTTACCCCATGAAGTTGTTGAGAGGATTAAATAATTTATTTATATTTGCATTGTAGAATGGCGTGTGGTACACAGTAAGCACTTAATAAATATTAACTATATTTATTATTCTTGTCCCCAAATCCTAAAGCAAAGTTGCCCTTAACCAACAAATATCCAAACACTTTGCTGTCCTTTCACTATATTTCCTCACGTCTGCATAATTGTCATCAGGTATATCACAAAGTAATTTATAACTTTCTTTAAAAGTGTGCTATATTTCAGTCTCAAAAATCCCAGCATTGCCCATGTTCCAAAATGTAGAAATCAAAAGTGGTTTAAGGAATACTACATCGTCTTACTAGCCTAGCACATATTTTTTAAATGTGCGCAGTGTTCAACTAGGCTTTTCCTTCATAACAATTACATTTAAAAGAACTTGTTGCCACTGAAAACACCTCCTTTCAGGCCAACTCCGCCTATTTTCCTTCTCTGCTTATTGCACTTATGTGGTTGTAACAACACAAAGGAATCTGCATGATTTCAGTGCATGACTCATTTCCAGCAAATCAACACACACATTCTCAATTTTTCATGCATGAGAGACGTGTAAAACTATAAAAATGTTTGGACATTTGAGAAGACTAAATCAACAGAGAGCAAACGTTTTATCAAATCTACAAGTGAAATTAAACTTTAATTTAAATAAATAAATTCTACCATGAAAGGGGAGTTGCTATCCATCTGAGCTAAAAAGATGAAGTATAATTGTATCTATGTTAATAGATCCAGTAAGCGCAAGGAAACCGCAGCAGAGGCTCCTGTACGAACATGCTGATGATTCACAGGTGTGTAGGCATGGTTTGTAAACACAGATGGAAAGGGTGACAAATAGATAAATATATCAGTTACAATTGTGGTCTGCCCCTCTTCAAAGCTGGCATTTATTTTTCCAAATTCTTGGATAGTTACAAAAGAGGTGTCTATGAGATGACAAAGGTGTTATCAATATTCAGAGTGCCTTTCACTGAATTAACTGAGATAAAATCAACTTGTTCCCAAAATTTTCAGGGAAAAATATTTCATCAATTATTTTGTTAGTATCTGTGTTATGGTAATAGAGTAAATATTGGCTAATTCTAAAAGAGGGATAAACAATTATCAAGGTTATAAAGAATGATTGGTTTTTTTCATATCATCAAGTTGTCAAGGAGAATCACTTTTCTTAGTAACAAAGTGCATGTTGACTATATTTAACACAAATGAGTCAGGACCCCTCTTGCCAAAGAATTCATTCACTGAAACTAATGGTCTCAACCAAAACATTTTGTTACTTAAGACTCAACAATTATTATCTTTGACAGTGGTGAGTGCAAATATCAAAACATGCTTAAATACATGATGTGATTCTATTCCATATTCTTTGTTCTCAAGTAAATTACTGAAGCGTAGTGAGCGGCCCTACAAAACTTGTTTTATTTATTTAATTTTATTTTTAATTTTATTGAAGTATAGTTGACTTACGACAGTATATTAGTTTCAGGTACACAACAGGAGTGATTCAAAGTTTTTATAGATTATGCACCATACCAAGTTATTGTAATATTATTGACTATATTCCCTGTGCTATACATTACATCTCTGTGACTTATTTATTTTATAACTGGTAGTTTGTACCTCTTAAGCCCTTTCACCTATTTTGCCATCCACCCACCACTCCTCCTTCTGGCAACACTAGTTTGTTCTCTGTATCTGTGAATCTGTTTCCGTTTTGTTATATTTGTTAACTTGCTTTGTATTTTAGATTCCACATATAAGTGAAAACATAGTATTTGTCTTTCTCTGTCTGACATATTTCACTAAGCTTAATGCCCTCCAGGTTCAGCCATGTTGTTGCAAATGATAAGATTGTACTCTTTTTTTTATAGCTGAGTGATATTCTATTGTGTATATGTGTATTTATACACACAACATCTTCTCTATCCAGTCATCTGTTGATGGACACTTTAAAAATCAAAAGGAACAAAAGTCAACAAATAACTGAACATTATGCAAGCAATAAGTTGAAGATCTTTTTTTGCATCATTCTGGACGGAGAACAAAGCAGTGGTTAGGGCAAGAGCTCTAGAGCAGAAGGTGTGTGTGTGTGCAGTCCTACATTACCATTACTAACTGTGGGACCTCAGTTTCTTTGCCTGGAAATTGGGGGTAGTTGTGCCTATTTGGCTGGAATGTGGTGAAGATTACAGATAATACTCTGGAACAATGCTGGACACATAGCTTTCTATAAATGTTTACTATTATAACTATCAATTCTATAACAACTGCATTAGACATACAGGGTAGCAAACATTATTGTCAAAGGAGAGAAAAGAGAAATAGTTAGTCAAATAGCACTATTCCATGTGCTATAAAATATTTGTTTTATCATTATAAATATTCAAATACACGGCCACCTTAAGGACAGCCTGAGCCATCAGATAGGTGTTTTCCTTAAATGCTGCTCAATCTCAACTAATAACAGACCAATCTTCTCAAAGATTAAAAACACAGTTTTTTTTAAACTCTCATTGTTTAGGGCTGTCTAAAAGTATATCCAGATAAGAGCATCATTTTCAAATATCAATTGTCTCCAAACAAATTTATCCTACACTCTTGCTTACATTCCCACTAATTCAGCACTTTTTAAGAGGAGACAAGCTAATACAGGGGTTGCCCTCCCAGAATCCATTCCTCCCCTCTCTTCCTATAATTTCTATGTGGTTTAAGAAAAACTGATTCCCTCCTGTCTCAGGAGGGGTACCACATGGGACATGACTAAGACTATTCCTTCTCTCCTCTGTAATGCTTCTTGATTGGCTCAAGAAGTTGACATGCAATTCAAGCCAAAGCAATCAAAATCAATGTCAAGTCTTTTGTAAAAAATGCCTAGACATAAGAGCTCCTTAGCTCTGGGCTGTGTAGTGTGTGTGTGTAAAGACATTTTTGCTACCACGAGGGAAACTAACCTAAGAATGCAGCTGAAACCCTAAATAGGGCAGAGCCAGGAGATTAGCAAAGAACCAGAGGCTGCACCCTAAAGGCATCATGATCCTTGGCATTTTTAGTTATGTAAACCAGTTCTTTCTCTATATTATTCATAAGACTTTGTTATTTGTTACAAATATTTTTTAACATCTTTATTGGAGTATAATTGCTTTACAATGTAGTGTTAGTTTCTACTGTATAACAAAGTGAATCAGCTATATGTATACATATGTCCCCGTATCCCTCCCTCTTGCGTCTCCCTCCCACCCTCCCTATCCCACCCCTCTAGGTGGACACAAAGCACCGAGCTGATCTCCCTGCGCTATGAAGCTGCTTCCCACTAGCTATCTATTTTACATTTGGTAGTGTATATATGTCTATGCCACTCTCTCACTTCATCCCAGCTTACCCTTCCCCCTCCCTGTGTCCTCAAGTCCATTCTCTATGTCTGCGTCATCAGAACCTTTTTTTTTTTTTTAAGATTCCATATATATGTGTTAGCATATGGTATTTGTTTTTCTCTTTCTGACTTACTTCACTCTGTATGATAGACTCTAGGTCCATCCACCTCACTACAAATAACTCAATTTCGTTTCTTTTTATGGCCGAGTAACATTCCATTGTATATATGTGCCACATCTTCTTTATCCATTCATCTGTTGATGGACACTTAGGTTGCTTCCATGTCCTGGCTATTGTAAATAGTGCTGCAATGAACATTGTGGTACATGTCTCTTTTTGAATTATGGTTTTCTCAGGGTATATGCCCAGCAGTGGGATTGCTGGGTCATATGGTAGTTCTATTTTTAGTTTTTTAAGGAACCTCCATACTGTTCTCGATAGTAGTTATATCAATTTACATTCCCACCAACAGTGCAAGAGAGTTCCCTTTTCTCCACACCCTCTCCAGCATTTATTTACAAACATTTTCTAAATAATATAAGAATAAAAGAGGAGGGGCTGAGGATTTTAGTGTAGGAATCTAAAACAAAACAAAACAAAAAATTAGCTAAAAAAATTAGATACGAGTTTGAGTCAACGGTTGTTCCCTGGGGCTTTTGATCTTACTCCTTGCTACTCACAGGATAGTTGTGAAGATCAAGTGGAAAATTACATGCAAAGTATAAACACAGTGCCTGACGCATAGTACACAATGCTTGATCCTCATCTTTACACCTATCAAAGCCTCCTGAAGAGAAGATGGACAGTGCTATCAGAGTTAAGCATTTCTAATACCACAATCAAGATTTACATGAGAAAGAAACTGAATGTATATCAAAACTTTTTACCTTAACAATATATCTTCCTATTTAAAAGTAATCAAGGGACCTCCCTGGTGGCGCAGTGGTTAAGAATCCGCCTGCCATTGCAGGGAACACGGGTTCCAGCCCTGGTCCGGGAAGATTCCACATGCCGCGGGGCAACTAAGCCCGTGCACCACAACTACTGAGCCTGCGCTCTAGAGCCTGTGAGCCACAACTACTGAGCCCATGTGCCACAACTGCTGAAGCCCGCGTGCCTAGAGCCCGTGCTCCGCAACAAGAGAAGCTACCGCAATGAGAAGCCCGCGCACCGCAACAAAGAGTATCCCCCGCTTGCGGCAACTAGAGAAAGCCCGCGTGCAGCAACGAAGACCCAACGCAGCCAAATAAATAAATAAATAAAATTTAAAAAGTAAATAAAAATAAAAATAAAAGTAATCAATAGTTAAGTATATTTGGCACTAACAGTTCAACAGTTTTAAATAGAGATATTGTTTAGTGCACATTCTCTCGTATCTCAGCACTTACCTTCTGGGGCTCTCAAGTTTCCTGAGTTACTAAAGATGCTAATGTTACCCCTGGTCCTTCAAACAACCATTCACATAATACATAACTTTAATAAACTTAGGTATCTTTAACAGAGGGTGAGATGAAGGGTTCCTTTAATGTATTTATTCCTATCAATATTGACTAAGAGCCTACTATGTGCAGGCCCTGTATTAAGCTCTGGGGATACAACCAGAAACCAACAAACAAGAAGTCCTAGTCTGTGTCATACTAAGCTTTGAGTCTACTGAGAAAGACAAGCAATAATCAAACATCACACATGAATTGCAACTGTGACAAGTGCTGGAAAGAAGAGCACATGGTAGGATGAGAATTCTAAAGATGGAGACCCTTAGGGAGGTCAGGAGAACTTGCCTGGGGAGGCAATAGTTGAGGTGAGGCTCAGAAAAGGGGGAACAGAAGAGTGTACTTCAGGCACAGGGAACAACATGTGTGTGGCAAGGAAATGAGATGCAGTGTTCACAGTGAGACTTCCCACAACGACCAGGAGAGCTAGCTGAACAAGAGACTGGAGATTGTGAGGAATGTATGTTGTTCACAGTCACAGTACACTCTAGGCATCTGCTTAGTGATGCCAGATACACGTTGGCTACATATGTAAATCGGAAACTGTAATTCATCAGCGTACAATCTCTGTCAGAAAGTCAATGGTGTCTCTAAGACCTCAATGTTTATCTAAGTGCTATCTGCATCACAACTATCTGGCTTTCATCTATCTGTCTGTCTGTCTGTCTATCTATGTATCTCTTTGAAATCTCCACTCTAGACCAATTCATTGCAAGTCTTTATGGGTATAATCAAGGAATCTACATTTTTCACTATTTCCCACGGTCACTCATGCACACCATACGTTGAGAGCTAGTGATTAAAGCATCATTATTCTCTGAAAGGAATTATCTATTCTACCCTTAGAAAACAGTTCAAATAAGTCAATCTACACCTTAATAAAATGGACTATATTAGCTCTTTTAAAAATATACTAAATATTACAAACAAATGCAATGTCTTTTGTAAAGCACATATGAAATCTTTAATAAGTGAAAATCTTTTATAACTTTAAAAATACAGTTTCATAAATAATGATTCAAATACTTGAGGAAGGATGCAGACATGAAGGAGAAAGGTAAATATAACCTCCATTTTTGTAAGAGTGCTAATAGCACAAAGTGTACAGGGATTCTGTCTGGAATAGATGTGCTTTTTATAGAGTAATTTGGAGACTCAAACAATAGAGCAGCTCTCTAGTTTGCCTTATTCTTCATTTCTACATCTAGGATACTAACTATTGGATGTGATAATGAACATGAGATCAGAGGAAAAGGGATTTTTTTCCCCCATGAACTCCTTATATAGACCTTAAAAAAATAGGCATTGCTTTGGATCAGATACCCATTATCAATTTGGACAGAGAGTGTCTGAACCACTATTATCTGCAAATGATTCATGAGTGCAGGTATTTCGCTACCTGAGGATTTTAGTGAAACCATAAATATAAGAAAAGACAGAAGCTGGAATTCATAAAGGGCTTTGACAAATATCTAGGATAGAAAATTATGTCCAATCTGAAGAAAAATGTAATTTACCAATCTGACTCACCTGCTTCTGTCTATTACCAGTAGTGCCTCTTTCTTATTTACCAGCTATTTTGCATGTTAGTTTCTCCATTTCACAACAGAAAGCACAAAAGCTAACGAGCTTGCTGAAACTCTCATCGGGAAAGCAGACTTTCAATTAGGATAATAGTATCCTCATAGAGATTCACAAAGCCATGATTTAACGAGGGAAACTGAAGCTATTTCTATATTTTAAAAGTACAAAAAAGAAAAATATTATAACATGCACACACACACACATATATATGTACTTTTGGCATACGACATGTAGGCTGATATAAAAATCTCACAATACTGCCTTCCCTACTAAAATTCTTATGGTAAGAGCAACCTACTGCCATCTTAGAAAAAATAAATTCTCCTCTTTTGGCTCTACCGCCTTCCATCAAAGATATGGTTATTTGACCAATTAATTTACAGAAAACCAAACAATATACTTCTCTGACATTTATAAAGCTAATCATGCATAGTAAATCATTCAAAATTTTAAAGGTGTATTTTTCTTTCTACAATTCTTTTTAAAACACACCCACCCTTTACATAAATAAAACTTTTGAAGTTTTCATTTATCAAAAAGCACTTAAAAGCCAGAGTAAAGGAGAAACTTATAATACATGATTGACTATTGATTTTATGTGGAAATAAACAACCAGTGATATAAAATGCAAAACCTGATTTTTTTCATCATTACGACTATACCCACTATTTATAGAATGTTTTCCATGTGTCAAACATAGTACTTAATGTTTTACAAAACAATACTGCATTCAATCCTAACAATCTGTCAGGTACTTAGTATTATCCCCATTTTGTAGAAGAGGAAATGAGACTGAAGGTCAACCAGGGTACAAGGGTCAAAGCTGAAATTTGAACCCATGACCATCTGATTTCAACACCCATGCTCTTCACATGTAAGATATGTAAATGCTATTATTTTCCAAAACAGCCCAATAATTTAGCCTAATATAGAACTCTCAATATCTTAAGGTCATTTCAAGAATATAATATTTATGGCTTTTTGTGCACAAAGTTCACTCTTGTATGCCAATATAATTGGCTTGCTGGCTCTGGATTACTGATTTGATCTGCACAGTTCAAGTGATTTCTATAATGAAGAGTAGGTAACAGCTGTAGCTAATGGTTCAGGTAAAATTTTGTGACCTTAAAAGAAAGGCTTTTTCCTCTAAAGAAATTACTAGCTTACATTGGATTATTTGACCTTTCAGTACTAAACTCTTACCCCCTGAAATAATTCACCCACTAAAATTCCAAAAAAGTTGGTATCAGATCAACAGAGTGAATAGTTCAGAAGGCATCTAAATGGAATACTACTGTGTCCACTTCTAGGTAGAGAACTGAGAAATACTTGCCCATGTCTGTACCATAGAAACATATATATATATATATCTGGCATTTCTTCTTGATACCTGCTATAATACAAATGGGCCTGAAAGAGATAGTAACTTATACTTCATCATTTATTTACCTCTCAGTGTGGACAGGTTTATCAGAATCTTTCTTGGGAGAAAATTTGTTTGTAAACGAGAAAGTGAACAAAAGATGGGAAGCTCAGCATCTGGCAGAGTGAGAAGCTAGTGAAAGCAGAAGCTGCTGAACGGTGAGGGGCTGTCAATGGACAGGCAGAGAACATCAACAATAGATGCTCCCCCACCAGGCCGATCTGGCCATGATCCACCAGTTCTGAAGACCATTCTTGCTCTGGGAGCAGATTCAGCTTCAGTGGTTGGTCCAGGGACTGACTGAGCATTCCTGAGTGCTACGTGCAGGCTTGCAAAAAGGAGTTCTGCACTGCCTGCAGCTCTGTCTCAAACACCAGGCAACTACCAGTGAGGCTTACCACAGACACCTAAGCACTCTGAAGCCAGTACACAAATTCCTAAGATAAGGGTAAAATTTTTTAGGCAGTGGACATATTTTGAGACCTTATTAAGTCTTCCATCTTTGGAGACCTGCTTGTGGAGTATAAAGGGTTAGACATTGTTGAGGCATCAGAGGGTCAATCCAGCCCTTCTGCACCCTCACTCCAGTGCCTGAGTCTGCAATCCCGTTCTTCCTAACTAGAAACCTGACTATTATACTGCCCCTGGAAGGGGTGCTTTAGACTATTGCTGACTTGAATAAGCCAATACATTCTCCTCAGAATTGTTCTGCAACCTCTCCACAAAAATGTCAGAAAGAAATTCTAAATACCTGAATCATGTCATGGCACCTAGAGGACTTTGCTGAGAATTGGGGATGGGGGGAGATCAGAAGCAGAGAGAGAACATACCTTTTGTATATTTTTAACCATAATCAATTACTTTATTTCCTGATTGAAGAGTATTCGCCATCATTTCATTATAGAGAATCATCTACAAGATAAGATTCAAAAATGAAGTGATAACTTGGAAGCTAAAAAAAGACACACAGCCCCTTGCTGGGTGTGCCCAAATAGCCCAACTAACCTGTCTGCAAGGAGTGTTCCCCAACAATAAAGCTGTTTTTGTTTTTATTGGATTTTTGAAAGTAAATTGATGAAGGTCATTTTATACTTACACCCCACATAGGGGGGTGAGGTGACTTAGCTCTTCAAAAGTCTCTGAGGCCACTTATTTAGATACAGAAGGCTGCAATCATAGCTTCTTCTGTGGCAAAGGAAAAAGAAGCATAAGATTGCATAAAGGGTAACAACAGCTCAGTATCAAACGGTGGGAAAAGCTGTAGAAGTTGAACTAGTACTGGTTAATCTCAATTATTGCTCTGTGACTAGATAGAGGCATTTCAGATCACTCTAATATATATATATATATCCCGTGTCTGAATGACCACAGAATAAAAAAACATAGACTGACCAGGGAACATATCTGCTAACTGTATGAATATGTTACTGATCAAACATGCCTACTTTATTTTAAATATGTACTACATGAAAAGTAATCCTTGCACTTTATCTTCTGCATAAGAATTTACTCCCCTCAAATTACCATTCATTTTATTATAGCAGTGGCAACTATCGCAATATAAAGAAAATGTTTCATACCTACTACTTCCCTGCCTTAAATGACTCCTAGTTTAAAAAAAAATAAAAAGAGAGAAAAGAACAGAAAAAAAGGATAATGTAAAGTTCAACCATCAAAAATGGCTTCATTAAGATCCTTAATGAAGCACATGGGAGCCATTTATTGACTCCTCAACTATTAAGATGGAACATTATTACTGCTTTAATAGTATTTCCATTTTCATTTAGGAAATAACTAATCAAGGGATCAATGTACCAAAGACTTTATTTTCTTTCCCTTGGGTCACTGCAAGTACATTTTTTAAAATGCAAAAAACGTAAGAGCGATTCCCCCTGGCACCATATCGCATGAACAATTTAAAGAAATAACAAGAAGGGTGAAAGGTCAACAGCTACCGATCTGAGCAGTTATAAAACAAATGCAAACTCTGGGAGTGGACAGTCTCCCTTTCTGGGAGAAGGAAGGGATCCCTTCCTCAGCACAGAAGCTTCCCCTCCAAGGTATGCAAAATGCCTGCACCCTGACCTGCTGTCAACCCGGGAAACATTTCTATTTCTCGGACTCACTTAGAATGCAAACTACTGTTTTCCTGGTAGTTCTCACAGCTCTGCTTCCTTTGAGGTACAGATGTGTAGCCACAGAACCCAATCAGATAACGCCTATTTACATATTTATAAAGTCTCCTGTAAAATCTCCTATCAATTGTTGCAGCTATATATAGGCCTTTCAAAGTATCTTGTGGGCCCAGCGCTCTACTGCATCGCTCCCTTCAGGAATCCTGATATATCGCATAATGTGATTTCAATGTAAATGGGGCCCATCACACAATCACACCACTTCACAAACTCTTTTCTGCTGGGGTAGCTTAAATCTAAACACACTCAAGCAGCTTGCTGCACTGGAGCAAGATTTCTTCCACATTTAAAAAAATTTTTTCAAAAAAAAAAAAAAAAATCCCAAACCCTAACACAACAATGCCAGGGAAAAAAAAATCTGAACGTTTTCTGCAGAAAGATGGGCTGTCTCCAAATCCTTGTGCCTATCAGACAAATTAAAGTAAATCAAGCATGAAATGAAGCCGAAGAGCCCCGAGATAAGGCTCCTTTAAGTCGTTTACAGATTAGGATAGGGAGAGGTGCATCTGGTCTCCGGCAGCGAAGGAGGACAGTTTCTCAGCTCACAATAGCAGCCTGTGTATAGGATTACCTTACCTTGTCACTGACAAGGGAGGAGGCGCCTGCAAAATGTCTCTAACTAACTTCCTAATGTCCCTGGGTAAGTTCTCTTATTAAAGTATTAACTGTTACAATGAGAGAAATACATTTTGATAAAACCAAACCAAAAAAAAAAAAAAAAAAACAACTCCCACAGACTGATTTATGAACTGGTCCGGAGCTGATAAACTGAGGGGGGGTGGGCGTCGACTACCAGCAGATGAGCCTCTTCTCTTATCAGTCAGGATTCTGCTGCTAGAGACAGAAGCTGATAAGTTTCCAACAGGAATCAGTGACGCGGCCAGGAAACTGTGCGTTACTGGTTGGACTGGTGCTCTAGCAGCTGCCAAGAGGACCTCTCGTGTTATCAGATGTGATGTTGCTGCTGTAAACAGTGAAGTATTCTCCTAGAGAAACTGGAGGCTCCCTCAAAATGCTATGCGATTAATGGTTAAACTATAACATGAAGTGGTGTAAGACTTCCTTGGAAGCATCTGGAATTCTACAGCTTCTCAGCTGAAGACCTTTTCGTTCCTTGGCACTCTGAGCAGCCTGGAAACTCCCCCCTCTTTCCTTCCTTGACAAAGAACTTTTTCTTCTCCAATAAATTTTATTTATACCTTGTTTCAATCTAAGGAAATCCTTAATTTTCCACCACCACAAAGAGACTGCAATCAACCCAACCTACTCATCAGTTTCAATTACTCTCAAGAATACATTCTAATTCAGTTTTATGATGAGACAGAGTGGTGGTGATGGGAGGGGGTGGGCAGGGTTACTCTTTTCTCCTCTTAATCATAAGTCAACCGATTGAACCTGGAACCAAACAAGACGTTCATGTTGTTGGCCGGACCATCTCAGTGCTCTGTGGTCAAACCAACTGAGAATGAAACGGAGTACAGTTGTTTTAGGCCATGACGTATTTTACTCTCTACTCCAGTAGAAGCTATTTTATTGTGCCGAATGGTACATAACATTTTATTGCACTTTACAGTTTACATCGTGCTGTCACTTTTCATATTTGAACTTCACATGTACCACTTTGAGATAGGCAATATTACCATAAAATTATGATGAATAAATTGAGGTTCAACAGGATTAAAAGACTTGCCCAAAATCACTGGGTTGGTTAGATGCAAAGTCTGAACTTGTAACCAATCCCCATATTCCTTCTCAATATGTGATACTGCCGAACTAATTACCTCATCTTTGGATCCAAGGACTCAAGAGGCAGTTCTCAGGTGCTTTGATGATAGACAGGTATTCACCCCCAGTCTGGGATCACTTGTAGTCAATGATTTGTGTGGACTGGAGCATTCCAGAGACACAACATATATTTTAAAATGTGAATATCTGGTAAATGCTAATTCAGGTAGATTATGATTTTCTCTTAGGTAACTCTATTCAGGAGCTCTTAGGTTAAAAAGTAGAAAATCATCTTATTAATACTACTACTAATGAAATATTTGTTTGAATGAATTTTAAACTTGGCCTTGGTCTGACATACATGGATTCCCTCTGCTCTCCTCTCTCAACTTTTCCGAAATTGTCTCTTATTAATATACCTCTTAAAGGAATCTGCTTCAACCATACTGATTTATGTGGTTTTATATTTTCTTTATTATCTGTGTTGAAATATTTATGTAAAAATAATTCAATGAACCTTTTACTGATAATGTCTCTTATAAGTAATAAAATATAATGTATGCAATTTTATTTAATGATATTTCTCAAAGTTCCAGACAACAGAACAAAATAGTCCCAAGGCAAGAAATCTTTGAGAGAGGTTCAGGAGCTGGAAAGGAAAATGTTTAAAATATAAAGCAGTTTTCTTTTTTAATATTACATTTAATTTTTCTTAGAAATCTGAATTAGAAGTTTCTACTCATCATGGAGAAAATTTAGAATCAAATGTTATAAAATACTTGGGAAATAAATCCGAATAATAAGCTCTGTGTGTCTATGTGAATATAGGTGAAAACGTGATGAAAGTTGCATGTTCAAAACACTTATGAATATATCTGTAATTATTTTCAGTGGAGTAGGTTGAGGATAATCCTTCTCTCGGCACAGAATTGATATATTTACAAATCTGTGACCAAATGATGATATCTAACAAGTGCTCTGCTTGCTGCTCCAAAATAATAAACTATCTTAAATTATGCCAAAAAAGATAAGAGACATGCTTTATTTCCCCATTTATTAGTACTGTGAGGAGGTGACATTTATTCACGATATTTACAGTGCTTCTTTACACTTGACTTTGGGGAAGGCACTTTTTTTTTGCTTCTTCACTGTGTGTGATTTGGAAACAGATTTATTCATGCTTTAAAAAATACCATACAGTTAAAGAAAGAGTTACAATACGTTCTTCCTCGGTAAAATATTTCTGTCAAACACAGGCCAAAATATTCTTCATATATTTTATGTCATATTTTACTATTATTGGAATTTGAAACTTTAAAATTTCCTTATACAATGGACATAAAATAGATTTATGGTATCACATTGTATTGCCTTCTGTATATAAATTGCCTATATATAGATATGTCATATATATATGTCATTGATTACCACTGATTAATCATTAGTTCAGCTCTACCAATCTTCTGAAAGAAGTAGTAAGAAGATTTGAGGTGTAACACACACTGGAATCTTTCTTAATTATAGGGTTTTTAGTGAAACACGGTAGCATTTGATTAATTCAAGAAACAGCAAAAGCCAAATATATTTTGATCTTACTGACTTCACTGGAATGTTATTAGAAAAGTATGTTTAGACATCATTTAAATATGCATTTGTTGTTTGGGGCTATTTTCCTCCATAAGTTAAAGATCTTCTAAAACAAACATGATTTTGAGTTTATATCTATATGGTGAATGAATGTAGAAATAAATTAAATGGCCATACATTCCAGTATGTATTAGCTGTCTGTGTGTTTCACAGACAGACCCAAATCAATCTGACTGAAAGTTACCATTCTTAAACATTCTGTTGTTGATATTTTTTCATACTAACAAAGTGCTGCTATGACTAGTAGTAGTGGTAGTAGTTACCAGTTACAGAGGACCTACTGGATGTGCACTGAATGAGAGGTTTGTTTCTTCTTAAATATATTACATCTTTTAATTCTCACTACAGTCAACTTTACAGAGTAAATACAATTGCTTTTATTTTGCAGCTCAAAAACCTAAGGCTCAGAAACCTCAGATAATGGTCAAGAATCAGGATCCACAGCCTCCAGGTCTGTGTGATTCCAGGCCCACGCTGTGTCTGGCTGTCTAGTATTACTTCATACATACAAATTGGACTGACATTTTTACATATAGTCAACAATGTTTGTTTTAAAGCCACCATTGGTAATAATTTATTATTATAGATACTTTTTTTTTCCTTTTGGAAACTTTTAAAATTAATTCCCCATAAGAAAACACTAGTATTCTGATAATAATTTATGAGAAATATAATTAGATACTATATATTTGTTCTTTTTAAATTTTTCCCTTCCTTAGGAACCCAAGTAAATATAATAAAGGTAAGAATTCAATAAGGTGTGTGAAAGTAAGGACTAGAAAGATCTATTCCTAGCTAGAAATCATTATAAGATGGTGTTAGAACAAGGTTGCCATATACCAGTTCATGTGCTAAATCCATGATCCTAAAGCCATCACTAACTTTGCACTGTCACAACATCCCTATTTCTACATGTTATATCAACATCTGCTTAACTTAACGGTGTTTTGACTCAGGCCAGGAACTGAAAACATATCATAAAAGTCAAACTAAAAAGCACTCTGGCCCTGCTTTGGTTAATCATATCCGATTTAAGAAGGCTCTTGAAGTTCCGATGCCATCACTTCTGTGATTTCTCTTTGAAGAGTTTCTTAAATTTAGGAAACGTAATTTTTCTACACATCACTAGGAAATTGCAAATTACGTGAGGGAAATGGAGCCAAAGTTTGTCACACTTGTTAACAGTGATGGCAGTATCTGTCTGTCTCCGAACGTCTTCCATTTCTCCTCTGCTCTCGCTACTGCTTATCAACTCTCCGTCAACCATATTCACTGAGCAATCTTGTGTTCCCCTAGACTAAATAAAGACGAGATGATAATATCCTCTTCTGTCTTCCTGTATGCAATTAAGAAGGATGAAATGGGCAGTGCTCTTGGCAGGAACTCTCAGGGAGTTGTGGAAGAAAAATGTTTAAGAACCACTCCCTTGGATTTAATCCTAGGGGAGTTATCTCTAAGAAAGCCCTGCTGGTTATTTCTTGAGAATCCACAGAATACGAACGTTTTTTAAAATAACGGCAGCTCTAATCAACTATCTGCAGGGGAATGTTATTCATAAAATCACAGGGTCCAAATGGTGCCACAAAACAGGATGAATACCCAACAGAGACTGCAGTAACTGCTAAGTTTCAAAATCCATCTGCTGTGAACCAAGGAGTTAGGTTAACCACTGAATCACTTAAAAGCCATTGTTTTCTAGGTCATCATCAATGGAGGTTCTAATAAGAACATGTTTCCCTCCTCTACTACATACCTCTTCTACTCAAATAGCTTTAAATGAGGCACTATAAAACGCAGATAAATAATACCTTCCTTAAAGAGTGCTTGTCACTATTCAGTGGAACTGTGTGCTAATAAACATTAATTTTTATTATTTCTGCTCTACAAATAAATTTGAGAATGTTTAGTTTTCGTGGCACTCTCCTGTTAATTCATTAAGAATATTATCACATGACCCTGGTCACAGTTATCTAAGTATGGCTCACTGATACTTTGGAACCAGTTCCCAGTGTGAAGAGCCAGTCTTTTTTCCTATCTTTTATCTGTTTCATTCCCATGACCTTTATCTTGTTTTTTTCCATAGACTATTTTCACAAAATATCAAAATTATTTATAAATTTTTTTCTTATCTACAAAGTTATTAACAATTTTTTTACTGCTCACCATCATACGATCTGTAAACTAAATGTTCTCAAATCTATGATCTAGGTCATGATAAAGGTGCTCCATTCAACTATTTCTGGGTCATTTTAATATCAACATTCCTTCCTGCTTAATATAAAAGCCCTCCTCTACTCTCTTCTAGTTGCTTCCTTTGAGTATGGTTTCTATTGAGTTTAAGAAGATAATTTATTCTCAGGGAGCCCATCAGAATACCAAAAGTTATCTGACACCACCACTCACACACCTTGGACCAATAGTTATGATTGAAATAATTAGTAAAACTGATAGCTTTATTTGTATGTTATTCATTCCCTGGACTATCACCTTTTAGATGTGCCCATGAGATACAAGATGCTGATGATGTTGGGCTCTCTTTTTATTATAAAAGAGATTTGGCTTAATGTGCCTCTATGCCAGTCTAATTTCATCTTCATCAAAGGAAACATAACTGGTCTTATAAATGATACCAACCTGCTTGTATGCCAATCTATAGGGCCCCTATGGATGATGACTGATTATCAACCATGGAGTATGAATCCACAGACAACTGTGCACTCAACTAACCAAAGTACGGTCTAGACCGTATCTTCCTCGCTTGTTGATGAGAATGTCATGTGGAGAGGAATCAAAAGCGTTACTGAAGTCCGGATAGATTACATCTATTACTTTGCCCTTATCTACATGGCCTGTCACTCTATCATAGAAGGAAATTAAATTGGCCTGGCACAATTTGCTCTTCACGAAACCGTGTTGGTTGCTACCCACTAACTTTTGCTCTTCTAGATGATTGTAAATTGATTGCTTGATGATTTGCTCTAGTATCTGCCTTGGTATCAAAGTTAAGCTGACTGGTCTATAATTACCAGGATCATTTTTTTTTCTCCTTTTCTTTTTTAAGGATGGTCACTACTTTTTCCTGCACGTTTTATGTTCTCCCACATATTCATTAGTAATGTTTCAGTTTCAAGCCTTCAATATCTTTAGCATATATACCTTCAATTCTTACATTTTGATTGTGTCTATTTATTTAAAATTTATATTCTTCTCTAATCTAGTCCTATGCTTCCAAAATGGGTATAATTAACTCTATAATATTATAAATTGAACCTTTCTTGAGTAATGCAAGTACTACCTAAAGAAAGCTTGTTGTTAAAATAGATTTTCTAAATCATCACTCTCTCTTCCCTGATATATCATTTACTATCTTTTGGGGAGCCATCTTACTTTAAAGTTGAACATTTAATTTGCATGTACTTTTACAGTCCATATCTATTTTTATCTAAGTGTTTATTTTATGTCATCTTTTCCATTCTTAATATAAGTAAAAATGTATATTTACTTTATACATAATAAACTTTGATACATAATGGCATAAATTTAAAAAGTAACAGAAATATATATGCTTCTTTTGGATAAAAACATTGTGTTCTTAATTTTACCTATTTAACATGTGTGAAAATGTCAAAAGGATATAGGAGAAAGGTCTTTTATAATATAGTTTATGCTGATAAAATGCAAAATTATAAACTGAAGAGAAGTCAATTAAAATATGCATTGCTAATAAAGTTATTACACAAAAAAGAAGATGGTGGCTAGAATTAAAGTTAAGAAATAGCAAATATAAAAATAGCTATATGATCGTTCTTTCCTAAAAGGGAAACACTGAAAGTCAATAGAATTGGTGACAAAATTCAGATTAGTGTCAGTCTATATAAAATTAGATGCAGAGTACATCTTGTTCATTCTCACTAAGTAAAACAGTAGTTTGTAATCAGTAAAATAAAAGATTAGACTGCAGGAAATACATTACATTTAAAATAAGATCAGTTAGAAGGGTTAAAGCAATCAAAAATTTTTCATAGCAAAAAAATTGTGAAGCTGCATCTCACAACATCTAAAGAGTCTCAGGAAATAAGCAGAACCCACGGAAATGTATACAACTAGACTCTACATATTTCAAGGACACAGGAAAGATGGACTCAAGATGAATGTATGTATATGATTACTAATATTTAGTTATATGAATCAATTTTTAAGTATAATAGTGTGCTAAGTGATTTGATTTCTTTAACTCTTGCCTCCACATTGTGTATCTTTTTACCCACTTTTTACAAAGACCACTATTTAGATTATATACTAATTTAATAAAAGATTTTTTTTTAAACAAAGCGTATATAAACCATCTTATTGCTGAAAATTTACAGCTCAATTATCAATGCTTGGTGATAAGTAAATTCATATTGTTTGAACTCCACAACCAAATAATTGCCCTTACCAGAACAACTCTGGAAGGAAATAAGAAAATTCTAAGGGCTGGACACTACAAGTCAAAACTGTTACAGTGACAATTGTCCTTACAAGTCCAGACTTGATCATCTGTATCAATGAATCACTTTCTCTTAAATTTCTATAAAATTTTTTTTTTTGGAAGCAACCATTCTAGAAGTAAATAGATGCTTAACAAATTTTGATTAAATTTTTAATTTTTATTTATTTCAATTTCAGCAGCCTTCATAGTTTTAAAAAAGTACTACCTACCTCTATACTTATCTTAGCTTTTGTTTGTATCAGAATTCTCTAAATTAGAATTCTAATGCATATTTTAACTGAAGCACACTCAGGAAATATTCTTTAATTTATGCAAACACTTCAATGGAATTTTGTAAGACAAATTATTTTTTAAAAAACCCATAGATTGGGCTTCCCTGGTGGCGCAGTGGTTGAGAATCTGCCTGCCAATGCAGGGGACATGGGTTCGAGCCCTGGTCTGGGAGGATCCCACATGCCGCGGAGCAACTAAGCCCGTGAGCCACAACTGCTGAGCCTGCGCGTCTGGAGCCTGTGCTCCGCAACAAGAGAGGCCGCGATAGTGAGAGGCCCGCGCACTGCCATGAAGAGTGGCCCCCACTTGCCGCAACTAGAGAAAGCCCGTGCACAGAAACGAAGACCCAACACAGCCAAAAATAAATAAAAAAACAACAAAAAAAACCCCCATAGATTTATGGTTAGACAGAATGTTTTTGTGATTATAAAATTTTCTCCAATACTATAAAACTAAATATAAGTTAGCTAATAAACCATGTATTATCACTTCCTAAAACCTAAACTTCTGTCTCTTTCTTTTTATTATATCCAGGGAAAATTCAGTATAGTTGTTCAATTTCAATAGCTGTCAAAATGCTTCGCCCATCAGAAATGTTATTGTTCTTGGAAAAAAATTATAAAATACATACGATATGGATTCAGGCCAGAAATGACACCTCATTTAGTTGTAAATATAAAAATGTCATGCACTCACTTTATTTAGAAATACTCCTTAAGTGTTTGGTTTATACTGACATTCAACCAATCTGTGTTTATTCTCAAATTTGAGCAGGATATTTCCTTATCTTATGTTTAAAAAAACTATTCTATCAATAATTTCTAAAGACATATTCTTCTCATGAAGATATTTAGCATACTATTTTGCAGGCTAAATAATATGCAACCTAGTTCATAAAGGGTGATATAAGGGAGAAATCATTAGGTTATCACAATCATAAACTCACAGTATAATAAAAGTTTTTGAATATTTCACCAATAATGTACAGAAAACAGTTTATGAAAATTAAAGTTTGGAATTGAAGAGTCTTAGACAAATCATTAAATTTATTCTTCTCTGCAATAATGGAAAGAATAGCAGTTTCACCAAAATACAAAACAAAATGTATCCAAGATTATTTGGTGCCTTGGAATTGCACATAATTATATTTTTTTTACCCAACTTATAACATTTCCATGTAGCAATTGCCTCATGATCACTCTAAGAAGGCTTGACTTTACTCTTGTAATTGCAACCCTACATTTCTAATCACCCCCTACCGCAAACTTCCCTCCATGCCCACCTAACTAAAAGCTCTTTTTGCTCTTTCAATTGCTATTTGCAAAACTCCTGGAACCCTTATGAACCAATTAATTTTGGCTAGAAATATGACAACTGACACAGGGTGGGAGGGGTTCAAAAGAAGTATTACAGAATAAAGTTTAGGCATTTAGAATGTGTGGGATATGAAAAAGAGAAAGAAGAAAGAAGTGTGAAAAGCAAGGACGGCTATAGAATCTGAACTTGGAATCTGCTAGCCTTCCAATAAACCCTTAGAATCCCCCCTTTAGCTTTCAGATATATTTTACTCCAATTTATGACAATCAGTGCCTGAAATTCCACCAATTATGGGTTCACTTTGGTTTACAAGCATTCTCTTTATAAAAGTAAATAAAGTCTTGGAGTATGACTCTGTCATCCCCACCTTTCCCATTTTTTCTTCCTAGTATCCAGCAGAGATCCCTTATGCTGAAGTCACATTCTCTGAATTGTGGTAGGAAGGAAATTGTGTAGCGGCCAGGTCTTGGGGGCAGGAAAAAAAGAAGGAATACAAGTAGAGAACACCTACAGGGAGAGGTGGGAAGGGCAGAAGAGGAGACAGACATGCCAAAGCAAACTATGCCGATTTAAACATTTTCCTGGAATTTGCTATGAGCTCAGAAATAGAGAAGAATCTCTCTTCCTACACTTTCTATTCCACACTTCCAATCTTATTACTGACTGCATGGCCCAATGCCTGCAAGGATCCAGAAACTGAGTTGTGCTCTTATCATAATTCCGCTATCCTCCCTATGAGTTCATTAGATAATAATGGACTGGCCTCAATGGCTTCCATCACTTGCAGGTCAAGTCTAAATCTGTTTGCATAGCATGCAAGGCACATATTAATTCCCCTGTCCATCTGAGCTCTCCAGCTGCACTGCCAGCCCTCTCAATCCAACAGGACTGAACTGTTTAGAGGCTTTCAAAAGTACCCTTCTTTCTCTTAGCATCATACCTTTGTATATACTCTTCCTTCCACATCGCCCTTCTGCTAACTCTTCCTCCTCTTCCTATTGGTTGACTGGTGCTAGAAGCAGATGCTTGGTACATCAAAATGAAAAGACAGGAACTTCAAGTTCGAAGTAGAGGAGCGGCAGCTATGTAAATATATTTACCAAATATTAAATGGCTAAATTGGAAATTGTACAAAGTGTATTGGGGCATAAGATGTTCCCAATTCTTCTCCAGAAAATCTTTTCTGCTTTTCTTAGAGGAAAACGGAGCGCCTGGCACCACACTGGCCACATAGTAGGTGGTCAATAAACACGTCTGATGAGGAAAGTAATAAAAAGAGAATCAAGTGAAATTTCCACAAAAACTCTCTTTATATATAAACAACTTCATTATCACGGACCAGTCTTAAGGTAGAGACTGTATACATATTATGCTTAAATATGTAGGTAGAAAAAGAACATTTAAAATTATTCTTTTATTTACATAATTTATCTTCAAATTGAAACTTTTTGTTGTTCTTTCAATATTCTAATGTACAGTGGTGAAACAGGGACTCAGAATTTGCACTCAATTTCCTAGCCATGGCTCCACTCCAGCAAAACTCTTCTTCATGACTGCCCTATCTACTCCTAAGCTTCTGCTTTTATAATCTTTCTTCCTTCCTTCCCTCAAGCTACCTAAAAGAAATACAAAGTGTTGTGTAATTCTGAAGTAAAAAGATTAATGTTTGGTACATGTTTATTTTTTTTCAGTGTGAACACAGTATGGACGGGAAGCCAGTCCAACTTAAACTTTGCTATGCCTTGATAATATTGGCAGAACATTTCAATTTTTTTCAGCACCACGTGTCTGAAACAATAGCTCGATGACACCAAATTTTTATTTAGACTTTTGTTTAATTATTTTATTTTTATCCAAAAAATCCCTTTGCTAACTGTTGACATCATACTTTATCATACATTATGTTACTCAAGATTAAGTTTGGAATTAAAATGCTTTAAGAAGCATTTCAAGTGAAGTGGGATCTTCTAATATAGTGCTCAGCCAACAGATATCACCAGAGTCAAGAGATCAAGTTCAACATCACCAGTAATAAGACGTATCAACAGTGTGAGTTGCCTGACATGATGCATGGAGAAAGGCACACCATCATTTTTCTGAGATGCTTGCCAAAAATGCATCTCTATCTAATCATGAGAAAATATTAGACAAAACCAAATTTAGAGACATTCTACAAGATAACTAAGCATTACTCTTCGAAAGTGTCATGAAAAACAAAGAAAGATGAGGAACTGGCACAGATTGGAGTAAGGAGCTATGAAATCTAAATGCAATGTGGAATTGTGGAGCAGACCTTGGAACAGAAAAAGGGTATAAGTGGTTTAAAAAAAATCTATGAACTCTTAATAAAGTCTGTAGTTTATTTAATAGCACTGCATCAGTGTTAATTCCTTGCTTTTGATAACCCTAATATGGTTATATAAGATGGTTAACATTAGAATATATTTAAAAATTAGGAAGCATATCAAATAAAGTGGTGGAAGATCCATGAAAAAACGGTATCCTCTGCTTTCTAATATGTTTGTTTTTTCCTTTATCCACTGAACACGTGACTACTGAGCCAGGTACAATACTTTCTGCTGACAATATACAAATTAATGAGGTGTAATTACTGCCCACAAGGAGATGAAGATGTAGTGAAGGAGAGGGGTACACAAACAGATGACTAAAAAGTAAACAAGATGTTCAAGGCTATGATAAATCCAAGAGTAGTGGGAACTAGTGATGGGTGAGGGCAGGCCAGGATTCGGCAAACCACAGCCCATGGACCTAATCTGACCCATCAATCATTTTTGTACAGTCATGAGCTAAGAATCGTTTTTACATTTTTAAATGGTTAAAAAATATAAGAATAACATTTCATGATATATGAATATCATAAGAAATTCAAATTTCTGTGTCTATAAATAAATTCGAAATTTCGCCAATAAAAATTTTGTCAACTTTTTTTAGCTTTTAAGTACTCACATAATATTCTTCATTTTTCCTCTTGGTCCTCAAAGCCTAAAACATTTACCAAACTAATCTGGACAGAAAATCTCTACCAACTCCTGGCCTAGGCCAATGGTCCTCAGATTTTGGCATGCATGAGATATCCCTGGAGGGCTTGTTAAACCATAGATTGTTTGGTGCTATGCTCAGAGTTTTGATTCAGTAGTTCTTGGGCAGGCCTTGAAAATTGGTACTTCTAACAAGTTCCCAGGTAATGCCGTTGCTGTTGGTCCAGAGACCACACTCTGAAAACCGTTGACCTAGGTATCTTGTTCAAGGGGCAACGTGAAAGGCCAAAGGTACAGAAGGAGAGAGAGGACATTCTAAGTAGAGGGCATATGGAAAGGCCTGGAAGTAAGGAAAAGGGCAAAGTCCTATGTGATAGATTCAAAAGGATTGATGATAATGGCCCTTATGAAGGCAAAAGCACTGGGACAGAGACAGATTCAAGATGTCATTCAAGGATGGCTGTGGTTTTTTGGCTTTGGGAATGGATAGATGGTGGTGGTTTTCACTGAAAAGTATAATGCAAAAGGAGTAGCTGACTTGGAAGGAAAGTTGCAAAATTCAGTCTTAGATATGTTGAGTCTGAGATGACTGGTAGTTACTTTTTTGGCAGCAGCTTAGAAGTGGGATCCATGTTAAAGCTACAGATTTGGAAGTGACTGCCCTACTTATGCCCTAGATATGGATGAGATCACAGAAAGCATGTAGGGTGAGCAGAAGTCAAAGCTGAGAAAATCTTAGGGAACACCAACGTTAAGGAGGTCTCAAGTGGATGGAAAAGAGGGCAACTAGAACAATATACAGATAGTTGCACAAGAGATATGGTTATATGGGAGGTCAGATAAGCTAAGGAATAAGTGGCCCATGGATCTAGTAGGCAAGATAATGCAGAAAATTGAGAGGTTTGGTACTGTAGCATGGGGGTAAATCAGAGAAAATACAGGGACATAATTTCTAGAAGGTTTGCTGTAAAGGAAAGAGAGACAAAGGACTGCAGTTAGAGGCAACATAAGCTATAAATAAGAGGACAGATTAACTGCTTGTCTCTCTATTGATAGATCAATCTATTGAAGATAATATTGTTAAGGGCTTGCAGTAAAATGTGATGGTTTGGCATATCACTTTGGGGCCAAAGAGGCTAAAGCTGCCAAGTGGAACTGAGGCCAAGATGGGAGAATCTGATAAGCACAGCCTACAGTCTGTAAATGTCTGTCACAAACTTGGCATGACATCATCAGGTGATGTCATGAGTATAGCAAAAGATGTACTTCTCTTATCACTCGCAGAGCATGTTGTGTGGTATGAGGTAAGAAGATTGTCCGAATCTCAAGGTAAAAACTGTGAAAGAATGGGGACTTCATCATCTTTTTTCCAGGGCTTAATCTAGAAATAATTGTCACTTATAAGCATTTGCTTTTCCAAAAAGAGTCTGATCCTTTCTATATCCTACCACCAGAATTTCTAGCACAGATCAGTACCTCCAAGAAACATGCAGAGTTTTCTTTGTATACAAAGTATCTGCTAAGTTAAACGCTGGAGTGCCGATAAATGAGAAGCTCAGAGCTTCGTATGAGGCCAAACTACTAACTAGTAACCTTAGGATCAACCTATATTCTGTAAGAACAAACTTTTAATTTGCAATGGAAGTCATTAAGAGAAAATAATTAGACCTATAGCATTTCCAAGACAAGGTATATTTAAACACATTTAAGTCCTACCATATAACTTCTTTATAAATGCTGCTTCCACAAGAGTTAAATGATTGAGGTCTCAAGTTAACTCAGAGTCGAAGAAAACTGAGTCAGCTAAAAAACACACAAAATAAATACTATATAATATTAGGAAGCAAATCCCCTGGGCATCCCCAACTATTGCAAATGTAGGCCATTAATTACTATATATTTGTATATTATATTTTACTTTGAAGTGTCATAAATATAGGTTGCATTGGAAAATTATAAAATCTATAAAAATTCTCATTATATCTATTTACATTAATTTCAGAACAGCAGCTTCCCACCTAATTCTAATCATTGCTAATAAGCATTGTTAAATGAGAGTTTATCGTATGCTAAGAATTTTATGTGTACTATTATATTTACTACTACAGAATTCTATTTAAAAAAATACAACTACTGCCTTGAGCTGAACAGAGCTATAAGCAAAAAATAAAAATCTCACAATATTTCTTTACTCTGATGGTAGTGAAATATTTCTTACCTTTGTTATACTATACAGATACTTTGTTGGCCATTTTCTCTCACACATAATTTTTCCAAAAATAAATATATATTATTATTCTTCATTAAAAAGTGAAATAAATGTGAACACAAACACTACTTTATATAAAATAATATCCTTCCAGTTTCACATATTTTAGAAAGATCAATACTATTTTTTGCAGTACTAGAGACAATCTGGGATTCTGGCAGCAATTACCTGTAGTGGGGTTTCAGTACAAAGTATCAAAATCTTTAAGGTTTTTACACATATGTCAATTAAACATATGTAACTGACATACAGCTAATTAGTATGTGGAAAGTTTATATTTTTAAAAAGCACAAACAATGGATGTATTTGTGGAGACTAGTGTTTTAAGATGGATTATAATTATTGTCTAATGTGGAGCTTGCAAGTATACAGTAAAATAGCAAGTATATTTGGTTTTCTTTGTTTCAACACAATTTGTTAAATTGATTTATCCCTTCCATAATGAATGTTGTTGGTATATGTAGGTTTTGAAAGACTGGAGCTACAATAATTACTTATAAATGACGATTCAGAAGGAATCTGAAATAACAAGAGCTGAAGGACACTGCAACTGAGCTTGAAATACAGAAGTGTGATCGTTCGTGTTGCATTTCCAACAAATACTTTATTTTAATTAAATTCAAAGATTTAAGTTCAACACGTTTAAATATTACCATCACTATATATTCTCTTTAGAAAAACACTGGTTTTTGCAAATAAACTATAACTACTAACTCATTCTACCAAACAATATTTTTTGCAAGGTAGACAGAAGGAAGCAAATTCTCTATTCAACCCTGTCCTTCTGGTACTTAGAGTTAAGGGAAAAAATGGAAAATCTTCAAAAATCATTTGGTTGTAAATAGCCTAATTCCACATATGAAGCATACAGCTATTCTTTCTTTCTTCGCCATTAATTACTAACAAATTCATCTTCCTCTTGTGAAGTCTGAAGTTTGTTGTTATTATTGTTAGATGAGTTGTATTCAAACTCCAACAACAACAAAAAAAGATGAAGCCAACATTGAAATTCATCTCACAGTCCGGAATTTACTTAACGGGCAGCCTGTGCACTGTGATAAACGGAATGATGATCCGGCAACATGTCTTTATCCATGGTTTGCTTTAATTAACGCCGGCTTGTTTGTTGAAAAGATGATTAATATGCCAATGAAAATTGCATAATTGAATACCACAACACTGGCACAATCAGAAAGACACATGCAGTTTTTTGATTAACATTTATTATTATTATTATTGTTGTTATTACTATTATTATGATGCTTTTTAATGTACTCGTCTCACTGTGAAATGATGTAGTTCTTTGACCAAGAGGTGAAAGGAAACAGGACTGAGGGCAGGATACTCCTTGAGCAAGAATAAAATACAGTGCAGCTTAAGCAGAATGAAACAGTTCTTTGGTGAAAATGGTCCTTGGAATTTCAAAATGCAGGCAACGCAACTCCAATTAAATCTACATACCAGTCAAATGTAAAAGAGTGTAAGTCTGGTTGATGACAGAAGAATAAAAAAAATTTCTGAAAACACAAGACATTTGCACATTATCCAAGAATAGTCATCTTAGGATTTATACATATTTGATATAAACAAATGACCTTTCAAATATCTCATTTTATTTCAATATTAAGATTTTGGATAAAGGTAAAAAATTGTTTTTAAATCCTAATTTTTAGTCAGTTATATATTAAGAAGTGTTTTTAGTAAGTAATCGTAAGAAATGTAAGTATTTTGTATATATAATCTTACACTAGATAGGAAATTTTCTTTTTTATTTCATTTACTCGTTTACTATTTTATGAATACATGTCTGTGGGTCTGGCTCTGTACTCAATCCTTAGGATTTAAACATAGTTAAGAAAGCACTCCTGCCTTCAAATTCCTTATTTTAGAAATATTAAAATGAAATGCTATAACAAAAATTGGATTCTATTTTCAGAATTAGCTCAATATCACCTGTTTAAATTGCATACTGATAACCAAGTACATACATATATGTGCAAAATGTATGTAAGCATGGTTACAGCTTTGAAGTTTCAGGCAACTACAGCTGCAATCTGACTGCTACCCCAACAAAGAAAAAAAGATCATTATTCTGGACTACAGATTTTTAGTGGTTCTCTATTGCTGTTTATGTAGAAATAACTCCACAGAGCATTTTTAATAATAAAGTGGTAAGCTTTGCCAGAAATTTGTATATAAATGATAACATCATTTCAGTAAAAGTATAAATGAATCCAAACTGAAAAAAAAAAAAGAAATGTAGTAAACTTTTGAACTCACTAGAAGGTCATTTCTTTTAATATTCTACTTTTAAGAGCTACACAAAAACCAGATGAGATAACTGGTTGTTAGTCTCCTTTGTAAAAATCTTCAGATGCTTGGTTTATGCTGAGAACATAAATTTAAGAAACTGATAGAGCAATTTGAATTTCTGACGATTTTAGGTAAGCATAAGGAGACAATTCTTGAAATATAATATTTTCTTATAATTAATCATATAGTTATATCATCTTCTAAATACAGAATATTCATCACAGAATTTTTGGCAAGGTGATTTACTACAAATATGACCGTGTTGTGATAGTTTTAACTCTGGCCCCAAGGCACCTCAATCATGATCTGGGTACCATTGTCCTATCTACTGTGGCCTTCTTTACAATGCCCTTTAGAAATTTACCATCGTACTATACTTCAATGGGTAAATTACATAAAAACTAAATGTTTCAATTTAGATAACATACACAATATTACAGGCAGTTAAGGTAACACTAGACTGATATTAAAACACTTACTTGAAAAGGAAGGAAATGAAGTTTCCAATGGAGAATAAAGTTTAAAATAACAACTCATAATGGACCAGAAAAGGTCAAGTCTCCCTTAAGAGAGAGAATGGCTTCAAACACAGGAAGGCTCTTAAACTTTCCAGAGACCTGGCTTGTTTACACACAACCTGTGCTTTTCTAATTTTTTACCTAGGGCAAGCTACTTAACCTCTCTAAGCCTGTGTTTCCCTTCCAGAAAAATGGAAATAATGATGTTTCAACTATGGCAGAAACTATTCATTAACTCCCATTATTTGCCCCTGCCCATCTTCCTAATATTAGTATTTTTGATTTTAAATAAGGTGCATGGTTGCCTAAAATAAATGCAACATTATCCAACCTCTTCTGCAGGTAAATGTGGCCATGTGAGGTAGGTTCTAGCAAATAAGATGATGCAGAAAATGCATGTGCAATTTCAGGAGGTCTCTATAAAGAGAGAGGGAGAACTATACTTCATTCTTTCTTCCTTTGATGGCTGGAATCAGATGTGATGGCAGGGTGTGAGCAGCCATTGTGGCCCTTGAGGTGGAAATGTATGGTTGAAGATGGCAGAGCAACAAAACAGAATGAATCTGAATGCCTTATAATTCTAGAGCTGTCAACGAATCATAGATTGCTTACAGTAAACTCCATATACATTAAGAAGAATAACCTTCTTATATGGGCCAGTGTTATTTGGGGATCTTGTTTACTTGCAGCCACAACTGACAGACTTTATAGGACTGATGTAATAAATTAAATAAGAAAATGCACATGGATCACTTAGCACAGTGCTAGATACTCAATAATACCTGGACAAATACAGTCGATGATGATGATGGTGATGATAATGCTAATAGTATCTTGATTAATTCCATTTATTCCAGACACTGTGATTTTTAAAAAATTCCTACTATGTGCCAGACACTGTTCTAGAGCAGGGATTGGTAAAATCCAGCCCACTATCTACTTTTGTAATAAAGTTTTATGGGATACAGTCATACCCATTCATTTACCAATGGTCTATGGCTGCTTTTGCACAACAACGGCAGAGTTTATATTTACTATTTAGCCCCACACAGAAAACATTTTCTGATCCTCTTCTAGAGAACCATGGAGCTGGCATTCTAACAATAAAGACAATGTGTAAAAAAATCAAATGTACAATATAATATGTTGCATATAAATAAAAAATAATCCACTTAGAAAGTGAGTTAATCATCTATGGAAACACAAGAAAACAAGAGGAGAGGCACCTGACAAACCATCATGAATATTTCATCAGACAGGCACTTATATCTTAATTATGAAGCTAGACAATGCAGACTTTCAAAAGGTAATAAAATTAAATATTAGCATTATGTAACTAGACCCCTAAGTTTGATCACAACCTTGCCATGCATCCTTCTGATACTCTGGCTTCCCATACAGCTTGCTTGCAGAGAAAAAATATGATAGAAACTCTAACATGAATCTCTGGTCCATCTGACAGACTTTGAAAATAAATGAACTGGCACCTTGTTGTACACATCAGTCCCTTGTGAACTTTGTTTTTATGTGTCAGTATCCTTGAATCTGAAATTTTTCTACATTGCTAGCAGCCACTAGATTCAGTTCAAAAAATTATTCTTCACAGGATGTACATTTCAATAATGTTTTTTTCCTGTGCAGTTTGGAGTTGCTAGCAAAGGATCCTGACTCGAGTTTAAAAAAAACTAACATTCCTCCCTTGCTCCGGTCTGACTGTTCATGTTTCCCAAAAATTCATATGTTGACATCCTAACCCCCAAAAGTGGTGGTATTGGGCCTTTAGGAGGTGATTATGTCATGAGGGTAAAGCCCTCATGAATGGGGATTAGTGCATTTATAAAAGAGGTCCCACAGAGCTCCCTGGTGAGGATACAAGAAGTCTGCAATCATGAAGAAGGCCCTCACCCGGAGGACCATGCTGGCACCCTGATCTCGGATTTCCAGCCTCCACAACTGTGAGCAATAAATTCTATTGTTTATAAGCCATCCGGTCTGTGGTATTTTGTTATAGTGGCTCGAACCGATCAAGACATTCCTCTACTTCTCAAAATATAACCAAATGTCTTAGAAGGAGAGCTATCAAGAACAGGTATCAGGAAGTTTTCCAAGAGCAAAAACATTTAACTCTCTTAAGTTCTGGAAGAAAAAAAAAGTATAGACTCTTTTGTTAAAACAGATGAATTAAAACACACATACACATGTCACATACAAACAAGGCAACTTCTTCTAAGAACACTTTACAAGTTAACTTCAAAGATCAGACATTTAAAATACACATATTCAGAGAAGTCATGCATCCTATCTCAAGGAGCAACACTAAAGTATTAGGACTAGACATCGGTAAGGTGCTTACTGAGCAGTACAGCCCGTTCCATAGAGTTCAAGTGACTTGGAGATTATCGCCTTCTCAATGCTGAAAGTAGGATTATGAGTCAGGCAGAGAAAAAAAATGACAACCAGAAAGATCCATTTCTGAAAAGCTTTTTAAAAGATGCCTCCATTTTCTCATTCCTGGCCTGCTTTCCATGTGAATCATCCAAAGCTCAGGTGACGTATCTCTGTGTTATTGAACTTGCTCCAGTATCTAAATCAGGCCACATTCAGTCAAATAGATGGTAAGCCTAAGTCATAATGTACCAGTAATGCCTTAAATTTTTATGAAATAAGCTGAAATCACTCCCTCTCCTCGTTCTCCTCCTGTCTTTCTGACAGTTCCTTCTCAGTTTCTTTGGCTGGACCCTCTTAGCCTGATCCTTCCTTAAATATAAGTGCTACACTGTTCTTTCCCTTTTGATAGTCCACACTTTCTTACTCAATATTCTTTTTTATCTTTTTTAAAATTTTTATTGGGGTATAGTTGTCAGTATTCTTCTCTATTCCCATTGCTCTCAAAATCTTTAACAGAGTCCTGAGGCTTCTCTTCTTTAAAGCCGCTAGGTGTTCTCCTGTCTCCTCAATCTCTGTTCCCCCTGCTTTGTTTCAAGATCTCATCATTTTTTGCTAGGATTATTGCTTTAGTCGCCTAACATATTGTTCAGGCCTACACTCCGTCACAAGGTGGCTATCATGGGAACTTTGTTAAAATGCACATCTGACTTTTTTTACTCTCAGTCTCAAAAAACAAAACAAACAAATAAAAACCAGTCACCTCTGGACTGAAGCCACTGCTGCCTGTAGGCAGGCTCCTGGGCTCTACATTCTGTCACCCTGGGCATTTGTGGCCACATGTGATTAACAATTAACTAAGCCCATTTCCTGAAGCCAGGTACCTCTAAGACCTAAACTTACCAACGTATCAAGTTACTAGGAAAACTTGTTTGTCTTTACCTGGGCTTTAGGTGGTAAAAATACATATATTTCTGAGGGTGTATCAGCATTGGTCTATCAGTATGCCTTCATCAGGATTTAGGGCTAGAATTTATACTATGTTTATTCTGAAAGCCAACCTCTGAAAAATTGGGACCAAAAATAGTCCAAGCTGGTAATATCCCTTAGGCAGCTGACAGAAGCAAATATAAAAACTGTTCTGGAAAGATGTGTTCACAAAACACCCAGGATTTGCACAGATGAAGTCCCTTTAAAATAAGACCACAATCCAAAATTAGAAAATATACAGATAAAGACATAGGTTCATCAGACCAATAATAAAATAAGATTGGGCCCCCAGCAGCTTCTGGTGATGATGATAATAATAATAGTCAATATTTACTGAAGAATTACTATGTGCCAGGCACTGTTCTAAGGACATTTCATGAATTCATTCATTTAATGCCCATAGTAACTCAATGAGTAGGTACAACTATCTCCTTTTACACTTGAGGAAACTGATTAGAAACTAGTAGACAGATGCAAAAAAAGTATATTTAAAATAATCAATGATGTAAAAGGAGTAATAAAAAACTCCATACTATTAAAATAAATCACTATTAAAACAACAGTCAGACTTGAAGAAAAATTTAATTTCTAGACATGAATACATTTAAATTAAAAAAAATCCTCAGGGGAAAATTTAACCTCTGTATTAAAATATAAAAAGGGCAGAATTAATAGTTCATATCTAGCAAGTTCCAGGAAAAGAGAATAGTGAGACTAGAGGAAAATAAATATTTGAAGACATAATGGCTAACATCTTTTCTGGAATTGATAAATGAAATGATTCATCATATTTGGAAAACACATATCATATAAGAAAAAAATAAAGCCATGCCTAGGCAGATCATGTGAAACTACTACAGAACCTCAAAGTCAAAAAAAGATTTATTAAAAGTAACCAAAAAGAAAAGATAGATGACCTACAAAGGAATGACAATTAATATGACAATTAATCTTTCCAATAGCAAGAAAAGAAGCCAGAAAATAATGGAATAATCTCTTTAAATTTTGTGAGAAATTAACTGTCAACATAAACTTTAATATAGCTCATTTATTATTCAGTAGTAAAGCCCAAATAAAGATTTTTCTAGGCTTGAAGGGTCTGAGGGTTCACTGCTTGGAGAACATTACAGAGGGAAATACTAATTTTTTTCAGGAATAAAAAATTAAAAGAGTGAAATGCAAAAAGCAACAGGAACAAAGAGCCCAGGTAAATAAGCAGAGTACATCTATATAAATATTTCATGTATAACACAATAACAGTAAATTTCTAAAATACTAGAAAACAAGATCATGTAAAACAAGAAAATGTCCTGGGGATTAAATTATTCTAAAGCCTTAGCATTGTTTGTCAGAAGAATATAGATGTTGTTTAATGATAGACTTTGTTGTTGTTGAAGTATCAGGATAAACATGTAAAGGAAACCACTAAAAAATAGAAATAAAAATAGATATCTTCCAAGTTAGTAAAGAAAAAAGAGAAATTTTTTAAAAGTTGACAAAAAATGTTTGTAAAAAGAGGGTAAAAAAGAATGAAAGAATTTATAATATACAAAATTGTATGGTAGAAATAAATAGAAGTAGATCCATAATCACAATGAACACAAACAGAAGAAATACCCAGTTAATGGACAAAGAATCTGAGTTTAAGTTTTTAAAAAATCTGCCTATATAGTACATTGAGGAGGCACACCTAAAATTAAAAAAAATTAAAGATAAATGAATAATTAAAATTTAAAATGTCTGCTCTGCAAAAGATAATGTCAAAGGAATGAAAACACAAGCCACAGGCTGGGAGAAAATATTTGCAAAAGATATAACTGATGAAGAACTGTAATCCAAAATATAGAAGCTCTTCAAATTCAACAAGAAAAGAAACCACCTGATCAAAAAAACAGTCCAAAGACCTTAAAAGATACTTCAACAAAGAAGATATACAGATGGCAAATAAGCACATGAAAAGATGCTCCACATCCTATGTCATCAGGCAAGTGCAAATTAAAATAATGAGATGCCACTACATACCCAGTAGAATGGACAAAATCTAGAACACTAACAACACCAGTTGTTGGCAAAAATATGGAGAGTTAGGAACTCTCATTGCTAGTGGGAACGTAAATGGTACAGCCACTTTGGAAGACACTTTGGTAGTTTCTTATAAAACTACACATATTCTTCCCACTGGAGAGCAATCACACTCCTTGGTATTCACTCAAAGGAGGTGAAAATTTATGTCCACACAAAAATCTGTACACGAATGTTGTTTTAGTCTGTCTGAGCTGCTATAACAAAAATACCATAGCCTGGGTGGCTCATAAACAACAAACACTTATTTTTCACAGATATGGAAGATAGGAAGTCCAAGATCAAGGCACTAGCAGATTTGGTGTCTGGTGAGGGCCCACTTCTTCATTGATAGCATCTTCTCATTGTAACCACACATGGCAGAAGGAGCGAGCCAGCTCTCTGGGGTCTCTTTTATAGTGGTATGAGTCCCAACCATGAAAGCTCTATCTTCAGGACCTAACCACGTCTCAAAGGCCCCACCTCCTAATACCATCACCTTGGGGGTTACCATTTCAAACAATGAATTTTGGAGGACACAAACATTCAATCTATAGTGGATGTTTATAGCAACTTTATTTATAATTGTCAAAACCTGACAGCAACCAAGATGTTCCTCAGTATGTGAATGGATAAATCAGTACTGATACATCTAGAGAATGGGATATTATTCAGAACTAAAAAGAAATGCACGATCAAGCCAAGAAAAGAAAAAGACTTAGAGGAAATGTAAATGCATATTACTAAGTGAAAGAAGTCAGTGTGAAGAGACTACTGTATGATTCCAACCGTATAGTATTCTATAAAAGGCAAAACTATGGAGACAGTAAAAAGATCAGTGGTTACCAGGGGTTAGTAGGGAGAGATGAATGAATAGACAGAGCACAGAGGATTTTTAGGACAATGAAACTACTCTGTATGATACTATAATGGGGAATATATGCCATTATAAAATTGTCCAAACTCATAAAATGTACACCAAGTGTAAACCTAATGTAAACTATGAATTCTGGGGGATAATGATTTGTCAATGAATGTTCAAGAATTATAACAAACGTACCACTCTAGTGGGGGATGCTGATAACGGGAGAGGCTGTGCATATGTGGAGGTAGAGGGTCTACGAGAAATCACTGTACTTTCTGCTCAGTTTTGCTGGGAACCGAAAACTGCTCTAAAAAATAAAGTCTATTTTAAAAACAGGTAAAGGAATAGAGAAAGATACTTATCACAGAAAAATGCACAGGAAACAGAGTTATGGCAAAAAGTCATTATTAAGGATAAAGAGAGTAATAAAATAATTATTGAAGTAATACTTCATGAAGAAATAAAAATTGACTTGTATGCACTTAATAGCACAGCCTCAAAACACACAAAGCAAAAAGTTAGTGAGTTAGAAAAGTTGACAAATCCATGTCAACTTCACGGGAAGTGCAAATATACTTCCTGCCATAACTGGGAAATCAAGCAGAAAAAACATAAGAGAATCCAAACAACCAAACTAAAATGCTTGATCTAATAGAACCTGCACCTACTCAGAGAGGACAGATTATTTCAGAGCATATATGTAATACTGACTGCTTATCCACTCAACCACAGAATATTAACCCTGACGCCAGATCCAAATTGGGATTTTTCCCCCATCATTTGCATTAATAAATTGTTTTTGTTGATACTGTTTTACGCTGAAGGTAGTTTACGCTTTTGTAACTGCACTCAAAATTGATGCTCTACTCTACCCTAAATAGATGTGAGCCCAGTAGAGGGCCTGCTATGTGGGTTCTTATCTGAGCATCAGCTAGATTGCCTACTTACCTACTTAAGACACATTCTTATTATATGGATGCCATTCTCTCAGCAGATTCATTACTGGTTGCTATGGACTGAACAGTGTCTTTCCAAAATTCATGTTTAAGTCTTAACTCCAAATGTGACAGTATTTGGATACAGTGCCTTTATGGAAGCCATTAAGATTAAATGAGGTCATAAGGGTTGGGCTCCGACCCAGTAAGATGTGTCCTTATAAGAACAGGCTGAGACACCAGAGCTCCCTCTCTCTCCACTCACACTGAGAAAAGGCCATGTAAGCACACAAGGAGAAGGTGGCCGTCTGTACGCCAGGAGAGTCCTCACCAGAACTTGACCATGCTGGCACTCGGATCTCAGATTTCCAGCCTGCAGAACGGCGAGAAAATAAATTTCTGTTGTTTAAGCCACCCAGTCTATGATATTTTGTTATGGCAGACTGAGTAGACTAATATATTGGTAAAACAAACAATGAAAATTAAAGGAAGAGGTATAGCCCAAGTGTTTAAAACTATGCTTACACTAAAAATGTGATGTAACACATTCTCCCAGCCCATACCAAACCTCTCTTACTCTGACTTTGCTTCCACTTATTTTCTGAACTGTATTTTTGGGAAAGTAATCCCATAGTGTCATCCTCTATTAATTCAGAGAGCAGGTATTGCCTGTAGTTATTACATATGAAACTATTTCTTCGCCCCGCAAAGCAATCTTTTCAACTTTGGAGAGTATAACTTTTTTTTGCATTAATTTTACATTCCAATCTATTAGATTCCATTGTAGGAGCTCAATAAATACTTGATTGAAGAGGAAAATAAAGTCTAGTTGATATTAAGAGTTCAAATAAAAAACAAGAATAGAAATTGTATTGTACATAATTTACTTTCTTGCTGGTAACACATGATCTGTAATCTACAGTGATCTTGGTGCAATACCTGAGATTGTTTAGATAGGGTTATATTAGTAGGTACAGAGTTGCGTAGTATAACTGCTGTGTAAGTGGAAGACACATGCATAAATGTAGGCATAGGAAGATGAAACGATGCTGAAAGGAAGAAAGAAGTGGCAAATTAGGTAAGGTATCAATGCTCCCTGGGTAAATATTGCTCTTTTCTTTCAAACACATGCAGTTCAGGGAGCTAGGCGCAAGATATACGGTTGCACCTTGCTCCCCTGAAAACCATGAAACAGAATTTAAAATTTACCTTAGTCAAATGAAGCTATGAGCTGCTACCTAGGAGAAAAGCCACCGACAAGAAAACAATGTACTGCCATAATCATCCACTCTCAAAAGATTACACGGTAGTAACTGAGCTTGCAGCTTGTGCTGACCTACCCACTATTTGATGCTCAATGGAGAGTTCAAGCAACTCACCGACATGGCAGTACCTTGACTTATGCGATGTAATAAAAGCAGCTTTGAAACACAATGAGAATTAAATAATCACAATATCTGATACACAGAAAAATGTACAGGACTGACAACGTACTAGCTATCATTCCAAAAAATCCCACCAAGCATGCAGTCATGATTTTTGTAAACATGTTTCGCTACATATCTTCAGGTTATAGAAAGGCAATGTTGTAGATTCTCTGAGACAAATAAGTCTCTAAAGGCTTTTATTTCCGGAAGTGTGAAACATTCTTTTAACAATGGAACCAATGAACTACAAAAAGAGAAATGCAACAAGTTCTTCCAACAATTTCCTCTTTGCCTATAATGACTGATTCTAAATCAGGGTGCTTCAAGGATGCTAGCAGTAACTATTTCACTGGTGCTACAGGCCTGAACTAAGTTGCATTTATCTTAAAACAAATTATAGACATTACCACATTATTTAAATGGTTTAGAAGAGAGAACACATTTTTGGCCATTACTTTCTATGTACAAGGCACAGAATTGGGATTCCAGAGGGATAACATCTGCATTTTTTTCCATTAAAATTATATATATTTTCCCATTTAGGTTGTTACAGAATATTGAGCAGAGTTCCCTGTGCTGTACAGTAAGTCCTTGTTGGTTATCTACAATATATTCAATATAGTAGTGTGTATATGTCAATCCCAACTCCCCATTTATCCCTCCTCCCCACCTTTCCCCTTTAGTAACCATAAGTTTGTTTTCTAAGTCTGTGAGTCTGTTTCTGTTTTGTAAATAAATAAATTTGTATCATTTTTTAATGAGAAAGAGTTTGAAAAATAATAGGTACATGTATACGTATAACTGAATCACTTTGCTGTACAGCTGAAACTAACACAACATTGTTAATCAACTGTATTCCAATATAAAATAAAAATTAAAAAAAAGAATGGATAAACAACAAGGTCCTACTGCATAGCACAGGGAACAATATTCAATATCCTGTGATAAACCATAATGGAAAAGTATATGAAAAAGTATGTGTGTGTATATATATATGAAAAGTATATGAAAAAGTATGTGTGTGTATATATATATACAGACACACACACATATATATAACTGATTCAGTTACATATATACACACACACACACATATATATAACTGATTCACTTTGCTGTACAGCAGAAATTAACACATTGTAAATCAACTGTATTTCAATAAAATAAATTTTAAAAAATCATATATATTTTGACCATTATTTTATACCACATCTTGAATTCTTTTATATATTTATTTTTGAATTAAGCTATTATCACTTTTCTCTCTCTAGACATATGTGCTGGACAATCTTGGAGTGTCTGTTTTTGCTTTAATCAGGAGAGCATGGCTCACTCCAGAACCCTGCTTTCCTTTGTGCAAGTGAGGACCATGGGCTCAGGGCTCCCAAACTAATAGCTGATGGGACACGAGAACATTGAAATAGCTTCCAGCTTTGCTCCAGTGTCCCACTCTGGCCCTCTGTCTTACCCTGGATCCTACTAGCCTTTGCCCTATTAGATGATGTAAGTGGACCATCCCTGCTGCTTGGGTTTGTGCGGCAGCTTCCAAGCTCCATGTGTCCATCTAGAGTTTGGTCTGTGTGGTAGGCAGAATCCCAAGATCCTCGGCCCCTGGTTACACACATCTTATCCCAGTTACTCAGTCACCATTAATCTAGGTGCTGCTGTACAGGCATTTTGCCAATTACAGGCATTACCACATTATATAAGCAGTTTAGAAGAAAGAACACATTTTTGGCCATTTTTGGCCTTCTATGTATAAGGCACAGAATTGGGAATCCAGAGGGAGTAACATCTACATTTTTTAAAACATACCTGCCTTCAAGGATTTTATAGTCTCAAAAAACCAAGACCTATTGGGAAAAATTAATACAACAACTTTTAAAAAATATAAATACCTATTTTCCCCAGTTTTAAAAGACAGTAGAAAGTAAATAATACAAAACGAAACACTTGTCTATGTTTTTTGTCTGTTTTCTCACAATGACACTAGCTTCCACGTATCAATTTGAATTTTATCTTCAATCCGAGTATCTTAAAATTGAGTCAATGTTAAATTAGCCCTAGAGTAAGAAATAAAATAAGAAACCTCGCCATTATTTTCATGTCAGCAAAGAACATGATACAAAATTTTATGGTCTCTGAGAACAACACTAAAATGGGAAAGTTATACTTTCTGTCAAAAAGATTTCCACTGTTTTCTAAAATATATATTGCAGGATTATGCAGATAAACCAAAAAAGAGAAAAAGGATGCATACATAATCTTTGGGTCCTTTTTTATTCTCAGTAAAATGTTTTAGGCATCAAAACTGAGGATGAACTCTAGTTGGGTTTCAGGAAAACCTCAAAGGGAAGAGGAGGAAAATTAAACCACCTGATAGGGAATTTGAAGAAGGCCATGTCTTTTTAGGTAGTGCCTCTCACACACAAGCAGGTGGTCAGCAGAATCACCTGAGCCAATATAGGGAGGAGGCAATTATTAAAAATACAGATTCCCTGGCCCCTTTCTACATCATAGAAGACCCAATATCCACAGGGATGAGGCTTGGGCATCTAGTTATCAGTATCTCTTAGGTGTCATCCAATTCTAAGATTCTTTATTTATCTCAAATCTTATGAAAGCATAAATTGTCTGTTTCATCAAGAAGCATCAAACTACAAGAGGAGTGACAAAATCCTGTTCCCAACTTACCCAGGTAATTCCCATTAGGAATCAGGATCATTAGAGGTGGATTTTTTAGCTATCCTGGCTCTGTCATCTATAGGTATGGGTAGAGTGTGATCAGGTCATGGGTAGAGTATAGGACAGTAGGTTCTCTTGACACATTCCATTCTTATAAATTAATCTGGGTAGGTAGAAACTCACATTTTAAAAACATCTGCATAGTATTTTTACAGTACAATTTACATAGGCAGTTCGGCATAAATTATCATTCAATCTTCACATCAGTTTTAACAGATATTTGATGTTATAAATGAGGAAACATTATACCAGAGAAGCGAAAGCACTTATTCAACACCACACTGCTAGGCAGTAGAGAAGCTGAGTGCGGACACTTGAACTGAGGTGTGCTAACTTCAATTCCCATGTTCAACAGCATTTAAGTGCTGTCTAATTAGGAAGATGTCTAATTAGGACATTATGTATTAGAGTTATGTCAAATGACTCATTGTTGCTTTGCAAATTTGGATCAGAGTTCCATGTTCTAATTCTTGAAAGAATTCATTTCCTCTGGAGCCAAAATTAAACAATTCTTATCATTGAGGTAAGTGCACTGTGCATTTAGGAAAGAAGTGATGAATATAACCCCTATTCCTGTATGGTCTAGACGTAGAAAAACTTAAAGAGTAGTGGTGTAATGGAAAGACTTTACAGTAAGTTAGAGACTCAATTTCTAGCCCAGATCTTCCAGTAACTAGTTATATAACCTTGAGAAAGGCATGTAAATTATTTGGACCTAAGTTTCCACTTCGGTAGAAGGGGGGAGCCATTACCTAATATAAACACAGAAGCATTGCTATGCTATGATTTTCAAGATCATCACTAATAGCCATGTCATAGGAGAAAGTTTCAGAAAATCCTTGGGTATTCTTCTTTAAAAGAATTTTACTTCTCCCACTCACATGATACTATTTAATTTGATAATTGTATGGTGAATTACAATTCTTTGATTCTCTGCCCATAGGATGGTTATGAGAAAGAAATCAGCTGATCGAATTACTTCACTTTGTTTCACTATTAAATGCAGGTTAACCAGTTCCGCAAATTCTTGAAAAATATACCCAAAATCCACTACCAGCTGAACATGTACCATGTCAAAGAACATTTTTATCACTGCCACTGAATTATGTTTTTATTACAAATAAAATTTTTTGATTTTTTCATGTAGAGTAAAAATATAGCTGCAGAGCTATAAGAATAAATAAAAAACACATGGAAATTTTGCACATATTTGCACAGTGTTTGGTTTTTAACTGACTTCTGGAATATTTCAGGACTGAATGCAAAAATGCCTGGTGCTGGGAGAGGGGCTCACACTTGAAAGCTGTAGTGTTAGTAATGACGGTCTCCCTAAACTCCCAAAGTCTCCCTGCCTCCACCTTCACCCCCCCCAACTCTTCAGCCAAATCCCTGTTTGAGCATGCTCATTTTAAAAGGCATATTTTTTAAATTAATTTTTATTGGAGTACAGTTGATTTACAATGTTGTGTTAATTTCAGGTGTACAGCAAAGTGAATCAGCTATACGTATACATATATCCATCCTTTTAGATTTTTTTTTCCATATAAGTCATTACAGAGTATTGAGTAGAGTTCCCTGTGCTATACAGCATGTTCTTATTAGTTTTTTATATATAGTAGTGTGTATATGTCAATCCCAATCTCCCAATTTATCCCTCCCCCTTTTCCTACTTGTTAACTATAAGTTTGTTTCTACATCTGGGATTCTATTTCTGTTTTGTAAATAAGTTCATTTGCACCATTTTTTTTAGATTCCACATATAAGCAATATCATGTGATATTTGTCTTTCTCTGTCTTACTTCACTCAGTATGACAATCTCTAGGTCCATCCATGTTGCTGCAAATTTTTAATGCATAAAAGCAAAAAGTTAAGTTCTGCATTGATTCAATAAATATTGGTCAATTGCCTATTATGGGCCAAACCCTACCCTAATCACTAGTGACAATATGGGAAGCAAGGCAGACAAGAGTCCCAGCCCACAGAGTCTCCAGTCAGTTAGGGGAAGAGAGAAAATGGCCCAAAACACTAACTTAAAGAACAAAGAATGGTAAGTGCTATCAGAGAGGGCATCCTCTAGAGGAGTATGGGAGAGTGACGGGGAGGAAATCAAATGGCTCTGAGGAGAACCATTTTAAGAGCAAGTCACATTTGTCCTGCAAATAGTCCACATGGCATTATCCAGAATAAATATTTGACAAATGCTTCTGACTCTTAGGCACACATCAAACTCTTGTAAAGAGGTTTCAAAAAACACCAAAATCCTCAAAGCTATTTTATGAAATTCTGACTCTATAGGTCTGGCTATCTGTTTTATAAACAGATTTATAATGCATACCTCATTTTCAGCACCACTTTTTTTTTTTTTTTCAAATTTGATTGAAACTGTAAACTCATAGAACACAAAGTTCAATGGAGGGATAAATTTGGAGTTTGGGATTAACATATACACACTATTACATATAAAATAGATAACCAACAAGAACCTACTGTAAAGCACAGGGAACTCTACTCAATATTTTGTAATAACCTGTAAGGAAAAAGAATCTGAAAAAGAATATATATATCTGAATCACTTGTGCTGTACACCTGAAACTAACACAACATTGTAAATCAATTATATGTCAATTTAAAAAAGGTGAATTTTTATTACACGTGAATTATATCTCAAAAAAGTTGTCATTACCAAAAAAAAAAAAAAAAACCTCAAGAAACATGAAGAAAACTACAAGGCGCATCATACCCTAACTGTTCAAAATCAGTGATAAAGAGAAAATATTGAAAGCAGCCAGAGAAAAAGCCAAGTTGTATACAAAAGAATAAAGATAAGGGTGACAACAGTTTTCTTATTGGAAACAATTCAAGTGAGAATATAGTGAGCACCACTTCCTTAATTTGTCCATTCAGGGCTCAGTGTTGGAAACTCCTGATTTTTTAAATGAATTCCAAAATTAAATATGGAAATTGAAATATGCAAGGTAACAGACATTTCTCTAAATCAATAAGCAAAATAGGTAAAAAAAAAAATTCTGCTGTTAAAGTTAACAGTTGCTGAAGAATTTTGTTTCACTACTTATTTGTGTGGAAAACTATTCACTAATGACTTACAGATATAATGTTAAAAATGTTTCTCAGGTTCCCATTGAAATTTTTAACTATATATCTCCAAAATCATCTTAAATCCAGGCCAGTTTCTTCCTCAGCTTAAATCTTTTGGCACTTGCAAATTTCCCTTGGCTATAGCATTGTGACTGGCACTTAATATTTTCTCAGCAAATCACAAGCACTAAGCAGTTCAAATACTTGATCTCTACTAACAATCAAAGGTTTATGTTAAATTTGTACCTTCAAGCTCTTTAAAAGTGATGGTGTTTATTTATTATGTGCACAGAGCACCAAGCAAAAGCACCCAAGTGTTTAATTTCCAGGTCAATTCTAACTTCACTAATCATTGGCTGAGAATCATAACAATGAGAAGCAGAAAGGTTCTTTACAAGAGGTTAGGGATTTTCCTCAGAAAGGTTGCCTCCTGGTTATAAAATTAGAGAGAGGGAAGAATTAAAATGATCACGCTCTAAAAATGACTTAGTAGAAGTGACAGGGTTTTTTTTAACCTAAATATTTTTGAAGTACCAAATTTGTCACTCCTGGAAGTTATATGTTACTAACTGTAAAATCACTTTATTGCAGCAGTAAAAGAAATGAAGTACTTTTAGCCAATGTTTTTCAGTAAATCAGGAACTTTGTATTAAATCCACATTTTATTTGCTTATATGGACGTTCTTTTATTTTGACTGAATTGGTACAGACTACTGAATCATGGAATGAAGTGTTTCTGAGAAGCCTCACAAGCTCAGGAGTGGGTTTACCCTGAGGGCAATAGGCCTGGGAAGCTGTGGAAAGAGAGAAAAGAAAGAAAAGAGAAGAAAAGAAAAGAAAAGAAAGGAAAGGAAAGGAAAGGAAAGGAAAAGAAAAGAAAGAGAAAGAAAGAAAGAGAAAGAAAGAAAGAGGGAGAGAGGAAAGAAAGAGAGGAAAGTACAAAAGAGGGAGGGAGAAAGAAAGAGAGAGAGACAGAAGGAAAGAAAGAAAGAAAGAAAGGGAGAGAGGGAGGGAGAGAGGGAGAGAGAGAAAGAAAGAAGGAAGGAAGGAAGGAAAGAAAGAAAGAAAGAGAAAGAAAGAAAGAGGGAGAGAGGAAAGAAAGAGAAAGAATGAAAGAGGGAGGGAGGGAGAAAGAAAGAGAGAGAGACAGAAAGAAAGAAAGAAAAGAAAGAAAGAAAGAGGGAGAGAGGGGGGGAGGGAGAGAGAGAGAGAGACAAAGAAAGAAAGAAGGAAGGAAGGAAGGAAGGAAGGAAAGAAAGAAAGAAAGAGGGAGAGAGGGAGGGAGAGAGAGAGAGAAAGAAAGAAGGAAGCAAAGAAGGAAGGGAAAGAAAGAAAGAAAGAAAGAAAGAAAGAGGGAGACAGGGAGGGAGAGAGAGAGAGAGAGAGAGAAAGAAAGAAGGAAGGAAGGAAGGAAAGAAAGAAAGAAAGAGAAAGAAAGAAAGAAAAAGAAAAGAAAAAAAGCTAAAAGCTGTTTTGCTTGAATTGAGAAAAGAGGTATTCATCTAGGATGAATGTTTTTAAAGCCACACTCCCCCACATGATCATCTTTAACTCAACTAATCATAAGTTTTAATTGCCTTGATTTTAAATATTCACCTATTAGGTTTGCACATTATTTGTGTAATTGCATATTAACTAATAGATAATAGTTAATGATTTACTAAAAATTAGATTATAAGAAGATAAATTATGTAAATTTTCCATAGAATTCTTACTAGTTACTTTTTAATATTTAAGAGGTTACGAGGTTTCTGCTGGTTGATTCTTGGTCTTTTTTTTTTTAACCTATCAATGACATTATGAAGAGATGCAAAAAGAAAGGGAAAACTGAATATAAGGAGGAAAGTCACAAATCTTCTAATCTTGTTTCCCATTATCATCTCAGTTTAAAATGTCGATACTGTTTTTTAGTGGTGGTTGATATTAAGTTACTTAGTTCACAGTGGATTTACATTCTTCCTCACCATTTTCAACATGAGTAACTGATTAGTTGTTGCTCAGTGCTTGACTGAAAACGAAGACTGTCAACATCGTAACTTTCTGTCAACTTAAAGCAAAGTAACTCAGGATATATGGCTGCTGTACAACATTTTCCCCTGGCAGATGGATTTTAGACACAAAAAACAAAGAATCAAAGAGAGACAGAAACAAAGGCTGAAACTGAAAATTAGAAACAAAAATCTTAAATTTTATACAGGAACATATCCAGTAGTCAAGAACCCAGCTTAGTCACGTTGTTAATGGACTACCGAGTATATCATCATAATCTAATATAAATGAATTATAACTAAACCACCACAGTAAAACTGCCATATGGCCGGGTAGCCTGTTTAAGGCAGCAGAGCCCCGTAAGTGCTTTGGAACTTTTCCAATCTAAGCTGCAAAACCAAGGAATAAAGTCGATTAGATTCTCTCCTTAATATTAAAAGCTAGTGTATTTGCTTGCACATGTGTGTGTATGTGTGCACATGTGTATATATGTGTGCATGTGTGTGTATCTATAAACACATCTATATCTATATCTGTCATATACCAACACATTTGCATATGTATTCATAGATAATAAATGTATTAATACAAAGTAATTTTTCTAAGTTTGAGGGCTTATATTTCTGAAGGCTTTAGAAGTGAGGGAGAAATGTATTCCTTTAATTCTGTTACCCTATAGGCCTTCCACCTAGATATAAAAAATTGTTACAGTAGCATTCCTAAGTGGACTTCAGCCTTGTCATTAGCTGTGTTCAAACTGTGGCATAGTTGATTCTTTTCTTTCCTCCTTAACCCACTAAAATTGATATATCTCAAATCACTATTTACTGAGACTCTACTGTGTTTGAGACACTGTGCTGGGTTCTACTGGGGATATAAAGAGGTAGTCAGCTAGTTAGGGAGATAAGACAGAAACAGGTAAAAATGTTCAAAACAAGAGTTAAACATCATTTTGCAAGAATAAGAGATATAACTCCACAAAATGGTGTTTGATACATTACTAAATAAATTGTAGGAACTACTGTTGCCACAGGGGCCCCCCAGGAGAGTGAAAGATCATAGAAGACCCTGAGTTAGATCTCGCAAGATGGGTCAATTTAGGGTAGGAGAGGAAAGGCATATTCCAGGTGAGTGAAATCAAAGGACTGTGAAATACAAAATACAAGAAGTGTTTAGAAGTCAGATGTCAGGGTTTTTTCATATTTAAGTTGTTCTCCAGTTATAGAGATTAAGTTGCATTAACTCTAATTATTAATGATTCAATGACATGCATTCTGTGATGTTGGTTGAAAAGAAAATGTTTACTAAGTAAAGCATCAGGGATATTTACTTGGACGAAGCAATGAATTTATAATTTAGTGATTTCAGAATACCTAGTAGCTTTCATGTTTTAACTTGTTAGTTCCAAGCAAATATTGAAAGATTATATATATCTGCTTAAAACTGTTTATCTGTTTAAAACTCTATAATAAATATTGGACTGATTCTCTGAAGGCATATTGGGGTACTAAGATCACTTTTTTCTCATACATTTTACCAAAGTAAATGAAAGGCTGTTAAAGCTCATTGGCTTCCAATTTATTCTGCAGGTGCCTATACAAGTTCTCAAAGATCATTGTGCATAAAAAATTTATGGATTTTATGATTCGGTTTATCTGTGGTGGTGCTCAAGTAGCCCACTGACCACATTTTGTGAAATACTGGCCTAGAAAATTGGCGTCTTCAGTAATAATCCAAATGATTCCATGAGAAGGTCAAATCCTGGCAGTTTAATCTAAATTATTTTTTATGATAAAGAGACTATGCAGGTGCATTAGAATTTAGTAATAGTTCTGACAGAGTTATAATTAAGCAGAGCTTCTGCTCTTGTCAGAACTGAAATCCCAAGCAATAAACGGAGAATAGCTGATAGTGCAGAACTTAAAAAGAGGCCTCCATAAGCAAGTTTCTATTTGGGAATATTGGAAAGGGTTCTGCATACAGTCCTGCCCCTATCCCTCACCCTCATCCTGATTCTTTGGGAGAAACATATGAGAGCTTAGCAAGCCACAACCTACGTTCTGACACTCAGACTTGACAACCCATTAACTGAGTAAGCCAGCCCCTCCTTGTCCAAAAAGATTCTGCCCAAACATGATACCACTTTAGACTGGAAGAGACAGATTAACTTCTTCTCGGTGCTCCCTTGGGATTTTGATTACACTCCTGAAATAGTGCCAAACATACATCCAAATAAGATATGTTTCTGCTTCTCTTCCATCCAGACAGTGAGCAACTTATGCTAAAAATGGCTTATCTTGCTCTTCTTTGTGGTCCCAGGCCTAGTAAGCACTCAATAAATGTATACAAATCATGTACACACAAAATCATCACTCTTCCCAATTCTGTCTTAAGCTGGTATTGAGCATATTCAGTTTGCCAACGAAAATATTTTCGGAGATGGAACCCAGTAAACAAGAGAATGTGCTTAACCCATTGGAGAAAATCACAAGCAGAATGAAACTGACTGATCTAGAAAAGTTCAAGGGATGATCAGAAACTGCTTCTAATGAGAAAGAAAATAAAAATCTGGGAGAAAGATTTTAGGTGTAGAAAAATGTGACCAAAAAACAAAAGCCACATCTCATAGAGCAGAAGTAATAAACATTTTTTTAATGTGAGCCATTATTTTAGAGGAAATATTAATAATAATAAGGGAATTTAAAATAATTTTAGTTTAGCATTTTTTAAAAAAGAAACAATGTAAAATGCTAAACATGCAATGTGTTAAATTTAAGAACAGGGAACACAATCAATATAATTAATTCATAGTAATCAAAGTATATATTTAAAACTTTACAGTTAAATAAGTAAAAATAGTGGAAAACTAGCTTCCACTTCTAGTTTGTTTACCACACACCTTGGTACTATTCTCTGTGCTTTACATGTATTATACAAGTCACTTAATACTCTCAATAACCCTAAGAGGTAGACATATTTTTGGTCCATTCTACTGAAAAAGATACTGAGGCAAAGAAAAGTGAATTCACTTGTCAAAAGTCACCCAGCTAGAAGAGCAGAAGTCAAGATGTGAAGTAGGTAGTCTACCTAGCTCCTGAGTCTGTGTTCTTAAGTCCTGTGCTATTCCACTTCTCTCAGAGAAGAAAGAAATAGAAGGAAGAGGAGGAGCGGGAGGCAGCAGAGAAGGGGGGAAAAAAAGGAAATTGAGAAAAAGAGAAAATAAAAACTTTTAAAGTTCTTTGATATATTGCAAGCTTCTTGAGGATAGCCATTATATTTGACATATCTTTTATACTCAGGGCACCTAGCGTGGTGCCTTACTCATCATTATAATAACAAGGGCTAATATTAACTAAGTACTTCCTTGGTAGTAATGGAAATATTTATAATGAAAATCATAATTATAATAGTTAAATGTCTTTGAGCATTTATTCTGTACCTGGCACTTTGCTAAGCACTTTATATGAATGAATTCATTTAATCCTCAGATGAGCTAGGTGGCTTTGTGACATTGAGCAAATTATGAAAATATATAAACCCATAGATCAAATATGGGATTAACAGGATCTACCCCACCATGCTTATGAGTCTAAATAAGTTAATATAGGTAAAGTGTTTACAACTGGAATGTAGCAAGTTCAGAACAAAATTTAGCTGTTCTTATTTATCATTGATACAACTGATATTATTCCTGTTTTACAGATGAAGAAACTGAGGCATGGATTAAGGGATTTGCTCAAGTTCTCAGAGCATGGATGTGAAAAAGCCAATATCTGAAGTCAGGTAGTCTGACTTCAGAACCCTCCACACTCTATGTGCTCAAGAAATATTTGTTGACTGCATGCACACATGAATGAATACATGAGTTGGGGAGATATGGCAGGTAGAAAAGAAACAAACTAGGTAGAAATTGAAGACCAAAGGAAAATGGGATACTTGGTGATTAAAAAAAAAAAAAAAAAAGGAGCAGGGAATTGAGAGATAGAAAGGGGAAGGATAAGAAAGGGTAAGGAGATGTGAAACAAGAAAAGAAGTTCATTACAGGAAATCCTCACATAATAGTGAGGTCATTTTCTTTTAATCACAAGCAGCAATTAATTTAAAAGTGAGCACTCTGAAATATGAGAGATCACACTGAGAAAATTAAAAGCAGCATTAAAGCAGATTCACCTTGAAGTTGGCAAAACTTATTATATAACTGGGCAAAGATAATAGAAAAAAATATGTGGTGACATGGCTCCCTGATCAAAGTGGATGTAGTACCTCTAAGCTACAATTTCTAGATTTCTGTGCTCAGAGGAAGCTTCCTCCCACATCACTTTTCCCCGCCATGGAACAAGTGAGAGTTTTGAATTTTGAAAGGTCTTTAAGAAGGAATCCCTCACATAAAAAATTACTACTCTGTATTCAGCAAAGTAGTTAAGAGGAAAGTAGAGGGGAAAGAGGATGAATGGTTCTAAGACTGAAGAGTTTTAGAACAACTATCATGGGGGTTTACATACAAGGTTTTCTGGAAATAAATACAATAACCAGTAATAACTTAAATTTGCAATAATGCTAATAAAGTTATACAATTTTCTTAGGTCCTTAGATGTTGAGAGGATTGTCTGAGATGTTGGTTATTAAGTGTCTGGCACAGAGTCTCATATATAATAAATGCTCACTTAATACACCTAAGCTGTTTTTTTTCCCTGATGATATAAGTAGCATGAATAGAGAATGCCTATTCTCCACACTCGTAGTGAAGCAATGATAAGCCAGAATCAGAGGGGTCAAGCCATTTAAGATGCTAATAACTATAATGATGAAAAGGCAGATTACGGGGTTGAGACTGAGTAATACTGGAAATGAAGGAACTAAGCAGGCTCCACAATGAGGTTGCCAGAAATTGCATAGATGATTAAAAACAGAGAAGGGAATTTCTGAGTGTGTGGCAACAATTCTGGGCAACAGAGAAAAATAAAGCGTGCTTGTATATGAGGGTTGACACAGATGATGGAAGACATGATCCCCCAGGCAGAGGTAACTGTGGCGTTAAAGGAGGTGAAGTATATGGTGAAGTATCATATACTTTATTATGGTGACGTATAATGAAATAGCCAGGGCTAATGGAGGTGCTCTAGAAGAAACGTTAGACATTGGCAGGCGAATGGTGAGTAACGCTGGCAAGAGTCCTAAGGGAAACATGAGATCAGCAAGTGACAATGGAGAAAATGTGTCTGGCTGAATGGTAAAGAGAGTGGTGTAACTAGGAGGCCTAGACATTGGGGAAGTATGGTTTGTTGAACAAAAAAAGATAAAGCTGGGGTCTAGAGGGATCAGTGAGGGAAGATAAGAGAGCCCAAGAAGACAAAAGCAGTGAGATAAGGGATCTGAGTGATGGTAGAGACAGAAGTGGTGATGAGGAAATGAGAGATTCTCCTTTAAGAAGACATTGAGGGTAGTCATAAGGTGAGAAAAATTTAAAACAGTGAGGTTGAGAAGATGTTTGCCAAATGATTTCTTTCCTTCCATGAAACCATATAGTTTTTCAAAGACTAGGTGTCTTACTTTTATCACCATTAAAATAAACACTGTTGGAAAAATGTTTTGATAATTTAATGTTGATTAAAAGGATTTTAAACAAAGTTCATAGTACAGTGCAAGCTCCATGAGGCCAGCAACTGTTTCTCTCTTGTTGACCACATCCATTCTCACAGCTCAGCAGAATTCCCATTAGATATAGAAATTCAATAAATATTTACAAACCCACTGGGCTTAACATTTTAAAAAAGCCAGTTACTACCAGTAGTCTTTGACTGAGATAACAATAGAAACAACAACTGTCAATAACTGAGTACTTCTGAGTGCCAGGCATGTGTAAATTGTGCGTCCTTTTATTTAAGACACACTTTAAGCAGCAGTTATTATTACCCCCATTTGCTTGTGGGAAAACTGAGGATCAGAGATATAAAGTAACAGCAAAAATCACTCTCTTTCCAAGATCCTTTCACTTTGGTAAAAAGACTTGTATTAGACATGAGAAATATATTTAGAAGTTGCGGCTTCCCTGGTGGCGCAGTGGTTGAGAATCTGCCGGCCAATGCAGGGGACACGGGTTCGAGCCCTGGTCTGGGAAGATCCCACATGCCGCGGAGCAACTAGGCCCGTGAGCCACAATTACTGAGCCTGCGCGTCTGGAGCCTGTGCTCCGCAACAAGAGAGGCCGCGATACTGAGAGGCCCGCGCACCGCGATGAAGAGTGGCCCCCACCTGCCGCAACTAGAGAAAGCCCTTGCACAGAAACGAAGACCCAACACAGCCATAAATAAAAATAAATAAATAAATAAAAGTAAATGGTAGCAGAATTCTAAAAAAAAAAAAAAAAAAAAAAGAAGTTGCCGGGCCCAAAGTCAGAGTTTACCACCCAAACTCTGCTATCATCTGTGTATCATCATAAGGGGTGTTGGACAGTTCCCAGGACAGTCCTCCATCTACCCATACCTGCAGCCTAGCTGGGGTGAAATACAGTTTCACTTGATCTTGGTTTATTCTCACAGCACATGTATGAGGCAGGTATCATTTCCATGAAGAAACTAAAATTCAGAGCTAGTAGGCAAAATTTCCGAGGTCATTAAACTAATAAATAATCAAACATTGAGCCAGGACTTAAACCCAGTTTTGTATGAATAGAAATACTAGGCTCTTCTTTTTCCATCCTACTATAATTTCAAAATTTTTGTTTGATGCTGAACTCATCAATAACCGTGTGGTCTCCTGTACTCTTAGACCAAAAAGAAAAGTTCCTCAAAACAAGGCAATTTTTAAAAATTATTTCATTTGGCATTTACTCAAGTATGTAACTATATTTGGGGTAAAATTACTACTTTAAGCAACCAAAAAAATTAAAGTTACAGTCTGAAGTAACACCATTTCACTATGGGTAACTTGAGCATTTAAAGAACCCCTTCTGTACTTTATAAACCTTCTGTGCTACAGAAGAAACTATGGAAATAATAATGAAAAAAAAGTGCTTGTGTCCATGTAAATGGAAAGGCACAATGAAAAGAAATGAAAATAAAATAACCAAATTATTCATTTGTTACATATATAAGACCAACTTTAGAACATTACTGACATCCTAAACATAAAAACGTGTAGGAAACCATAAAATTGACTAATAATTAGCTGTAGCTTGTAGAAATTGTCTTAATTTATATTTTTATTATTGTTTTAAACTGTTTTGAGAATATTCAATATATACTCATTAAGAGTTTAATCCTATAATTTCTTATCATCTTCTCCAATACCACATGAATACGAATTTAAAATAATATTTTACAGAGGAGAAATGATATTTTCCACAGATGAGAAAAGATGTTACAGCGAACACATCTGTACCCCTATAAAAATAGAAATTAGTTTGGCAAGGAAAATGCATTCATATTAAAATATTAAAAATTAAATGTAATGTCATAAAACCTCTACCTAAGAAAAGCCATAAAGTTAGACCATTTATCACACAGATTTAATGAGGCATTATCTTTAATATTGGTTATTTCCTACAGTAGAAGGAGACATACAGCAGAAAGTCTTCATTCTTAAAATATCCTTACCCAAATGTTTAGGCAAAGGTACTTGACTTAGGAAAAATTTTATTTAATTATTCTACTAAGAAAATTCAAATTTTGTCTATCTAAAACCAATTTTCCCTCAAGAAGTGATTACCAACTTGTTAACTGATGCATAAATACTTATTATCAAGTATTTTGATCAATATTTCATCTCCTAACATAAAGGTTTTCAAAATTTTAAATGAGGTAGCTAGCTCAGTTCCAAACATCCTAAATCTTAAAACTGTCATTGTATCAGAAATGCCATGTGCCTTATTGAAATGTCTGTTTTAATCCACCCCAAGTGAAATTCCAGCCACAATATCCAGAGTGCCATAAAAAGCATTTGCAAATAGTTGGCTTTTCAACTACATAATTCAACTCTTTATGTCAACTATGTAGTTCAACTATATGTCAACCATATATGTCAGCTATATATGTTAAAGAAGAATATAAAATATGGAAGTACAATTTCTGTAAATCTAGTTTTAATACTTGCTGGCTTTGCTTTTTTAGTTACTTAACAATAATAAACAATTTCATTTTTTAAAAAGTAAATAAAGATGCATCTATAAGGTATAAAAACTATGCTTCTCTCTTTCCTTTATCATATAGATAGGTAGATAGATAGATTAGATATAGTTCTACATTAAATTAGTCCAAAACACTTGTGATTAGGGTTAATTTAATTGGCTGTCTCATTTTATAACTAATTTCAATGGTTTCATAATTCTACACTTTATAATGTCTTGGGGACATTACAAAATCAAACAAATCCACAAATGAATGTAGTCTCATTTGTTTCCCTGTGATAGTCAAGATATTTTTGCTCCTTCTGCAGAAAAATGTGTCTTCTACAAAGACTCTTTTTTCAGGTAACCTTACCTACAGTCAGTATCACTCTGGTATATGTAGCCAAAGTGAAATTTTCCTCAAAGAGAAGAATCAAGAATGGTAAGTCAATTATAGAATTGACATCTGTAATATGACAGTCTTTTCTCCAGCCTCCAAAAGAAAGGGTTAATCACATACCTATTTTTTGAGCAATTTCAACCCAATTACAAATAGCTGTAAAAGTCAGTTTTAACACTGAGCTCCAAAGGAAGAAGTTCCCTCACAGGCTCCCTCCATTTTTCCTCTCCCACAACTGGTGCTTTCAATAGAGTTGGAACTTCTATAGATCACAGACATTGTTTGCCCAGTCTGACCAATCTCTGAGGCAGGGTTTTTTTTCCCTTCAAGACACTTCGTGTTAACAGCTTGAGGGCGTTCAATCAGCACCACTTTGATCTCAGCTGGAACTATAATTATTTAACATTGTTACATGGATTTCTATAATCCACCTCACCATTAAATCCCTTTTATGTCCTCATGTTCTGAGGCCTAATCTGCATCTGTATACTTAGTTTGTCTTCTCTGCTGGTCTCATCAGGAGCCTGCATTCTCCAACATTCCCACTGATGGCTTTTTCTCTCTCTCTTCCCCTCTAATGAAATCATTTTCTTACAAATTGCAAACTGCGAAAACGTCTTAAGGATTTGGTCTGTTTTTAAGAGCTCCTTATTGAATACCAGTGTCATCCACCATTCACTGCAAACTTTATTTTTTCCAATCCTAATGTAATTCATTTACCCAGTGGAGTTTTTATTAAAATAATGAGAAGCATATATTTGATTTTCTAAAAAGAAATTTTTGTAAAAGCATACACAATGAAAAGTTGCTAATGTTGTGGTTATTTGAAAACACAGGAGGAAGGATTTGGTAACGTTCTGCCCTTTTCTATTTCTTCTTCAGAAAGTGAACTGAGCAGTTCTGGGTAAAATTGAAGGAGACGTAACCAATAGAGAATAGAGGTCTCATGAGAACAATTCAGTAAGTTTGTCTGAGAAAGTGTGTGAAGGTAAGTCCCAAGAAGAAAAGGGGAAAAGGAAAGGAAATAGGAAGGCACTCTAAGGCCCTCAGAAAACCAAAAGGAAGAGTACAGAGGAAAGAGCCCAGGAGAGAAGTGGGGCTTTTGAGCAACTATCTTGGACTCCATGCTTTAGCTAGCCATGTAATTATATTATCCTTGCTTCTATTATTTTCCTGTCTATGTTTTCTTTCATCTACTTTAATAATTTATACTATCATTTTATATTTCATGTTTTTCATAAGTCACCCCAAATCCTTTGTGGAATGAGGCTGAGCATAAGAAACAAATGCCTAAATTATTTTTTAAAAAATCCTAAAATACTCTGACACTTCATATTCAACTGAAAGTTTTATTCTAATCAAGGATGTTGAATCCTATAAAACACCCTTGTTTTCCGAACAAAATAGACACAAAGGGACTTGCTACTTCACTGGCCAAGCAAAAGCTAAAGAAATCTAATGGAGAAGAAGAAATAAGGTTGAGGCAAGATTTAAGAGAGGAAAAAAAAAACCCTGACTATAAAATAAGGATGATGAGGATGATGGTGATGATGAGGATGACGTCATGCTTACATCATTTATACAGTACTTACTCTGGGCCACTCTTCTCAGTGCTTCACTAATGTAATGCTCATAAAATCCTATGAAGCAGGTATAGTCATCCTTCAGTATCCACGGGGGATTGGCTCTAGGACCTCCCACCATGAATAGCAAAATCTTTGGAGGCTCAAGTCCCTTATATAAAATGGTGTAGTATTTGCATGTAAGCTACACACATCCTCCCATATACTTTAAATCATCTCTAGATTACTTATAATACCGAATACAATGTAAATGTTATGTAAATAGTTGTAAATATAATGAAAATTCTATGTAAATAGTTGCTGGCATGGCAAATTCAAGTTCTGCTTCTTGGAACTTTCTGGAACTTTTTTCTGAGTATTTTCCATCCATGGTTGGTTGAATTCAGTGATCTGGAACCTGAAGATAATGAGGGCTGGCTGTATACAGTACTCCCATTTTACAGATGAGAAAGTTGACAGGCAGAAAGATGATGTAATTTGTCCGAATTTACTGAGCTGTTAAGTGGAGGAGAATTTGAAAGCGATTTTCATCTCAGATTGGACCTTCCATTACTTCACTACCCCTACAAGCTTGAACTTACCATCACACTGAGACTAGGTAAGCTACCCGTTCCCTATTTGCAATGTGGGACTAGGTAAACTACCTAACTTCTCTAAGACTTAACATCTTCACTTATGAAATAGGGATCACCTGTCGAATTGTTGTGAGAATTAACAGAAGTAACCAACAACATCACTTCATGTAGTGCCTAGAAAAAGAAAATGTCCTCCAGAGGTATGTTGCCAGCATTACTGATCACCACTCTCAATGGGAATCCTGGCTGGGTCACTTCTCAGCTATATTAGAGACATACCTCGTTTTACTGCACTTTGCCTTATTGTGCTTTGCAGATACTGCGTTTTTTACAAATTTAAGGTTTGTGATGACCCCTGTGTTGAGCAAGTCGATCAGCACCATTTTCCCAACAGCCTTTGCTCACTTCGGGTCTCTGTCACATTTTGGTAATTCTTGCAATATTTCAAACCTTTTTATTATTATTATATTTGTTATGGTCATCTGTGACCAGTGATCTTTGATGTTACTATGACTCTGAAGGCTCAGATGATGGCTTGCATTTTTTAGCAATAAAGTATTTTTTAATTAGAGTATATACATCGTTTTTTAGACACAATGCTATACTTAATAGACCACAGTATAGTGTAAACATAACTTTTCAATGCACTGGGAAACCAAAAATTTGTGTGACTTGCTTTCTTGTGATATTTGCTTCACTGAGGAGGTCTGGAACAGAACCCACAATATTTCCGAGGTATGCCTCAAATTTAAATTTTTAAGCCTTAATTTCCTCCACTGTAAAATAAGGCCCAGTGACTTGGAGCCACGATGCTCAATGAATGGTAGCTCTTAGGGTTATGTTGTTCTCCAGGGCGAAGCCAAATAAGTGATAAATTAAACACAGTAACCAAAAAGTTGTGCACTAGAAAGGAAGCCTTAGACTTCACAAAAATGTTATCAAAGGAAAAATTAAACTTAATGAAAGGCTTTAATGAACAATAAAACATAGTTTCCTTGCTTGTATTTTAGGGAAGGAAAAAAGAATGCCAGTTAGGTGACAGGGTGTCAACATATGATCACAAATAACAGGTGCCATAATCAAGAAGGGCTCATTGTATGAAAAACAGAGAAAATGTAGTGGTGATGCGCACAGTCTCTGGGGTCAAGCTGTTTCATTTCAAGTCCATGATTATTTGCTTTGTGATCATAGACAAGTTCCTTAATGTTCTGTGCCTCAGTTTCCTCACTGGTCAAGAGGGAGACAATATTCCTAGAGTTGTTTTGAGAGAAAACAATGAGAATTTGTCTGCTCTTATACTCCCCATGCCTATAGCAGTGATTAGCACATAGTAAACTCTCCGTAAATATTAGGTACTAGAGATGTGACTGGAAAGAGAAAAGTTAAGAAGTTCACGGGAGAGGAAAATGTTGCCCAGAACAGAGTTTTAGGTTCTCAACATTAATTCTGAATGGTTTCAGAATTCTTTTTATCATTTCAAGAGAGTAACACTCTGAAAAATAAATGCTTTAGGTTATCTGAGTTACTGATTTTTCCCTTTATCAGTACTTTTACTTGTATGTTTTAGGATTTCTGAAAATGACTGCGCCTAATGGATAAAATGTCTTGAATTATACAGATTAAATAATATTTAATAAGGCCCAAAGGGAACCAGAAGTATTATTAATCTCATGTACTTTTAAATAATGATTGAAATATTTCCTGCATTTCTCTAACAGTTACATATAATGCCATTTTCATTTTACTTTATTAAAATATCTGATAACTATTTTTTTTCATTTTATTATGTTTACCTTTAAAAGTTAAAAAAAAAAAATGAGTAAAATCCAGAAAGCTGGGTTAACTAACAACCTCTTCTTTAATTTTAAAATGTGCTAAATTATTCTACCATATACTAATCATGAGTTATTGGCATGAAATGTTAGCCTTAAGATATGAGTTTGTAAAATAATTCACTTCCATATTCCAGACAGAAAAACCTATTTTATAGAAAATTAATTTTGCCACATAATTGTAATTATGATTTTTAATGAATAAATAATTTGGGCTTTTCAAAAGTATCTACTTATTCTTAAAAATCAAATAATTTTTCCCATAATACATATCGATATGTCAAAACTGTGGAGAAAAGGTGCCTTATGTATGGTCAGTGCTTTTTAAAATCTCATATTTCTTTTCAAATTTAATATAAAATGTAAAGATAATCATTAAATTTAATAACTTAAAAGTTAAAATATTTTTTCACAATTAATAAAGGGTGTTCTTCTTCCACAATAAGGATAAAGGTTCATAAGAAAACTCTAGCTTTTACATTGCTCAGAAAAAATGTGTGTGTGTGTGTGTGTGTGTGTGTGTGTGTCAATGGTTCAGAGCAGAGACTCTGGAGCCAAGCTGTTTCTGGCCTGATCCCCAGTGCCACTTCCAGGTCACTGCTTTCCTGTGCTTGGACTCTAGGAGTGGGGGAAAAACCCTCCTTCTTCCTTTACCACATTAAACCCATTTTGAACACCAGTATTGATTAATGATGCTGGCAACTTCTACTACCCAAATCTCTATTGCTTTCGTGCAACAGGCTATTGCCTAGTTGTCTAATGTGAGTCCCTATCTCACTCCTAACCACAATTCACCATCTCTATTAATGCAGGTGTGTTATATTCCCTCTGCCTGGAGTGTTGGAATGTCTTTCCTCTCTTCTCTCCTTCCATCTGTTAAATACTTCCATGCTTACAAAGTAAAGAGGCCTTAAATGGTCTCCCAGAGGAGACAGATGCCTCTTTCTCTGGGCTTCCTTTATGTTCTCCCATGACTTATATGTCCTCATTCTTCAGCTTGGGGTAAAATTTCTATTAACAAGAGTTAAGCGTCTCCCTCTTGAGATCTTTTTACTTCATTCCTTCCAAAGTCTCCAAGAACTCCTCAAGAGCCAGCCATACTTCCAAATTCCAAGAGATCAGTTAGGCCACTGAAGCCCCTGCTTTGCTCTCTATTCCTTGGTGTCACTATTAAGCACAGGTCCCACACAGGATGGTGGATTCCCCTTCTTTGCTAAGGAAACACCCAAGTGGGCTCAGGTCTTATACAATTTGGCATGGTGTTCCCCCTTAGTCTTTAGGGTTCAGTTCACTTAATTAACATCACATCTCAGATCAGCCATCCTTCCCCAAAGCAGGACCCGAGGCCATGTTAGCTGGCCTCACAAGGAGTTCCAGATTTAGGAACAAAGGGTAGGGAAAAATAGCCCTCTCTCTTAAAACCTAAAGCCCTACTGTTGAGTCCTGGCTTTGCCCTCCACAAACCTTCTATTTTCCAAGATGTCCTTTCCCTGCCAGCAGATTTTGGTTAAGGCCACCCCAATCAAACCTGTCATTCACACCCTGAATTGTGTCTCTTCCAAGATTTATAGGTTGAAGCCCTAACTCCCAATGCCACTGTATTTGGAGACGGAACCTTTACGGAAGTAATTAAGGTTAAACGAGGACATAAGGGTAAAGTCCTAATCCAATAGGATTGGTGTCCATATAAGAATAGGAAGAGACATCAGGAGTGTGCACATAACAGAGAAAAAACCATGTCCAGACACAGCGGGGAGGTGGCCATCTACAAGCCAGGAAGAGAGGTCTCACCAGAAACCAGCCCTGTGGGCACCTTGATCTTGGGCTTCGAGTCTCCAGAATTATGAGAAAATAAATTTCTGTTGTTTAAGCCACTGAGTCTGTGGTATTCTGTTACAGCAGCCTGAGCAGACTAATATAAACCACAGTTTGGGGTGGAAGTGGTGGAGTTCGCTTGACTGCCACACAGAAAGCCCCACAGGCTGCATGTGCAAATCAGCCCTCCATCTTCCTTCCCTCTCTCAGAGCTGTGAGATCTCCAAGACAGGTAGTATTCATCCCAAAGAGACAAAAGTCTCCCAAATCCAGTTTGAAAAATCCTGGCTCTTATATTTGCATAATTAAGAAAGGCTACTCAAATGACTTCTTTTACAATAAAACACTTTTCACAAGTCATTATTTCCAGCTATAGTATTAGAAATTGCAGGCATAATATTTTAAGATGTTATATAATTTATCAGCCTATTTAATAACTATTGCATTAATCATATTACGATAATTATTATTTATATACCCAATGTCCCCCTTTTATTCAATTTTCAGAGTAATGAAAATTACTGAGGAAGACAGTAATTTTCTTGGAAAGCATCTAATTTAAAGAAAAATGGGTAGAGGGAACTAAAATAAACACTGATGGCAGAAAGTGTCTTCCACTCGTTTCTCTTTTCTTTTGGTGAGCTTGCATTGCTTTTATATAGAAAATATAATTTTAAATACCATAAACTTAAATAATGCATTGTTTACTTAAAATACACACTAAAATAAGTGCTGTCAATCTCACTCAGTCATTTTATATTCTTTGTCTGGCGTATAGCTTACTTAACTCTGTAAAAAAATGCCATGTTTCCATCCTTATTAGAATGTACTCATGTATTTATTCTTTTCGTTTTATTTTACATTGTTAATACAATGCTCAAAAATGAAATAACCTTGATTAATTCATATGAAAAAATTAACAGGAAAAAACCCGAAGAACTTGTTAAAATTCCATTCAATTGGGAAGGCTTGTGACTGTTTTTATTCAGCGTGTCACTTAAAAAGAATGTTATACTTCTTGTTAGTATCAAGAGATTCTGCCATGAAAACTCAAAATAAGATATGTGATTCTCTGTGTATTTATCCAAATATAAACTTATGTTTAACATCAAATATGTTATTTTCATTACTTTCCTATATATGACAATGTATTCAATAAATTTTTTTTTGAAAACACGCAGCACTTTGCAATTTTCTTTTAAGGACACTTAAAATATGGCCCACAGGAATTCTGCCAAGTAGAACTCTGCTGTTAGCAAGAAGCTCATACTTTCCCCCTTGAGCCTTCCTTTCTTATTCCCCACCAAGCTCTCCAAGAACCTCCAAGAGCTAGCACCACTTCCAAACACCAGGCAAGACCAGTTACGCCACTAGATACCCTCCTTTGCTGTTCAATTTCCAGGAAATGGCTAAAATTACAATTAGGTTTCTTTATTGTTTCTTAGCTGACCTTTTACCAAACTCTTTACTTGTTGTTTTTAACAGTTTATAGATGTAACTAATCTTCAGCATGGGTACTTTAGTTTCCATTATCTTTCAGAAAACCTCTCCATTCCTCAGGCCCAAGAGTGACAGAAGGATAGTGCCTTCTAGGTAACAGTGGCACAGTAGGGCAGGTTTAACAGGAAAGTGAAAGCTTCTGTACAGGCAAAATGGCAGCACGTTTACTACACTTAATATATAATATATATAATTTTGCAAAATTATATTTTGCAAAAAACTAAACATTTCCTATGTATCATTAACAATTTAGTGCGTCCAGTGTGTATTTATCACTCTGTCCTTGGGATCACTGAAGAGATTATTATTGCTTGTGTTATCTCATCAGCATTATGTCTCACCACCAGCAGCCTCAACACCCTTCCCTTCTCCCTCTGTGCAAGCTGATCCCTCAGCCATTTTCCCACCACCCCTCCCACTTTGCAGTGGATGACCTTCCTCCCCCTTTGCTACCACTGCACACTGTACATGCCTCTGCAACAGAATCCATAGCAATGTATTTTAATTATCTCATCACTTGTCTGTCTTCTTTGTACTACGAGCTTTTTGAAGGTAGTATGAGTCCAAGTCATCGTTTTATCCTTGGAGTCTGGCACACGGTTATTCTTAACACTTATTCAATAAGTGTTTGACCTAATTAAATTAATTAATTCAACGTGGGTCTGCAAAGGTGCAGGGGAAGAAGTACAAGATCTGGCAAGGATATGCAAATTATATTTATGAGTGAATAAGTTGCTTGCTCCAAGTATCAATCTCAGAAACAGTGTAGGAATTTATTATGAAAACAAAGATATAACAATCCCCAAGGTCTAAGTGTACTCCTGAGGTTAAAACAACAACAGAAATAACAATAACACCATAAGAGCTGTTATCAGTTTGAATACAGAAAGAAGGGAAAACATACCTCTAACCCACATCAAATTTATAGTAAATTTTTATGTAATATATTATTAAATTTAGCATTTCAATTACATTAAAAGTAATAAAACTCAAAAAAAAATCCACACACAAACTATTTGGTAAACTAGTTACTGGGAGATAAAAGTTGAAACAATAAAATTTAAAAGAAATGAGCAAAATGTATTATGTAAAGCTTGAAAATATGGTAGGGACAGGAAACAAAAATAACTTTGAAATAATTTATAAAAGTTAATGGGTAGCAGATTCAGAATGGCTTAATATGAGGCATAAATTTCTTTGGAGGCATAACCCTAAAGTTTGAAAGATTCTGAGGTAGAAATAAAATGGTAATGAACAATTTTATTAATAAACAGTTTCACAGAAACCCAGGTATGTTTATATTTATTTACCAAGAACACTCAAGAAGAGTTGTTTCCAATAGCTGACTCAACTTGCTTGTCTTTCGCTCCCACTTCAACCTACCACAGTCTGGCAGCTCTGCTACAAGAGCTCCACAGAAATAGTTCCAGTTAAAATCACTAATATCCACATGGCACTGAATTCAAGGAAAGTCTTTAAATCTCGGTCTTGACCTCTCAGTAGCATTTAACCCAAGCATGACTCTTTCCTCCTTAAAACTATTACATTCCCCTGGTTCTCCCTATCTTGGCTGTTCCCTCCTTATCAGACGCTCTTGACACTTCTTCCTCTATCCTCCTGTTAGAGATAGGAGTTCTTCAAGCTTCATGTCCAAGACCTCATATGCATATATATATTCCCATCTACTCCCATGAATTCCATTGCCATGTATACATTGATGACTCTCCAATTTACATCTCTATACTAGGCTTTTCTCCAAACTCCCAGCCTATATTACCAATGTTCTACTCAACAGATCCACTTGGATGTCTCACAAAAATTGGAAACAACACACTAAAAATCCAATTCATCTTTCTCCCACAACATGTCTTTCCTTCAGTTCTCCTTACCTCAGTGAATGGCAACAAAATAAGTTGAACAAGCCACACACAATGACACCCTCAAAAATATCCGGTGCTTTCTATAACTCTCTTTCACCTCTTGATAAGACTACTACTGTATTTCTATTGTCCTTCTTCTACCCATTCTTCATATTGTAGTCAGAGTAGTTTATTTTTAATGCAATTCTGAGTATGTGGCTTATATGCATAACATGTCTTCACACAGATCTTGAATTTAAATGCAATGACAGTATTTACCAGCTTATTTTACCAGCCTTATACCACTTCCTATTCTTTCCTATACTGAAAATTGGTATGTAATGAGAAAAAATCAAGCATGTGTCCACCTTTTCCTTTATGAACAGTATTCAGGGGTAACTAAATAGTAGACGAGGGAAAGATTTTCAGAAGATAATAATATCAGTTAATAATACAGAAGGAATGATAAAATGCAAAAGTCGCCATTTTGCAAGCCCTAATGATGTAATGGATCCTGGCAATAACCATTAGGTGAAAAGTTGATGGGAAACTTTATAATGGATAGATCAAGTGCAAACACCTGAACCACCTGATACTTCGTAAAATCACAAGTGAGGCAGCGGCCTTGTATGTGCTTACTGATATGATGCAATAGAAAGCACCCAGCAATGTATATATAGTACTGTTGCCTACAGTATTGAATCTGAATTTCTTCAAGGATCTAGATTCAACTACCAACTTACAAGAAATGTATTTTATCTTGTGTACCCAATCAATATTACCCTTTAAATAATCTAGTAATCTAGTTCCAAATTTGTGGCCCATTAATAGCAAGTGTACATGTCTCTATGTACCTGCTTTTATTTTCCATAGTTTTAAACTACTTCTACTTCTAGTGTATGTCATTGTGTTGGTCTTGACTTCTCCTTCTGATCCCCATTAAGTCCCTTTCTGAACCAGACAAAAGAGAAGCAAATAATTACATGGTTTAGGTTTTCTTTCTTTCAACATCTCAGTTCAGTCATATATTTAGGTATCTTTTCCAGGTACAATGCTGAGTCAAGGAAAACAACGAATGCCAAAAATTCTTGCACCAAAATAAAAATCTAATGCATACTTTTTAATAAAATAGGTTACAAAGGGGATAACAAAGGTTTTTCTTATATCCTACTGACAAGTGTCTTCCTGAAGTGCCCTGTTGAGAAGAATTCTAAGCTGAATTATGGCTCAGGAGGAAAGAGCACAGTAGAAGTCCTATTATTGGACAAAAGTGGGGTGAGCAGTTAATCAAAATAGCCAAACCATGGAATGATTTTAAAAATAATAATAGAAGCATTATATTTTAACTTATAATATACAAAAGCACATTTAATAATTAAACATTTGATGTAGGGGCTAGACCTTTTATTGGCCTATGAGCCCACTGTTGGTCCTCCAATTTCATAAACAACATTCAAATGCTTCATCTACAATTTCTAGTTCGTTTCATTACAGTGAGGATGTAAAAGTACTTGCAAAGCCATCTAAGGGCAGATTCTTTCAATATGTTTATGATTTTCTCCCTGATTTGTTGCAGTTATTTTGTCCATACCTACATTTTTTAGTTGCTCTTTATCCAGTCTTTTGAAGGTTTCGATATTGTTGTCCTAGAAACAATGTATTTTTTTTTTGCAAATATATTTGAGTGGTTTAGACAATATTTAAAATCAACTAAAAATTACAGTAAGATATATAGTTGGCAAGCATATAAGGGACTGCCCACATGATTCCCTTCTAGCTCCTGGCCTCTGTATTGGTTTTCTAGGACTGCTGTACCAAAGTACCATAAACTGGGTGGCTTAAATAACAGAAATGTATTGTCTCACAATTCTGGAGTCTACAAGTCCAAGATCAGGTCCAGCAGGATTGATTCCTTCTGGGAATCAGAAGGATTCAAGGGAAGGATTTCTGAGAGAATCTGTTCCATACCTCTTACCTAGCTTCTGGTGGTTTCCCAGTAATCTTTGGCCTTCCTTGACTTCTAGGAGCATCATCTCAATCTCTTCCTTCATCTTCACAGTATGTTCTCCCTATGTATGTGGTCTGTCTCCAAATTTCCCCTTCTTATGAGAGTACCAGTCATGTTGGATGAAGGGCCCACCCTAATGAGTATGACCTCGTCTTAACTAGTTACATCTGCAATGACCCTATTTCCAAATAACATCACATTCTGAGGTACTGAAATTTAAGACTTCAGCATATGAGTTGTGAGGGGACCCGACTTAACCCACAACAGCCTCAATCAGTAAGTTTCAGAGAAAGGGTGCAAATTTTAGTTTAATTAAGGGAGCTTCTACTGTAAAAGGTTAATGAATTTTGCCATGGGAGCAGGGTGTGGGATAGGAAAGTATGTGCTGTCATATATTTCTCTGGGATCATGATGTATTTATAAAACTTGACATTGTATTTTATTTTCCAGCAATCTGTTTGAGGAAAAGGTCACTGCAAAGCAAGGTCCAAAAAAAAAAAAAAAATTAATCTCAATTCATTATCCTTTAACTTGAATTTCTCAATTAAACTTGTGCAAACAAATTAGGTATTTGCAAGTTCTAAAACAAGCCATTATCTAAATATCCTTAATTCCCATTCTTGTACAACTGAAGAAATAATAATAATAATAAATTTGTATATTTTACGCAGTTCTTTATAACTCAAAGACATCTCTTTCCAAACAATAATCGTAAGTCCTTTGCCTTCAACCTACCTCTTTTTTTGGGTTAGGTTTACGTATGCCCTAATTCTATATCAGAGTGCAAACTGGAATAAAGGAATAAGATAAAGAGAACTTTTTTTTACTGTGTTTATGTGGCATCCTGTTCTACAAAGAGTAAGGCTTTCATCTTTTAATCCGATATCCACTTAACTACAGTACAGAAGATTTATTTTGACCCCCTCTTGTTTCAGAAGGGGCTCAAAAGTCTGTAGCAATTTTTGACACTTAGTTATAATGTTTTTCTGAACCCCCCCCACATACACACACACACACACACACACACACACACACACCTCCCCGCCTCATTTTCATATGGACACAAAGCGTTGGGATAAAATGATGGTTCATTATAGTGGTACAGAGCTCTTATCTTCATCCGGCAAGAGTCATTTCCTTCCAAAGATTGAAATGCAAATGTGAAAATTAATGATAACTGCATTATCTGATAGCAGAGATAATACCAATTCACTGTCAGAGTAATACACAGTCATTCTACGATTTCCTCTGCTTCTCACAATATTCTTCTTACTGTCAGACTATATCTACGGTTAACTATGTTTCATAGGTTTCTGTTAATTTACTTCAAATGGCATTTCCCAGATCTTATATCTACCACATTTTCCCTATCAAAAAGGAAACGAAATCAGAACTGTAATCTCCAAGCCCTTCTTTGGACTAGTAAAGGGAAAAAAACCCTGTATCATTAGTGTGTGCTTCTCTCTCACAGTGGTCTCCCAGCTGCCATTCCACTTTATATAAAACACTCCCCATCTTCTCAGTTTAATTTCAGGCACAGAGCAGAACTAGCCTGATCATCTGCGTGGATCCACAACGCTGAACAGCACCTGAATGAGGTGACTTCTTTATAGATTTCTTGAAACATTTTTAATCCAGATGCAACAAGTACACACATCTGATTTTAGGCTAGACATTTATTCTTGAAAATTTATTTACATTAAAATTTCTTTTACTGAATTATGTTTTAAATCCAGTTGAATAGAACATAGTTAATGTGGCCCTGTGATGATTTCTACATAGCGAAATCATTTTGCAAAGTTGATTCACTATACAAATGTGGGCTTATCATCTGTAAGGCATTATAATGGCTTCTAAGGCACAATTGCCAAAATGATACTAAAAGTAATATTAAGAGCCATTTATTGAGCACTTATGAAGTTTTGATCTCCATGTTTTGCATAAAAAATCTCATTAATGAGGTAGTTATTATAATTAGCCCCATTTTATAAATAAGGAAACTGAGCCCTTGGAGAGTTAGTAACTTACCCAAAGTCACACAATTGATAAGTGGCAGGGCCAATATATAAACAGAAGTAGTTTTGGTCTTCTCTACCCATTACCTCAAAATAATTTACCTCTGATGGTAAATCAGATTTCCATTTATCAACCTAGGAGGAAGGTGTGCTGTTCCATAATGTATAACACAAAAATTATTCCTAATTTTATTCTATTAATTCCTCAAATCATCGATACAAGGTCTGATTTTCTACTTCATTTTTACTGAAATGGCCCAAATGCTTTACATATAAATACCAAAATCTATTTAAATAAAAGTACATGATTATCTGGAAAAGTTCATGTCAAAGAATCTAAACGACTGCTTGCTCAAAATTTTATATCTGTGTATATTTGTGTTAATACACATTATTGGGGGCTACATATACTTATCTGCACAATTTGAGTAACATGATATGTTCTTTAGTAGAGCTCCTAGAAATGCCAATTATAGCTGCTATAAGCCTGTTGGTAGATTCATTCAATATTAGACCAGGGAAAACAAATTATTCATTATTCCCATATGCAAAAAGAAGTAACATGTTTTTAATAACATAAGCCAGAGAGTTGGCATTCCTAGAGTTGATGTTTGTAAGATGTGACTTTTAAGGTACTCATTTCATAGTGGTGGATGACGAATTTATAATAATTTAACAGTATTCTCTTCCCTAAGTCTCCTTCTAAATAAATACACAAGTCAGCACTCCAGAATTTGGCCATGAATTGAGGTTCTAAAGATTTTCTTAAAGGAGGGAGACAGAGATGTAAGCACTGTTTTCAAAATAAGGACACATTCCAATTGTTGGCCAATGTGAGAGGTCCTAGGGTAAAGGGAGGCCATTAACATCTAGCAAATCCCACACTCGCCCAAGCTCTGTGCTAGGTATCATATATATCATCTCTTTCAAGTTTCATCCTCATAACCATGTTTCAAAGTACTTATTATTCTTCCCATTTTGAAGATAAGGAAACTGAGGTCCTGGCTGTTTAATATGCCCAAGGCCACAAGGCCATAAGTGTCAGCATGGCTCTAAAATTTGTGCATTTTCTTCTGTAGTATAGACCATTCTCTACTTTCTAGGTTGACATGCTTAATTATTGCATCCTACCTAACTACACTACATGAATAATTAAAGAAGGTTAAAGGAGAGAAACGGTATCAAAAAGAGACAGTGTGGACACCAGTCAGATTGCCCATCATTAAAATGTCTACAAATAACAAATGCTGGAGAGGGTGTGTAGAAAAGAGAACCCTCCTACACTGTTGGTGGGAATGTAAGTTGGTGCAGCCACTGTGGAAAACAGTATGGAGTTTCCACAAAAAACTAAAAATAGAGTTGCCAAATGATCTGGCAATCCCACTCCTGGACAAAACTATAATTCAAAAAGATACCCTATGTTCACAGCAGCACTATTTATAATAGCCAAGACATGGAAACAACCTAAATGTCCATCAACAGATGAATGGATAAAGAAGATGTGGTACATATACACACTGGAATACTACTCAGCCCCCAAAAAGAATGAAAAAATGCCATTTGCAGCAACATGGAAGGAACTAGAGATTATCATACTAAGTGAAGTAAGTCAGAAAGAGAAAGACAGATACCATATGATATCACTTATATGTGGAATGTAAAATATGACACAAATGAACTTATCTATAAAACAGAAACAGACTCACAGACATAAAGAACAGACTTATGGTTGCCAAAGGGGAGGTGGGGTGGGAAAGGGATGAAATGGGAGGTTGCAGTTAGCAGATGCAAACTATTATATATTGAATGGTTAAACAACAAGGTCCTACTGTATAGCACATGGAACTATATTCAATATCCTGTGATAAACCAGAATGGACAAGAATATGAAAAAAGAATGTGTGTGTGTGTATATATATATATAGATAGATAGATATAGATAATAGAATCACTTTGCTGCACAGCAGAAATTAACACAACATTGTAAATCAACTATACTTCAATAAAAAAAGAGAGACTGTGGACAGCATTGTACTACATCTTTGGACTTCTCCCTAGCACTTTTCACAGTTATTAGTGTACAATGACTATCTCTTAAATAGTTAAATGTATGAGAATATTGGCAAACTGAATTACTGGAGGGTGATAAAAGAAAAAGCATTTACTTAAAAAGAAGACAGAAATGATATAAGTGAGGTATAGGCAAATACAGAGGAAAAGGAAGAACAGTGGATAACAAGTATCATATGAATTGGATTCCAAGCAAAGTAATGTCAAGGTAATTTTCTTAAGAGCAAGAAAGAAGAATCAAACTTGAAAATAGATATGCGAAATACTGAAATAATGAGGTAATGACTTTTACATTGGCCTGAACTTTACTAGCTTACTGTGAGTCTAGCACTCCACTCAAATGGTGAAAGATTCATAAGAAATTGAAGATTATTCAAATAAGAGTCACAAATATTTAAACATTAAAGAATTTCATCATTAGAAATGTTTACAAATGTAAGACAATTTTCCTAAAGATTGTTTAGGTTCCACCTAATCATAAGAGTTAACAAAGGTACAAGCAATTATTAAATGTGACTTTTAAATGTATAACAAATAAGGAAAAAAAATTGCTCTGGGGAATCTGCATTTGATAAAAATAGAACACTTCACAGAGGAGTTGATTCATTATCGAACTGAGCTATCAAGAAAATTTGTGGAGTCATCTCCAATCAAACTTTAAAAATAAGATAAATCCTGATCTATCTTAAATGATGTTAGCTCTATGCCTCAAATTCTTTAGAGAATTTCCTTGTCCTTTGATTCTGGTCTATTTTTAGAGACAACTCTCTATCTTAGGGTGACTATCAGGACTGGGTGGGAGGACCTTAAAGTTAGGAGACCTTGAAATCACACCTGGCTCATTGCCTCATGTCTTAACCAATAATTTGTGGCTAAATTCAAAACTAGATGCTTGGTATTATAAAAGTTTACCCTTTTTGTATCAGATGTACTACTGTGCATTAAAAAATGCAGAAAAGAATTTTTAAAGGTTCTGCTTCAGGTCGCAACAATTTCAAAGCCATAATAATGGTCATTAGCATTTTATGTTCAAGATTTGATTTAATTCTCACAAAAGCCCTAAGAGGCATTAATATTACTTTCCACATCTTACAAATGAGAATAACAGCACAGAGAGATTAAGCAACTTGCAAAAATTCATCCAGCAAGTAAGCAGCAAATCCAGAATTCGAACCTAAAACTTTAGAATCCAGAGTTCATTTTCTAAGATGTTTGGAAACTGTCACTAAAACCTGGGAAATTTCCTCTTCTTAATACAGTTGTAAAATACCAATACTTTTTTGAATAACAAAAAATTGGGTAAAAATATTGATGTAATCACTATTCATGCAATAGCAAAAGTCCAAAAACATCCTGTATACTTTCTCCTGATTGAAGGAAAGCAATGAATATTCTACCTTAAAAGATAAATATCCAACAGGTAATCTTTTGTTATGAATCAACTTCATTTATCAGGGGATGTCAAAATAATAAATCCCCCTTTATTTTGCAAAACACCTGTAGGGAAAAAATGTGTTATCGATTTACAATATACAAAGGATGAATTTCCTCCAGGCATACCTGCTTATAGGCATACATTTTTTCCTTTAAAGTTTTTATACATTCATATTTGCCACAGAAAGAGTATATACGTTTTCACTGATATCAACTAAATAAAATGTTTATTAAATCAGATACGTTAAGTAAATTTAACTCAAAAGTGAAAAACCTTATCCTGAATGGACAGCATCATGCTTTATCCTTGTTCCTCCCTCTCTCTCTCTCTCTCGCTCTCGCTCTCGCTCTTGCTCTCTTTTAGCTAACACATAACTTTATTTCTGGAAAAGCTTCCTGAAAAAGGAAGCACTGGGTATGCAGTATGTGTTTAGTAATTCACCACCCCCTGAATTTGCTTACTTACTCACAAGTGGCTGGGAGCACTGTGGGTCCCAGGTTTGAGCAAAGAGGAAAACCAGCCGCCTCCAAGTTTGCCCCTTTGAGAGAATCCAGAATGTACCCTTTGCAGGTAGGCATATCAAAAGGCCATCTAATCTAATTTAAATGTAAAAACTCTTCTAAACAGCCTATACGTACTTAATTCTATGAATAAAGAACCATACAACATAAAGTTCACCCACCTTTTTTTAAGTTAAATGTAATCCCCAAGAAAAAATAAAATTTTCCAGTTTTTTTTCTTATTTTTTTAATCAAGAGAATTCTTCCCTTCATTAAGACAGAAACATTATGCAACAAGGTGAAAATGCCAGATGTCCACATTTTCTTTCAAACTCTTAAAATGTGGTATTATGGTACTTTAATTATAATATGTTTTGATCCAAAATCTTGTGTAACATTATGCTATAGTATACAGAATACAAACATCTGTGTGTATCATGAATAACATTAGAAATGACATCATAATAATCAGATATACTGTATCTTCATTTTTGTTTGCGTTATATTTTCCAGCTGCTGGTTTCAGAAAATTACCACTGGAGTTCCTCTCTTCTTCACGCACAGCAGAGAGCAATTTGCAAAGTCATGCAAGGGTGAAAATGTGATTGAAATATAGGGATCTTTCTTAATGAAAAATGTTACTGCTTTGGAAATCATGGCTAAAATTATTTCAAAACTCACTTATATCCTTAAGCCCTATGACATAACATTCTCCATTTATAAATATACCATCAATTGTAAATTAGTTGGCACCAAATATAAAGGTTTTTAGCCACAGAGTTCTTAGGAACTGTACATATTTATATAAAATTGTGTTGGTGTTTTGGAGTATTTTAACAGTTTTTGTTTTTCTTGAAATGATTAAATATCAATGAACTTTAAAATCAAATTTAATTTTCATTCATAAAAATAAAAATATTACCAAAACCTTGAATCAAAGTGGGGCATCTGTTAATGTTTTCTAAACTTCTAAACACATACTGGGATTCAATCTATGACTTACAACATGACTATACTAAAAGTATTTCTTTGGAGTATTGTTACTTGTTTGAAGCTTTAAAAGTATGCCCAGTTTGAATGTGGATACAGCACAAAGATCTCTGTTCAAAGAAAAAACAAGTAGAATTAACTAAATTCCTACATGAGTATGAAAGAAAACAACGATGAAAAACTTCAAGCAGTGATAACACTTTGGTTTTTATAGTTTATTTATCAAAGATAAAAATCCTCTTTAAATAATGATATTTATTCAGCCTTCCATGTAACCAACATACACACAAATATTTTTTTTAAATCAGAAGTGAGAGTGTAAGAGTTTTATAATTTAATTAAAATTTAAGGAAAAAAAAGTGAATTCCTCATAGTAGCAACAGATGGTTGAATTTTAAATTTTTTGTCCTACCTGGTCCATCCCAGTCGTCTATCTCAACTCCAGGTTGCCCCGGTTTCTCTGACTGTGTGTCCCCATCTGATTCTGCTGTCTCGTGGACTCCTTCATCGTCACCTAGAAAATACCAACACGCAAAGAGGAAGGGACATGATTAAAGCCCTCTATTTGAAATTCAAATCCTCCTAGAGGGATGTCCATAGCATATGTCTAATTACATATTTGTTACAAATATTGTCATTATATTGACATAGGTCTACAATTAATCATTTTGATAACTATTGTGGCTTTATAATAAAGAAAATCAACATTTGTCATAAATAAATAAACTGCTATAAACATTAAAAAATCTCCATAAAATTTTTCATTTGGAATTATTAGTATTAGAAGAAAATAAAAAGCAGTATGTAATTATTGTAGTGCTTTCAATACAGAAAACCGTAACATGCTTATTTTCAAATTACATTTTCATAAAGGCAAGATGCAGCAGAAAAGAAATACCATAGGAAAAGACATACTTATGTTTGGGTTGAATTTAGGTTATTTTGAAGAAGATTTTCTTTTACCCCAGCATTAAGCTTGCTAAAACTTGTTTGTATTTATTTTTAAAATGGGTATAAAAAGGTCATAATTGAATTACTGTCATATAAGATGAGCCAGTGACACAAGTCTTCACAATGCAAGAAGCTATAAACCTATACTTGTTCTTGAATAAGCATAGCTAGTTTGCACAAAATCATGCCTTCATTTTCACATAAGAAAAGAAAAACAATGTAATATATTTTGAACAAAAGTATACTTATGGCAAAGGAGAAACACCTTAACATGCAATCACATTTTAAAAGTAAAGAGTCTAATTTGTAGGTACCTTCATTTTAAGTGATAGTGTACAAAGTACTGCTGCTTTTTAAAGGAAAGTAATTGACTTTAATACACTGCACACAAATATATTAATCATTCCTACTTATAAAGGATAACAGAAATCAGAGAACAGAATGACAAGAAAATGTGATGACAGAAATGAAAAGAATGTATACTAAAAACAGGGCAACTAAACCTTTAATCTAATAATGCTAAATTTTTAAAGTTAAATCGCTTGCCCTCTGAAGTATTTAATAGCTATTTTCCACATAGTTGTTAAATCTCCAGTAGTACTTAAATCTTTATATTATTATACAAAAAATACATTGAATTCTTAACATCTTTCAAAGTAACCTAGAAAATACAAAATTTTCAGGAAACAATTATTACTACAATGACATTAGTGTGATGTTGATATGTTTTGAAGTTTAAACTTCATAAATTTTATATTCATTTCTATATATAGCTTCACAAAATGAATCACTTTAAAAAGTGGAATAAAAGTAAAGAGAGATGATGTAGAAACCTAGTGACAGCTCTGTTGAACTTAGTTTCCTTAACGGAGGAGCATTGGCTCCTACACATACCCCACAGCACCGAACCCCATGTCTGGAATTGGAGGCTCTTTGAAAATTGAGTTATCTCTCCTTTTCTGGATTATCAAAATGAACAGCAACGAAATTCTCTCCAGAAAATGTTTATTAAACATCTACCAGGTTTAAGGGACTGTAGTAGGTATAGTAGCACATATATGGAAAAATACCTTTTTGAAAGTAGTATAAAACTCATTAAAGAGAGTTCACAAATAACGAGAGTGCAAGACAAGGTCCAAGAACCATAAGAAAGGTACAAAGGCTCAGTAATAAGATATGAGTTTGAATCTTCTGTGCTCCTTTTTTGTAGGTCACATAGAACACAGACGCATGAACCAGCTATCTTAGGAGATCAGGGTTAAGAGATCTCTCACTTTTCAGATACAGATAGGGCTAGTTCTCAGCCTGCACACACGAGTGGGCTCTATGGCCTTGCAGTATATTGAAAGAATATAAGAAACTTGAAAACTTTCTCACCAACTGAGTCAATGTTACTTAATACAATATCAGTGTACCACCTAACCTTCTTGAGTGCTACCAGGGATGTCTGACCCAATTTAGAGTAATATATACTGCCTTTACCAACACTTTATTTTCCATGGGAACTAGAATCCACACTAGAATCTACCGCATAGATGAGTGGCCTTTCGCTTGCATTTCCACAGACTGAATGAAGGTTTAACTCTAGGCACGAATGCAGGGGAGTTTACAAAGGAAAATGCATGGGGAGTTTACAAAGGAAAGAGAGTAGCAAAAAGAGTACAGCATGTGACCTATAATTTTTAAACAACATCCATGCCTTCCAAGCACTTTTCTTGTGTCTTGTGAGTCTTGAAACACAGGGATGTGAGCATCAGAGAGGATGCTGGAGACCATCTAACCCAAATTAGACAAAAGTTACTGATCAGGAAATTGATGCACAGATAGGGTCAGTAACTTATCTATGGTCTTATAGTTACAACATTTATTTCAACATAAGGCATCTCCCCCAAGCCTTCTCATGCTTCAGCAATAAATGCCTCCCAGTCATTCCACGGGTTACAGACTGAAGCAGCTTTAGATGGCTCTCCTTTCCCTAACAAGCAGAACAGTAGGGATATGAGGGAGCATGGAGAGGCATCATAAAGACCACCAAAATCAGCAGTTTGTACAAGGTTAGGAATTAAATTTGAGTCTCCTGCCAGTTAGCATTCTTTCCAAAACATCCTTTCTTGCTTCCCCTCTCTACCCCACCAGTTGAAGAGAGAACCACGCACACCTGAAACAGTTGAATATTAGTCGCAGAGCAATGCATAAACAAGCAAGCATGAGACTATGCTGTTAAAAAATCACACATCCAAGGGCCCAGAGAACAGAGAGTAAAATTCTGGCCAGAACTACTTGGAGAAGTTAAGTTTTATATTCAGGTATTAATTGTATCATCCTATGTTCACACAGAGAAGTAAATCTTCCTGACTTTTACTATTACATTTTAATTTGTTGGAAATACACTGTGCCATGCACAATTCAATCAATAGTTAACACTTACAAGGCATATTTTTGAAGATACAATGAAATATATGAAAAAGAAAAAAATACTTTCTCTTAAGGACCATATAATCTAGTTAAGGAGACAGGCCACATGCATAAGAGAGGTAACCACTGATGAAAACAATCAGGATAGTCCATGAATAATTCCAAATGAGATCACATAAGATATGGAAATTCAGAGACCAAAAGCATAAAATGACATTGACCATGGAGAACCTTATAATTATTTTTGGAGTTCTACCTTCATATTGAAGACAGGGAGAAGCATTAGAGGTACTACAGTGGGGAACTGATGAGATCATGTGACACAAATAGAGTCATGAACATATATTTATTGAGTTTCTATGAACATACCTTGTCAGACCTCTGGTCTTTGAGTTTTCCCTCACTGAATCCATAACAACACTCTGACTCATGTCTCAGACATTCTTCACCCCAATTTTTGTGAGACTAGAATTAAGTCTACCCTAAAATATTTTATTAGGCAAATTACATATTTGGAAGGAAAAGTATTCAGAAATATAGTGAGAAACAAGTACATTTGGAAGAATACACTGCAAAGTAATCACAACACGTAGAAGTTAAAAGAATTTACTTAGATCTATGAATGTCTGTCTTTATTGAATGGAGTGATATAAAGCATTCTTTATTAACTGATTAAAATACTACTTTTGAGTCCCTGAGCACTACGAATACAAAACAAAGATGGTTCCTTCTCTCATAAAACTTATAGATTAGGACAGAGACCAATCAATAGACTGCAACCCCATGTGATGAATGCTTTCATGGGAGCAGTCCATGATGTGACAGGAGCATACAGGCATGACACTTAATGAAAACTTGGTGTCATGGAAGCTTTCTGGAGGAAGAAGCCAATAAAATACCTGAAATTTTGAAGGCATAATCTTAGATGAATCTGAACTCCGTAGGTTTAATGTTCTGAGGCTCCATGACTGAAAACCATTTTTCAGGTTAAAAATGAGAACCATCTCTCCAAAGAAAAAGATTACAGTAATTAAGTTACTGCACAGGAAAAATGACAACTTGAAGGTGGTGAAACTAAAGACATTTCAATGATGCAAGAACAGGATCCAGACAAAGTTTTAAGATGCCAACAAGAAACAGTTCAAGAAATACTCTTACTATTTGATAGTTAACTGAATGAAGTCCTTTCCTGTATTTAGTATGGGACAAATTTACCCATGATCATTTTCATCCAGTAACTACTAGGAAAAGAAAATGGCAGGATGACGACAAATCTCAGCAGATGTTTGACGCACACAGAAATTTAGTAAATTACTCAAAATGAACTAGTAATTTCATATAATAAAATACCTTCATTAAATGTCACTTAACTGCCAAATCAGAACTGTAGAGCTTAGATTTCAACTTGTGCCAACATCTGGAGCAATACTCAGTATTGATAATCCTGATTCATGGAACAATTTGCTCGAATTTGTTTGATTATGCAGCACATATAATTAGAAAACTACTGAAAATAAATATTGCAGAGTACTGAGTTAAAGAAGTACTGTAAAAGTAGTTGATTGTACACAATTAACAGCGCTAAAGAAATTACATTTTACAACTATTTTAAACCATTTATGAAACTGCGTAAATGTGCAATATATATCACATTAATAAAAATAAATCCTGAGAGAGAAGAATAAAGTCGTTGGCTGATTAAATTGTGTTTTCTTAAAGAAAGAAAGCAAAAAAGGGAAAGATGCCCAAAAGCATAAGAATGTCATATGAAATGATATACTTGGGTGTAGAAAACAAAACGGGTCAGAATTGAATTTATATTCATCTCAGTGTCTGCTACGTGCCAAATACTGAAATCATAAAGATGAATAAAGCAGAGAGCATGTCACAAAGCTCAGATTCTATAGTAAACCTAAACATGGCTACCATTTCTTGAGCACCACTCAGCACTAGCTAAGTGCTTCTCGAACATCACATCAACGACTCTGCCATGCATTATTATCCCTATATTTCAGAAGAGTAAACCAATAGGCAGATATGTGAGAAGACGCCTAGGCACATTGCTAGTAAGTGGCAGAGCCAAGAATTGATTCCAAGTCAGTCCAACTCCAAAGACTGTACTCCAAACCCATTAGAATATTATAGTCAAAGTCTACTGGATGTCAAACAATAAAGACAGCAGGATGTGATCAGATAGCTGCTTTCTCCTCATCATATATAAAACTTGATTCTTCATTATTTTTTTTAGGTGTACTATTTTACTTGGAACTTGGTAAAATCAAACTACATACAGATGCTTAATCAATAACCATTGCTCACTGTGCAGTTAGAAAATTAGATTTTGGTTTCATTCTTTTAAACATAACCTATTGCAATATCATTACATTTACTTATTAATTGCTTTCAGAACTATTTAATAACTAAAATATGTCACGTTTTTCAACTTCCAGACCCTTCATCATCTAAGTTTATTTCAGGAAACTAGCTCTCATTTTTATGGTAATGTTTTCACCTAATTCATTTTTAATCTTTTTACTAATGAAAAATGAAATGATTAAAAAATAACTTAATCGAATATGAAATCTCTAAATTACTTTTAAGAAACAGCATTTTCCCCTTACAATAGAGACGTGCTTCTTTCCTATCAATATATTTATTCTCATAGAAAATTCATAAATAGAACTTTATTTTGATATTAACCCAACTCCAGCCTCGTCTTGATTTGAATGGAAATGACTTCATTGACCATCTTCTTTTTTTTTTTTAACTTCTATCCATTTTTGATTCTTATATGTTTGAAATCAGCACTCTAGAGTAGCTTATGAAAAAATGGCATGAATAATTAATAGCTAAGATAATAATGACAAGTTTGTTCAGATATTGCTTCAAAAGCTTTGTTGGTAGGAAGAGGAAAGGAAGAGAGAAAGGATGCTAGGAAGAGAATTACAGAAACACCTATGAATGCATTTGACATGCATTCATTTACTTGCTAAATTCTTTATTCACATACTTTTAAATAGAAATTTCAGTGTATTTTTAGCAAAGCACAAACACATTTAATGGGATAACCACTATATATATCCAGAGACCAATTCATAAAATGATGAAACGGAATAAATGTCAAGTGGTAACAAAATCTATAATATTTCTAAAATTATGCCTATGGAGTTAATGGTTTTCCATTGCAAGATTAAACTCTTTTGTTGCTCTTTTAAAAGATATCATACATATTTTGTGGGCCCTTCCATTTTTCTTAGTCTAGTTTTCAGAATCAATGAAAGCCCTATAGGAGGAAATTGAAGGTGTTATTGAGCACTATAATACACAGCACAAATGACTTGGGGAAATGCACTAGAATATAGTCTTTGGAACACATGAAACAGAATCTTTTAATTCCATATTAGGTATTGTTGGCAAGGTGGTAAAAGCCCTGGCTCTACTTGCAAGGCAAAAATAATTTCAAAAACACAAATAAATATCTTTTCACTGGAAGTTAGACATTCCTGTAGAAATTAAAGATTTGCCACATCCTGAGGCAGTCACTTTTTTCAGCACAAGACAGCAGCAGTGTTTGAAAGCAGTCATGCAAGCAAACAGCCTTTCTCAATCCTGCTCTTTTAATCCATGTAGTTCCTATCAATATTAACCTCTTATAGAAATTCCTGTACAATATAACTATTGAACTTTCTTGACTAGGAGTGTTACTGTAGCTGTTAGTCATCCCTATAATGTATTTTGCAATCAGCTAAATCATCAAAGTATTTTTTAACAATGAACAGTTCAGAAGTGACAGATCTACTTTCTTGTTCACAACTGCTTATCAGAGAATAGATATCACATATGTTTTCCAGGTGCTTCCTATAGTTAGGATACCTTCACAGAAGCCGCTCATGAAAGATAAGGTCATAAAAGAGATGAAAAATGTGTGAGCTTCATACACTTATGGTTTTATCATCAGAGAAGATAGCTTTGGTTAAAGGACTGTAACAGTCAAAAACAGAAAACTGCAGTTCGTATTGAAGGGTGAGGACATTTAAGTTTAAGATTCAGTTTGTGTTTGCTCTGCCTAATAGCCTCACCATATTGTTTGGCTTAAAACAATTGTTTGGTTATAGCTTATCCAAACAAAGGTGCCAGGTTAAATTAACTCTGCATTGCCAAATTACAGACACAGTTTATCTCCAGAGACAAAAAATAAAAAACATGCAATTGTTACCCTTTTTTGCTAATGCCTAAAATAAATCTAAATATTTCGACCATTTGAAAAGAATACGTTCATTATTCTGTGGATTCCCATAATCATGTCTAACTAAAGTTTCCCTTGACTTACTATAAATGTATAAGAAAATGTAGGATCTTGCCGTGTTCTGGATAGTTAATAGTCAGTACACAAACATTTCTTTAAATGCATGTGATTTCCTTGTAACTTATATAACAGCCTTTTCCATACCTCAGAGTATGAATTGAACAGATAAAAAAATAGAATCCACATTTGTTTGATTATAAACTTTCAGACCCCAGATCAGGAAACAATCCTGAAATATTTGATGACACTGGTCCTGGGCTAAGTCTGTCATTTTGAAAAGGAAACTCAATCTCTACAGTCAATGCATAACTACTGTAATTTGTGGCATTTTATTATAGTTAATAAGGGAAAATTACTGAAAATACTAACGTTTATGGTAACTGTATCAGATAAAAGTCACATTGAAAGTATTGACAACTTAGGAAGAACAGTGATTTATAAATTCTTTCTACAGTCCTGAACGTTTATTCCTGATGTCAGTATCAGCCTCTATGTGAAAAGTATTTTTCTCAAAGTTTAAGTTCGTTTGAGATTTGGAACATAAGGGAAATTTCCACATGAGATAAAATAAGGCAAATTCTCAGCAGTGTATCTCTCATTCAAGAATTTTCACTCCTCATTATTTCTCACAACGAGCACTTGAAAGAGTCAAATATATAAGAAAAATGTTTCTAAAATACGTATTTCAAAGTTTGTATTTAAATAATTTTTATTTTCTCTTCCCCAGCTCCCCCTCCCCAAACCAAAACAAACAAACAAGAAAAACTCATTGCAACTAAAAAGAAAATTCACTGCAACTACTATACTCCACTCAGAGGAGGATTCTACAAAATTAAAGCACATCTTGTTCCAAAGAGGAGACAAAGTAATGCCTGATGGTCTGTAAATGATAATACTCTGAACTGTAATTGACCTATTCACAGATCTGTTGTTCTGCCATCAGGAAACCACTAGCTTTCAGTTTTCTGGCCTCAGTCTTCAAGCTTCAAACCCAGCATTCCCTTTAGGAAATCATCACCACCACCATCATCATCATCACCGTCATCATCATCAACAATAACAAAAAGTAAAGCCAAAGCTTACAATCTCTGAAATTGTCTCCCCAACAAGCCAACCTCGTCTACACAGAAAGATCAAACCAATTTGAGAAAGTTATGATCTTTGAATATTGCTTTTCATATAACCTAATTGTTTATTCTTTCCTGTTTAACAATTCATTCCAGAGACCTTCTCCTTTCTCATAATCCATTTAAGAATATGAGTCATAAGCAATCACTCATTACCATAGCGCTCCATCACCACAATATGATTTACTCATTATAAATAGACTTTATTCAAGCCACACATCCAAAAAGCCAAGGCCAATGGAGAATGCATATTGTGGGACAGCAGCTAACAAAGACTTTGGTCCATATCTGAATGCCCTTTTTCCAACACTAGTTCAAATACCCTAATGATGATAAATGACTCTCAGAGCTCACAAATAGGGGATAACATTTATTTCTTCTGATAAACCCTGTTTTTTCTACTGCTTGACCACTGGAATTACATATATCTTACTCTTTCATTTTCTCTCTCTACTATGGTTTATGGGAAGCTCCGGTTTGCCTGTAATGCTTCAGCTCTCAAAGTATTTATCTTCCTCTCTTCTGCTTCCTCTCATCATTGCCTGTCCTTCACCCTGTGACCATTGTCCTTCCTGATCTCTCTGGCTCATACATCTCTCTCCTGGGTCAACTCCTACCACACTCCCACCACAATCCGCGTGCACACTAGTCTCTTGCTAACCACTTGCTGTTCCCTCTGTCTGGAACCCTACCACTTCTTTTTACCTAATTAATTCAGCATTAGATACCAACTCAAGTGTCACACTCTTAAGAACGCTTTGACCTTCCTCACTCTTTCAAACCGCCCTGTACCACTTGTGTGATTATTTTATTAATGTCTGCCTCCTCACTATAAGGTAAATTCCAAAATAGCCAGGACCTTCCCTGCATTTACTCACATGGTAATCACAGCATGTCCCATAATGTCTGATATAGTAGGAGTTCAATAAATATTTATTGGATTGCAAAAACATGCATGTGGCATGGACTGACTGCCACAATGCTTTCAGTCATTCATTACCCCAATAATCAAGCAAAGATGAATAAAAACAATGCCCTTTGCAAAACTGAAAACCCTCCATAGTAACAGAACTTAGAGGTGGGCATGTGGCCACCTAATAATAAAGACCACATTTCCCAGCCTCCCTTTTCTTGAGGTGAACCACTCCTTAAGACTAAGTTCTGGACAATGGATTGTAAATGGGAGAGTCCTGGGGCAGCTTCCAGGAACCTATTCTTATAGCTGAATCTAATCCTAATGAAGTTTTTCATATCTGTGGGGGGAAAAAAGAAGTATTGTAGGTTACGTCAGCCCTGTCCAAACTCAGATCCATACCCAGCTTCCACCACCAGGGATAGTCCCAGAATGTTATCAAGAGACCCATTCAAACTCTTCTTACCACAAGGTCTTCCCATAGCACCTCCTCCCTCAGGGCCAGCAAGAGGTCCTTGGCTGCTGATAACACAAGAAAAACAGAGATAGCACCCACGGCATCACCTAGATTTTCAGATGTGTGGGAGAATGTTTTCCCCTCTCTGCTTTAATTCTTAACACAGTGCTTTCATGAGTATTTATACTCTCTTTAGGCTCAGGGCAACTTATCCTAGAATGATAACAGATTTGAAATTCAGATATCTATTATAAATGCCAAAACATTTTAGGAATCTTATTCAAGGTTTTCCAAAAATTAGGAAGTTGAAACCAAACAACATTCTTGATCATTGCTGTCTCCTATGAGATCATCCATATTTAATGAAGGTACTAACAGAGGTCGATTCAGGCCTTGTGGGGCCTGAAGTTTATTCAGTTTGAGAGGCCTCTTCTTAAAAGAAGAGTGCAAAGTTATAATTACAAAATTAGGTGCAGGGCTTTGGAAGGAGTCTGTGTAAATGAGGAGTTCTGAAGCTACACTACGCTACATCAAACTAACTAAACAATTGATAAATTTAAAAGGTGAATGAGTAGACTTAATATTTTTGGCAATGATAAGTGTGAAGACAAGGTACGCATTTTACATAAACTTTCAAAATTCATTCCATTTACTAATTATTTGATTTTTTTAGTGCCACTTTAAAAGTTCCCCAAGATAAACTGCCAGTATTATGGAGAAAACATCATTCTTTTCTAAATTGGGTTTTCCTTAGGATATTAGCTATTTTCCCTGTTCTTTCTTATTATCAGCGTCACTCTACATTATTGTAGAATTGTTTCTTGTTGAGTTACTGTATTGTGGTATTCCCTTTTAGTAGTCAGTCCCTAGGACAGGATGTAGGAGCACAGGACACAGGCTTAAATGAGGCAGACACATGCTGGTGAATAGTTTCCATACTGTAATGATGCACATTACCATAAGGAAGCTTGAGAATGAATACACTGCTTCTTTAATCAGCCCAAACGTAACATTTCCTCCACTCTCTCTCTCTCTCTCTCTCTATATATATATATATATACACATATATATATACACATATACATATATATACATATACCCTTGCCTCACTTGTACATATGTTTTCCTTCCTTTACTAGATGACTGTATCTTTAAGAAATAAGAACATTCCTTATATATTCCCCTTTCTGCCTCTGTACATGCGTGGTCATTTATAGGCACTCATACATACCGATTCTTATACAACTAGAAACAGGTAACATAGGTTTTCAGTGTTAGTTAACTAGTCTGGACCATAATTTGCACTGAAAAAAGGAAAAGATTATCTAAGACCCAAAATACAGTGTCTTGTGCTAATTCTACAGCAAGAACAGAAGCTACATCAAATTCCATTGTTAAATAGGTAGGGGGGAACAAAGTGTTTTATACATCTGTTGTATAGATTTCCACCTTGATAAATCTCTATCTTTAAAAATAATCCTTAAAAAGACCTTCCCTTCTCACTGTCAGAAAAATATAATCACAGCCTACTGTCTGTGCAATTCCACTTTCCATCTCTGCTATGTGGGTAAGACTTGGTAAAGATACAGCTACTGTCAAGTTTCAGAACAGTTCCTTGTCTAATCTTTTCTACTTCTCCAGATCTTTGATACAGAACCTGTTAGAATGTATTGCTTACTTTTCCAGTTCCTATGTTTATCTCACGTCCACCCTTACCATCTGCTGCACTGCATTTCCTTCAGAAAAGTGAAAAGTTTTCACAGTGCCCCGAGCTTTCGCTGCAAACAATGCTCTCTTCTCCTCTTCCTTCCTTCCTCTCTCCGCTTTTTATTTGGCCTTATTTTGTGTTAAGGTCAAGCTGTTTTAAAGAGTTCACTTTGCAAACATTTCTACAGGGCTGAAATTCCTATCCAAACAGTTTTGATGGATTTGTAAACATCTTGCCATTTGTTACTGGCTTCTGCCCAAGTACACACATTTTGGGTTGTCCCCAGTCTTTTGAATTACCTGAAAACAACTTCACAAGAAAACAAGCAATGAGAAATTGTGGCTTATTTCATGCCACCAAATAAGGGTAACATAATCTCCCAGTTAGTATAATGAAGCTAAAGCGCTTTCAATATAGCCCTCTCATTATATCAAAATGCCAACTCTACTTACTGCACACTGGTTTATACTGACAGAGTCTTTAAAGGAGGACCAAAAGGAGAGAAATCTTTTCAGCACACCCCTAACTTATTTACTTTATCCTTTAAAATGTCTTGTTTTTATGTATGCCCTTATCTTGACTGACACATCATGTGTAATAAGTGTTAAAAATACCTTGAAAAAGTGAGTTTTATACTTCATACAGCCAGGCTTCTTCCAATGTGTCCATCTCCTTCTATAAGGATTACATAACGATGGACATCAGAAAATGAAATAGCTCTCTATCTTCATAAGTACAGTAACCTAGGTTTGAACTTGGTATTAACCTTTAGTAATTTTGTGACTTTGGCCAAGTTACTGAATCTTTGGAAGTCGCAGGTGAAAACAACATCCACCCTGCAGGACAGTAAGTTGATTAGAGATGATACATGTACAGCAAGATGTCTGACTTTCAGGAGCAGTCACCAAATGGAAGTTGTTATTACCATTATTATAATTGTTATAATTGGTATGTAGTCTCAGTGCCAATCTCTGGAATCTCATTGAACTACTAAAAGAAGCTGAAACGGCAATCTGCATTCGTTATCAGTATTTGCTTCATTGGTGTAACACATTCAGTTATTTTTACTTGACCTTTTAAGAACAACAAAAAACTGATTGACTACATTACTATAATTAAATTCATCTTACCGCAGTTTTCCACATTTCCCTTTACACATTCTATGTTTAGCACTACCAGAGGTAAAGATTATCCCATCAGGTAATGGAAGGGCAAATGCTTTAATATTGCCTGTTGCTTCTCAAATGATAATCAAAACATTGTGAGAAATTTTACATACTAACAAGAAACTATGAACTTTATATTAGAAGATTAAAAGCTTTGAAAATCTTATTTGATTTAAACCTAAAAAATGCTAGTGCAGAACCAAGAAAATATTTTTAAATCATTTATGATGTTTAAAAATAAAAAGCAGAAAAGGCATGGCTACTTCCAAGAGATCAGTTTCTCTAAAATAACATTTTATCTCAAATTATTATGGGACCAACAGTAGGATTCAAAGTTGTCAACCACATTAATTCCATATTATTAAAATAAATTAGCTTCTCAGGCTTCCCTAATGCTATTCACACTTGTAATTTTCTTTAAATAGAAAAATAAATTAAGAGTTAGTAGATGTAAATGATTGGCAAACTAGTGTAGATCTGCATGAATTGTTTTATATATTCTTTTAATTTGAGCAATATAAAATTGAAAACTGTATTTTTAATTTAGAATAACTATTTATATAATTACTGCTTGACCAAAACTACTTCCTTCAAGAAACATGGGCTCTTCATTCTACCCAAAATACCACTGAGAAAATGTAGCAATAAAAGGACTTAAAAATATATAGTTTCCCTTTATGGTATTCAGCTAAAATCAATGATTAATTAAATAACTAGATTAAAAGTGAAAAAGTCAATCAGTAATTCATATGTCTCCTAATATACAGATGCTTAGCTTTACATATATAAAATAACAGGAGATTAAATAAATTCTTACTTTTCTCCTGAATGTCAACATTTTAGGTAAAACAACAAACTTACACTAAATTTTATAGGTCAAAAAATGTTCTCTCACTTGCAGAAACCATAACCACAAAAAAGACAACTTCTCTAAATGGTAAAATATGGTTTTATATTAATTTTCAATTTTTATTATAAACAATAATAATGCTGATAAAATAAAGATATAACTAAAACAGGCAAATATCTCTTAACATTTTACATAGTCAGGTAGAAGCAGAATGAAATACACTGTATTACAATATGAAATTGTTTCATAAATTATAATTATGTAATTATATATTTTATCAAGTTTTACTATATCTAAAAAATGCCTTTAGCAGATTGCACAATGGAGATTTGTTAATGGTCAGCTCACAGAGAAAACAATGAATTTAGTTCATCATATGCAAAAAAGCAGTATATATTATCATACATGATTCATATAAATGATATCATCATGACTCATTTCAACATTGCATAAAATCACTCATGTTAATTTTGTTGAAATTTTTATAATGATATATCTGGGATCAAAGATAAGGTAAACAGATAAAGCTTGATCTGACTCTTACAAATAAAATACTAAGTCATGGACAAAATTTGAACACCCTCTGGTTCAAAAGAAAAAAAAAAACAAAAAACGAGAAAATGCTGACTCTCTGTAAGCACAAATTGCCTTCAAATGCTCCTTCATTTTTTCAATAATTGTGGCTTAAGAAAAAAGTCAAACTGATCCAAACATAACTATGTTTTGGGGATTTTAAGATGGCCAGAAGAGTGACACCACAATGTCATAATGTTTTCTTCCTTTTTCCAATCTTATGAGATAAAAATAAAAGTAGGACACCATTATAGCCTCTATTTCTATGTTCTAAAAAGAATTACTTCCATTTTGCATTGTTGGATGAGTTATGCAAGAAAAATTTAATGATTTTTAAATAAATTTTTAAAAAAGACATACTGATCCAGGAAAACAGAGGGTTTGCCAAGGCACAATAATGTCATGTGGAGGGAGGGGGAGGTGGCAGAGAAGGGAATGGAGGTCTGTGCCAAGCAAAGCTGGGGGCTGTTCAATCAGCTCTATCAGGGCTCCATCAGTGTCTCCACTGCAGCCAAATCCAGAGAAAACAAGGAGTCAAAGGTTCAGGTCAATAAGCTTAAACAGCTCCTCCAGCAAGGTAAAAAACAAAGTCATATTGGCTTTTCTTTTTCATTCCTTCTCTTTGAACGCCCTGGTCCAAACACACCCTGGAAATGTCAATGTTAAATGCAAGAATTTAAAAAGCTCAGCTTCTTAATCCCGTTTAGAAAAAGGAACAAAGTCGCTGGTACAGGTCTCCTTCCTTATTGAACTCAAAGTGAGAACGGGAGAGCTGCCTTTTGCAGATTCTGATTCCAGTTGCCCAAGCATCAGAGGAAGCAAAAACGTGTCATTAAAGGCATAAATGAGGAGGAAAGAAACCAAAGTGACTGAAAAGCATTTATGAAATATTTGTAAGTATACTTTCTGAACTAAAAAAATAATAATAAAATGAAAAGAAGAAAATAGGAAACAAAATACCATGAATGTTTGACACTGGATCAAGTGAAAAATAAGCAGTTACTACTCCCACAACCAAATCTTCATGAAGCTGTGGGGTTTTTTTCTTCTTCTTCTAGTATTAAGAATCTAGATAATATTTTTGTTGCTTTACTTAACATGGAATGGTGACAAATGCCAGTGATCCAGGCTTTAATTTATTACAGTCCAATGAGAAATATGGCTTTTCCTCAGTTATTTCTTAATTTTTAATCAAAGCTACAGAATGACACAAATGATAGAAAGAAAGGAAGGAAGTGGGGGAGAGGAACATTCCAATGAGTCTGGCAACTTATTGGCAGGAATAGTTAAGCACAATGATGAAATGATTCTGATTCTCATGCCTCCTGTTCTATCTTTCTCATTCAAGGATGTGAAAATTTATAGAGAACATATACCCAGCTCTGGTGTTGTGGAAGGGAGCAAAGTGACTCATATCAGCCTCAAACACCCCCAAACTGTTCTTCCGTAAACTACATTAATGAGCTACAGATGAAGTCTCATCAAGCCTTTGGCTAAAGGGATGATTCTGATTGGAGTTATCTGTATCTCCTGACAGCTTCCCCAATTCACTTCCTTCCATTTCCTGCTTTAACTTTTACTTTCTGCAGACCTTTCTTCTCTAGGTATATACAAACTGTGTCATGACCATGCCTTTTCTCCCAGTTATACCTCAACTCTCCTCTGTGGCTCACCCAGGCCTTCCACAGTGGTAAGAATCCAACAGATTCGTAGAGCTAGAAGTTCCACAGGTATGGCCGCACCTCTCTTACTCCCCCCAGCTCTCTGCTGTCCTCTTCTGGCTTCCTGCAACATTTGCCTTATAGGTACAGCCAACTTGACTCTGGAGTACTGGAAGCTCACTCCCTTCCCTCAGGTCTCCACTCAAAGTTCACCTACCCTATCATCACTCCTTATAAACTACTGATAGCATGCAGTGCACACGCACACAATGGCGTTCTATCACCCTGACTGTGTTGTTTTTCTTCATAATGTTCAACATCACCCATCATATTATACAACGCGAGTTTGATTGTTTATTATCTCTCTCTCATCTCAAGAGTAGCGGTGGACTTTTGTCTACTGCTGTATCCCCAGCACCAGGAAGAGGGTCTGACACATAGCAGATGCCTAATATATGAGTTGGGTTGTATTGAATTCAGTCTATTGAACAGAACTGGAAGCTTCTGCCAACCTAATTAAATATCTGTTTATGTTTGCTTTTGGTTTGGTATTAATTACTTCTGGGCCTAGAGCTAAATCCAAGTCTGAGTAACTCAGGCTCTTTTCTAATTTCTTTAAGATGCTTTGCATTTTTCTACTTTAAAGCTGTTTTAAAAGAGAGATATGATTTTTACTTTCTGCATATTACCAGGGTCAAATCTTTTTGAATGTGGTGAGAACGCCCATTGTTACACTATATGTTTCCTTATTTTGTGGCTTTCCATTATGCCCCTCTTTTTCAACCCTAATCTTTCCAGATTGAAGAGCTCTAACATTAATTCATCTCTCTAGGTAAAGCACTGCACCCAGTGATTTCTCTGACAATTCTCCATATCTAGATAGTAGGACTAGAAGTAAGGTTTGTTTTTCTTCCAAAATCAACTTTGATGACATCATTTCCCTTTCAGACTTTGTTTAGAGATGATGTCATCAGAGACCAGTTTGTAAGGATCCTTGGTAACTTTTCCAGAAAATCATTATTGATAACTCAAAGTTCACTGACATGTAGTTTCTTTTGAGGTTTTTGTTTGTTTGTTTGTTTGCTTGTTGATAGCATTACATTCTAATAGCCTAGTGATACTGGCCTGACAATTTTCTTCCTGTTCACATATCCTGTGACATCCTCCTGGAATGTATCCCAAGACATGTTAATTTACTTTAGTTATTAACCAACTTGAATATTGCAGTGAGGAAACAGTCTTCCAAATAATTAATAATAGTAAACCCGTTTTAGAGCTGCTCCAATATCAGCCCCACTATAAAACTTACTGTCTTTGAGTTTATCCAAGAATTGCTAATGTATAAGAGTTCCCACCTGCCAGTAGTGACATAACTAAAAGCTCCCCAGGTTGCTTTCCAGACCACCTATATTTCAATTTACATTAGTTTGCTTAGCTCTAAACCAATATTGATGTACTTCCATGTTTACTCTATAAACCAGAATAAAGGCAGACAAAAGTCACTGAAGCAAATAATCCAGTACCACAGGAAATGTGTAGCACTCATGGACCCAGCCTTGATGTCTTCGTCATCTGCAAATTCAAGGAAATAATTCTTGCTTGTTTCCTTCCTCTCTGAGATACGGTAAGGCAAGATGCCAAATGATCTAAACTCACTGCACCAAAGGGGATGATGCAAATTGAAAGTATTGCTTTACACTTTGCTAAAATTCTTAAAATCTAAAAGTATCAAAGCAACTTTGAAATATCATCTTTTTATAAATATAATTCATTTTATTCATTTCAAAGATGAAAAATAAAAAACATAAAATATGCAACTAACCCAAAGTAAAAAGTGAAACAGGAATCTGCAACAGAATTGTCAGATTCATATTTTAGGCCTGAGACTATAACAAGGTTTTATTAAAGTGATCTTTTCCATTTTTAATTGTGATTATTTATGCTTTAGATTTGTATGATTAAGAATTCTACACATTTAAAGATGATAAAATTCTGACCAACATTTTTTGACATTTCCGTGGAATATTACATTATGAGAGTGATTTGGGTCACATTTAATCACACTTTATAATATAACTAGCAACTTTACTAATATTAATAGACACTTTGAGACATGTAAAAAAAAAAAGCCTTCCCATTTGACAAGAGAATAGATAATATCCATGTGGAACTGAGAAAAATACCACAATAATAAGAGTCATTCTAAACACTGAAAACATCCTGTATAATGTAGAAGGCTCAATTTCAAAAGGAAGAAGTAACTTTTACCTATGATAAGCTATTTCTCTACAGAGTAGAGATTCTTCTTTTCTTCTTTTCTAAAAAGGAAAGTTACAATAGCATAGATTGCTTTTATACAAAATACAGTTGCTAAAGTATAAATGAAGATATATTGTAACTGTATGTGTATCTCAGTACTCTTCTCTGACAATGTGTCAAAATATCTTGTTTGGAAAACAAGATACTCTAACCATGTTTTTGCGATCTGAGTTTTTAAATTCCTATCCTTTGTTTGACAAGAAAAAAGCATTTGATGTTCAAAAATGTTACCCCTGGAACCCAGTAAAACAACTGTGTCATTGCTAGATTTTGATCATGGCTAGATCTTTAGACAAAGAAACTTCCCAAGTAATCCAATTCATTTTCTTACATATACTTACAATTTTTAAGTTGTCATAAATGATTCAGAATATGTGCAAAAAGTATGTTTCATCAGTAATCCCAACTTAAAAATATTTTTCTTCAGAAGAACAATTTTTACGTGCTTTTTCAATCATGACACTGGCATCATTAACCATTTAAATACTTATACGCTTTTAATGCCTAATCTATCTTTTTCCCTGCAACTGGCAAGAAAACATAATTATGTGTCACTGAGACTAATATGTAAATTTCTGCAGAAAGATTAGATTCTAATTTTCCAGAGAGGAAATTTTCTCTTCCTATTATAGTTAATCAACTTAAATGAAAAATGAGGAATCCCTGTATGACCTCAAGGGGATGCAATTCATATCAAAGAGTTGTCTCTCTTTCACACCAGTTCCTACTACTTCAGTGGGAATTCCCTGGTCTCACATTCTATGAGAGTAAAATAATGAAATTCTTTTCCTATTAAATAAGGCAACAGTGGTTTGAAATACTAATAGTAGTATTTATCCTAAAAAATATTATGTGAAAATTAGAATTCTTATTTCCACCTATCATTACTTTCTAGTTTCAAACTAAACATTAGAGAATTATTTGTACAACATATAATATATTAACTAATTATATATTATTTAATATATTATCTATATCATATATTAAATATTATTTATATATATTTTTTGACTTTCCAATTATTTATCAAAGTTAAAAATATCCACTAAACAATGTTCTTAATAACTGTAGTTCAGTTCTTTTTTGTTGTTGTTCCTCAAGGCCTGTCATTATTTTTCATGAGTTAAGACTCTGTTTAATATAGATGGAGTTTATTATTCTGGGACCATAATTATGTAATCCTGTAATAAGCATCTGCCATAAGTCTATTTTCTTCCAAGAAACTACTAACTTAAAACTTGGAGTTCTATTTTCTTAAATACAGGCCATCACCAATGATGATCCCAAAATGTAAAATACACCTAATAATAACTATTATTACTGCCTCCCTGGATTAATAAGTTGACAAAAATGTCTGAACCCATACACTCACTCTTTTAAGGACAAGGGCAAGAAGAATAAATGATACTTTCTAGCTACTGGTTCCTTCCTTTGTTGTAATCCCACAACATAAGGTAGGTACTATACAATGCACTAAAGGATATATTTCCTGGTAAAGATGGAAAATGGGATGTCTTCAAACAGATTTAAAAACTCTTCCTCTCCAGCCAGCTCTAATATGTATTGCTGTGGGTGTGTAGCATCAAGAAATGGTTCTAACATCCAAAACAACAAGAGAAAATATTAACTTGGCCTGAACTCTGAGTGACTACTAACTAAGAAGGCCTATTTGGTCCATACCATTCTTGTTTTCAACCAAAAGTCTCTGATGTGGGGGACAAGGACCATGTTACAAAGCCATCTTGAGGTCTTCAGGAGTTAATGGTCAAAGCTTTTCTGAACTTCAATGTATCCAACTGTTGGTGCTGTCATTCCATTCCCACAGTCTTAGGGCAGGGAGTTCTACTGACCACACGGATGGGAACTGGCTGGCTTCTTTTGTTTCTAACACACCAGAATCAAGAGAAAGTTATACTGAGGTTTTAATAATCTGTATCAAATGTATATTTGGCGACTGAGGCATGCATATTAGCAGTTTTGGGGGAAGCTATATCAGCATTCTTGATTTCAGACTGCCGATTCACATCATCACATTCACACAAATGGGTAAAAAAATCACTCCACATAACTCCTTTGTCTGCCTGAAAAATAAAAACGGGGGCTTCCCTGGTGGTGCAGTGGTTGAGAATCTGCCTGCCAATGCAGGGGACACGGGTTCGAGCCCTGGTCTGGGAAGATCCCACATGCTGCAGAGCAACTCGGCCCGTGAGCCACAACTACTGAGCCTGCGCGTCTAGAGCCTGTGCTCCGCAACAAGAGAGGCCGCGATAGTGAGAGGCCCGCGCACCGTGATGAAGAGTGGCCCCCACTTGCCACAACTAGAGAAAGCCCTCGCAAAAAAAAAAAAAAAAAAAAAAAAAAAAAGATAAAAACGGTGCATTCAGAAACACAAACAGACATACAGACATACAGTCATGCCCTCGGGGAAACAGCCACGGTAAAATCAATAAAAGTAGCTATTCTAAACCAAGGAAGCGATCCAAACACTTGTGAAATTATACGTTGGTGTGGGAGGTACAGAAGACCCATCTCACTTGCAGAGGCAAAACAATCAAATAAAGAAATTAAAAAGAATCATAAGAAACCTTAAACTCACTTTTGAAAAAAGCAAGTTAAAAATGAGTATATATGCCCAATGAGGACATAGTTACTGGCAAGGCCACTTGGCTCCAAGTCAAGGTTGGAAATAGGCAGAGATATAGTGTCTCAGGTTCTTCTTCTGCTATAATGTTAGTATATAAAAAGAATATCTAGAAGAGAGAAAGAGTGTGTATTTTCTTATTTGACAATATCTAAAAAAGCACCATTCTCAATGTTGAAAGTCAATGTCAAACAGTTAAGGCACTCAGTTTTCAAAAGGAATGAGCTAGAAACTTGGGTGGGGACTCTGGCCCATTCCCTTCTTACCCTCAATGGCTAATTCAGTGCCTTGCAAAAAACTGACATTCAGTAAATATTTGTTGAAAGAATAAACAATAAACATTAAATGAATTATAGTTATTTGGCCAACCAACATGAAAATGTTCACAGTTAATTGGCCAATCAATAGGCAACTATGTGTTTAAATATACAATATGATTTATGGATTATAAAATTTCTTTTATCCTTCAAAATAATATTGTATGTTTAAAAAAAATCTTGTATGTATTTGCAGACTGTTGAATTATGTATAGCACACTCAACACTCTTCCTCCACTCTACCAGTGCATTTTTCAACTATACAAAATCATCTGAGTAAACAGACTCACATATCGCGTCCAGCCATTAATGATTACCTTTGTTACAAAAGTATTCCACTTCTTCACAGCTCAGATTTTCAGGCCCAAATTCTGTGGAAAAGCTTTCCTCCAGTGGAAAGTCCCCTTTTGAGGTGATGTCTGTTTCCTCTGATGGACATTCTTCCTCTTCCTCTTCAATGGCATCTTCTAGCGGCCCTTGAAAAAGAACAGGGACACTGTACCAAAAAACATCCAAAGAAGAGAGTGAAATAAAATCCTTAAATAGGGTCTTTTTGATTAAGGTGGTGAGGAAAATGTATTCTATGGATTGGCCATGTAGTACCAAGGGTACTCACACAAGATAATGTCACATCCATATCAACAAGTAATGTTGACCTATGATAAGTGGAAGGAAACCAGGTCCTGAAGTTACTACACAGAAAGCAACCTCCATCTCCCATCCTTCCCCACCCCCAACTCGAAGCCCAAAGCTTGTTCTTTTATTCTCTCCTAAAGAGCAAAACTGTGCACTTTATGTTCATTTGTTAGAATTAACTGCCTGGTAAAGAGTACAAGTCTCTTTTACACCGTTGTACAATTTTACCTGAGATTTTAATAAAGATTTAGAGTAATTGAATGCATTTTAATTGAACTGAGATTTTAATAAAGTCTATACTTTAAAAAATCCATCTTAAGAGTGGATTCCAAGAAAAGATTTCATTATATGTGTTTGAGGCTTGAAGAAAAATTACATATTTCTCTCCCTGATGAAAGCATAACCCTGTTCATGATTAATTGAATTTTTTCTGAAATGAAAAGTAGTTTTCTAATGAAAAAATATAATTTGTATTTATGTGATACTTTTTCTGTAATAAAAATACAACTTCCTTAGAGTGAATGAGAGTGAGGTGCATTACATTAGTGGACCTCTTTCATTGAAAGGAAAGGGAGGGCTATAGTTGTTGAGATGGATCTGAAGTGGACAACGTGGGAACACCACACTGCCGATTGTGAATTTCCGACTGCCCAGAAGAATCAAAGTATCCGACTCATTTTACTAAGCAGAAGCCCACATTTGCTCCTAAAGAAGCACTGTAGCATTTCTTCCAAAGAACACAATTATGGTAATTTGTACTAGTTGTCACTCATGTCAGCAGTCTCATCAGACAGGCTAAATACTTAAAAGGCTTAGGCAGTCTCTTTCTCTTACTTCTTGGAAATGTGCTAGGAAATTTTCAGGACCAAAGCAGAAATTTTATAAATAATTTAAAATAGTGAATTTATTACAATCTTCACATATGTGTGAGCAAACAGGAATAGGTACATACAGCACAGTGATATATGGGCTGTTTTCCCAAAAGCAAGTTCCCAAAGGGCTGAATTCACATGACACATTTTCATGGAGAGAATTAGTTGCTTTGGATAGAAATTAAGGGACATCCAAGAAAAAATTCTTACAGAGTTTCTTTGTGCTTTTTAAAATTTATTTTTTCTTCTTTTCTCCAAAATAACAAATGTTAAGGAAGAAAGAATGCCCTAATTCCAAACACTCTGGTAATGGGTTGGGCTTTTTTTCCACTCCAGGTGGAGCGTTAAAAAACCACAGATTCTGTTTTAACACAAACCACATTCAAAACCATGGATCTCATATTAGGTTTTCTCTCTCATTCATTATTTCAAGTAATTTATAATCTTTCACCTTTTAAAACAATTATGTCAAGTAGCAAGACATGCAAGGAACATATAAAATAGTAATAAGGTAAAAGATTACAATCACTAAAACAGTTATCTGAATAATTCTAATTATTAATTGCGAGTCTAACGAGGAATAAAATAGAATATCTTCCATGTTTTTATTTTGTTCAAGCAACAATTTTAATAAAAAGTTTCGTCAAAAGAAGACACCTAGACTGTCTCATTTGTGTCTCATGTAGGACTTTCAAAGCTCTTTCTTAAATAATCTTTAAAATAACCCAGTGAGGTAGGTAACTGCACAATTATTTAAAATATTCTGACTTAACGAGTTGGCTCCAACGGTATAATATTAAATTAAAACTTCATTAGAAATTAAATGGAAAATCTCATGTGAAAATTTGAAAGAAAATAAACCCACAAAGCATTGATATAGACTTAATAAAAGTCTAACCAAGCCATTCACATATACACACATGTCAAAAAAGGCTTGTATATCACATATAACTTTTTATCAAAGATTATAAGATCTTAATTGACAGTATAGTATTCTATATTCCAGGGGCTGTTTTATTTTATGTTGGCTATCGATTTGAAATTCAAAGCATGTAATTGAAAAGAAGCACTTATTTTCAAAAACAAACTACAAAATCCCAAATAAAAGGTAAAAAAATTATTGAGCTCATTGTTCAAAATACATGAGATCTCATTGTCAATATTTAGAACAGGCTAGAGAAAGGTGATTTAATAATTGCTCCCAAAGCACGTGTCAGACTGATATAATTTACTGTACTTTAAAATGTCTAACCATTTCTTTAGCCATGCTATCAAATCAGGCTCTGGCAAAAAAGATTTCTCTTAAAATGTATAGTATTTATGGTTTAAGATTAGATCTCACCCTACTCTCTATATTGCATGTTTCTTTAACTGGAAACCTTACAGATAATCGGTGGCTATAAACTAACATTTTAAAAGGTAAGAGACACTTGAAGCACAAGTACAATTAATAGCACCAATGAAGGAGGGAATGAAGGAACCTCCTGTGTATGGATTAGTGGGCACAGAAGTCCACTTCAGAAAAATCACCACACGTAATTTGACACAAATAATAATATCTACTCAGAAAAGGCTTACGACTGAGCTCTATGTGCCCTCATGGAGAAAATTACTTTTGATTGAGGCCACTTGGCAGGCAAGTGTAAGGAAATCTGAATTTCAGCTCTTCAATTGCCTTTGATTTATAGATATTCAAACCCACTCGCGAGAATGAACAGTCAATGTTTATATATATAAATATTTACCTGATTTTAACAATGCTAATAATTAGTTGTACAACCTAAAGCTATGAATACAATGATGCTGTATGTCGGGCCCATAACGCTGTTAATCATCTCTCAGAATGTAGAGGCATCTTTTATACTGGATGAATAATACAGATTACTGGAAGATTCTGGTGGGTGCAAAGTAATACTTCTGTTTTCAGAAAGGGAGACAACTGGGTACTCAGGAACCATTTGAATTGACCACAGCTACTTCTGCCCCCCAAAGATAAAGCTGAAGCTAAGAAGTGTCATGCAGATTCACAACACCTGACAATACTGATCACCCTCCCAATGTACAATAAAGCCTTAGTTATCCAGTACCAAAAGCGATATTGCAAAAGCTGGGCCTACGTGTGGGAGAATTTTTCATCTGGTGGTTGTTTCAGTGATCTGGAGTTGGTAAAGGACAAAAGGAAAGTTCAAGATTATGTAGTCCTACCCTATACAAAGGTAGCATAATCACTGAATGAAATGAAAGTTGGATTTGTATGGTTAAGAAGCACTTCCCAGATAAATTAATTTATCTTTGAGGAGTATCTACTCCCCAGATAAACAAATTTATGAGAAAATTATTGCTATGATTCCAGATGGTTAAAGAAATCCCTGAAACCCATCCAAAACCACTGGAGGAAGAGCTAGATGACAAAACAAAACAAAACAAACAAACACAAAATATATCTCCTATATTTTTTTCTAGCAAAAAAATATAGGAGATATATAAGGATTAAAAGAAAAGGGAATTAAAATAAGCAATACAAGGAGGATATGCAAAAAATGATAAAGACCAACATCATAAATATTAAATCAAATATACATGTCTTTCAACGTATATTGTCTTGATAAAAACTTCCTACCTTGGTAGCCTACTATAAACTAGACTAATCCTCACTTAAATGTCAGACTGTCTTTGTTCATATAAATTCAAAGCACTTCAGAATGAGGCACCCAAGAAAGAAATTAAATCCTACAGAAATTAATATACATCGTCAAGTATGAAGAAGGGAAAGAAATGCCAAATTCTATGGTTCTGATGCAATATCCCCAAAAAGGGTTTCTTTCTCTTAAGCACTCACTGGCATTAATTTATTATAAATTATTTTAGTTAGGTTTTGCATGCTTTTTGATTAAAACAAGACAAACACTTTGCCACAATGGAACTATAGAGAGCATTCAGTCTCCTCTCCACGCATTAATATTCTGAGCATTCTAGAGGCTGCACAAGACTAGCCACCTAGCAAAATGAGACTGTTTCAGAATACTGGGCAGCCTTGATTGCAACTGACAGGTGGGAAGAAAGTCGAATTAAAATATTATCATTCCCAATAATTGCAATAATCCATCACAGTGTGCTCAGAAATTCTGCTAGGTGAGTTTCCTCCAAAAATACACAAATATTCCCACACCTTTTTATTCTGGTGCTTCTTAAGGTATGCCATTTCAGATCATTTTTTATATCTGATAGTATTATATTAAAACTTACATCAAAAAATTTTATTAATTTTACTCATGTACAGAACAAAGAATACGTGTGATGAAATAAATTTCTCAAAATATTAATGAATTAATGAAAATGAAAATGATGTATTGTCTCCAAGTTGCCAGCTCCTGTTTTGTGCTCCTTAACAGTTGTTTGCAAAAGATCCACTCAGATAAAGGAATAAGAAGGTATGTAAAACCTGCTAATATATATAAGACAATAGAGATCTCCAAATATGACAATTTAAGCAATAATATATACCATGCTTTAATTATTACATAATAATTGGGCCACATTTATCATGTAATGCTACCTTTCAAAAAGTAAATATGAAAATATAAACTAGGAATAGATAAATTCTGGTTTACGTTTCATATGTAATACACAAATATGTCAAAACTCTATACAGGTATGCTGTATGTTAGTTGATAGGTAAGAGAGAGTTGATATAGAATTTTCCGTTCTAAACTTATGTTACATTCTCTACATGTGATAGAAATGCAGCAGTAGACTAATATTTAAATTGGATGTCTTGTTACCAAATCTTCCGTATTCTAGCCTCATATATCTTTGTTAATTTCAGGATGGTATTCATAAAACACAAAACATAAAACCTTTCTAACAGGAAAGATTATTAGTTTCATATGTTCTGTACAAATATGGCCTGTTTGTTCAATTAGAAATGGAAAATAAAAATGCAACTCTAAATTAAAAAGCAGAAAACACAAAAATGCATCCTTCCCCATCTCATTATGGAGTAGGAACATCTCTATCTTTAGAGTTCTAACATCTTTTTACTAACTTTATCTGGGGCATATTTTGCAGCTCCCAGTAGTTCCTCTCTTAGAGTTTTCAGCTGCTACGCTCAGATTCCTTATAAATCATAATTATCCTGTAGGCACACCTCAAAATGCTACTCACTTGGTTCCTATTACATTTGTCTCATGCATATCCCACAGAGCCATTTAATGACAAGGGGCAGGGAGGAGGGATGCTCTTTGGACAGTGCAAATCCATACTCACTCATGTAATTGAGCTTAACAGCAAGAATAAAACCTTATTTCTGTAGTATAAAAAAGTAGTATTTTAAATGAGCAAGTTCTTCCTGCAGTCACTCACTTTTAACAATAGTTGCATCAGGGGATCTAGTAGGAAGGAAACATTTTTATTAATTTTTCTCTTATCTGCCAGAAGAATGTTGATTTTTTTTTCATTTGCGTTTGTTGCCTGCAGGTAGCAGACCAGAGAATCACATGGTAGAAATTCTTCTTTTTGATTAATTTCTTTCCATGTGTTAGGTTATTTCTTATATATAATTGATTTGGGGCTTTGCTCATAGCTGTGCATCTTTTTTATATCTGTACCAACTGCTGTCCTTCAATCTATAAAGTTGAAGGAAATTACCTGAATTTGTTAAGTTTATTAAAAATGAGATCTGTGAATATTTAAATTGAGTTTTGAAATGTTAATGCAAAAAAAAGATATTAGAGAATTTTTAATGGAGGGGTCAGTTTGACCATACTCCATTGTAAAAAGAAGAGAAGAGGGTCAGGTTTTATTCAAATTGTTTCTTTAGGGGAAAAAATGAACTCTTTGGTTTTATAAAAACAGTAATATTCTTTGCTACAAGGTTTTTGGCAATTTTTATTAGATGGCAGTATTAACACTTCTTATATGTGAATCTGAGAACACTTTAAATTCTTTAATTTCTTTCCCCTGAAATGCTTTGTTTTGGGAACTTTCAAATTAAGTGAATAATGCTAACAAGAAAATAATTTTGCTTAGAACATATGCAAACCCAGCAAGCAGCAACTAATCTTACATAGTAAACACTGACATCACAGGAAAAACAAAGTCAGATGAGAAAATCCAGATAAATTTGAACCAGAATCTCTAATGACTAATTTACTCTCAGGCATTGAAAAAAATCAGTTCATTAATAAGTGCCTTGTGCATTGACCCAGGAAGTCAGTGACAGAGATGTCATTGAAATCCACATATTTTGTAATCAGGTCTCAGTCCAGAGCCCCATAAAGCTTACTGAAGATGGTAACTCTATCATAAAGAAACATGAAAGTATATTCATTACTAAAACTATATATTTCTTATGATTGTGATGTATTTCAATAATAAAAAGCCCTTAATTGGTAATAAGTACAATAGATGAAAGTCTGGTATATTATTTTGCTCTCTTTATGAGACTTTCATGTATTCATGTATTTATTCATTCATTTGTTATTCATCTAACCAATATTTACTGAGGGTGAAGCACGTGGCAGGCACTGTGTTGGGTGCTGGGTTAATAGCAGTATACAAACAAGGTGGATGGCCCCAGCCAGAAGTGAGCGGATAACTGGGTGAAGGAGACAAACTTTACGCATATAATGCATGCAATTTATTTTTTTAAAAAAGATACTCCATTTTAACATGAGGAGGGCAGGAAAGGCTTCTTAGATATCTTAAATTCCAGTTATTTGTACATTTTTCTTTTTCCTCTGATATAATTCTATCTTACCTCCATTTGTGACGGGAAGGAGCAAGTATGGTACCTAGCATTTAACCATGTCATTTAATTCATAGTTATTCAAATAAGAATTTTTTAGTTGAATTTAATTGTCATAAAATTGAAGACCAAATCAAGGAGGATAATACTAGGTCAATTATTTTAAAAGGTCTAGATGCATAGCTTTAATTATTACTAATTATTAGGTTGGCCAAAAAGTTCATTCGGGTTTTTCCCCTATGGAAAAACCCGAACGAAGTTTTTAGCCAATCCAATATATTGTTGGAGGAAGTTTATTCTGCTATCAGTCCTTTCATGGTTGTTCACATCAGGTGCCATCTACCCACAGCCTGCCAGAAGTTTTTTGGGGGACGTGGAATCAGGCAAGCAGAAAATTTCCCCCAAAGTGAATCCTGCTGTCACAACAAAACATCAGGTATTACCCATAATATGAATACAGTACATTAGATTTTTAAAAGCACTATCAGTAAGAAAAAAAAGGATTTGAACCTATCCATGGAACCTCGTAGATATGATATGTGGGTGATAAATATTTCTTAGGTGAATTAATCAAAACATAATTTTATAGACTTGTACAAGAAAAAACATCCATTTTCTTTAGAAACTTCAAAGCACCATCAAAATATAGCTAGTATTCTTATCTAACAAACTAAATTCTGCAAAACTAGTTAATAATATCCTACATAGTTATATAACAAAATTAAATTAGTATAAGTAAAAGAGATGTTACTTTTTATAGATTATCTTATTTAAATGGAGATATGAAAAAATAGGGGGAAAGGGGAGCCTGTAGTCTTCTGACTCTAGAATGGATATATATTTCTTTCTCTTTCTAGAGCAAATCAAAGACAATGTATATATTGATTTTTTAAAAACTCCACAATAACAACAAAAGCACTAGCCAAACAACAGATACTAAACAAAGGGTTCTGATTACTAATTTCTTAAACAATTTCACAAGGCAAAGATGAATCAATATAGTCCTTAAAAACATTCAGTATGCATTTGTCTCATAAGCAACATATCTGTGTCTTATGAAAATATACAGCAAGCATATGGCTACATGCAGGAAATAAAGGAAAAATATCACCGCAAAGATTTGGGGGAACTTTTTTAATTACAAGAGAAAAATCAATAAAAATATTTGCATCAGGTTTTGGTCACTGTATATATAAACTTTTTCTTTCTTCTTAATAAAATTTGAATCTGATAACCCCCACCTCATCACATAGATCAATTTCCCTCTACTTATTCCTTCAGTTTAATAACACCCTTTCTGACCCTACTTTATTAAAATGATTCTTTACATGTGCAATTAATTACTGACTGAACCTTCTAAAAACACATTTTATAAAATAACTGCTCTCAAAATGATGCCTGATTTCACTGTCTGACTACAATTTGACAGCAAACAGTGGTTCTCTAAATGTCATCCCTGGACCAGCAACATTAACGTCACCAGAGAACTTGGTAGAGATTCAAAATTAATTGTCAGACTCCACCCCAGATCTGATTTCAGAAACTCTGAGGGTGAGGTACATCAATCTGTGTTTTAACAAACCCTGCAGGTGATTCTGATGCATGCTCAAGTTTGAGAACAACTGTGCAGGAATATAAATGTTAGAAGTTACTTTGTAACAGTACAAATTATATTTTTTGTTATCATTTAATAGAAACAGTATAATATTTTGCAATTAACACAGGCTCCATGGAATCAGACTCCCCAACTTCAAACTATACCACAAAGCTACAATAATCAAGACAGTATGGTAGTGGCACAAAACCAGAAATATACATCAATGGTACAGGATAGAATGCCCAGAGATAAACCCACGCACATATGGTCACCTAATTTACGATAGAGACAAGAACATACAATGGAGAAAAGACAGCCTCTTCAATAAGTGGTGCTGGGAAAACTGGACAGCTACATGTAAAAGAATGAAATTAGAACACTACCTAACACCATACACAAAAATAAACTCAAAATGGACTAAAGACCTAAATGTAAGATCAGACACTATAAAACTACCACTTGGTGTCCCTAGAAATGGCTGCCCCAAATCTCCGTTTCTCGTACTTGCACTTCTGTGCAACTAGAAAGGCTCCAGAATTAATGAACTGTTAAAAAGAATAAATATCTTGCTTCAAGATGGTGGAGGAGTAAGACATGGAGATCACCTTCCTCCCAACAAATACATCAGAAATACATCTACATGTGGAACAACTCCTACAGAATACCTACTGAATGCTGGCAGAAGACCTCAGACTTCCCAAAAGGAAAGAAACTCCCCATGTACCTGGGTAGGGCAAAAGAAAAAAACAGAGACAAAAGAATAGGGACAGGACCTGAACCTCTGGGAGGGAGCTGTGAAGGAGGAAAAGTTTCCACACACTAGGAAGCCCCTTCACTGGCGGAGACGGGGGGTGGTGGTGGGGGGTTTCGGAGCCATGGAGGAGAGTGCAGCAACAGGGGTGCAGAGGGCAAAGCTAAGAGATTCCCGCACAGAGGATCGGTGCCGACCAGCACTCACCGGCCCGAGAGGCTTGTCTGCTCAGATGCCGGGGCAGCTGGGGGATGGGAGCTGAGGCTCAGGCTTCGGAGGTTGGATCCCAGGAAGGGGACTGGGGTTGGCTGTGTGAACACAGCCTGAAGGGGGCTAGTGTGCCACAGCTAGCTGGGAGGGAGGCCGGGAAAAACTCTGGACCTGCCTAATTGGCAAGAGACCATTGTTTCCGGGTGCGTGAGGAGAGAGGATTCAGAGCACCGCCTAAACAAGCTCCAGAGATGGGCGTGGGCCACGGCTATCAGCGCGGACACCAAAGACAGGCATGAGGTGCTAAGGCTGCTGCTGCAGCCACCAAGAAGCCTGTGTGCAAGCACAGGTCACTATCACACCTCCCCTCCCGGGACCCCATGCAGCCCACCACTGCCAGGGTCCCATGATCCAGGGACAACTTCCCCGGGAGAACACACAGCATGCCTCAGGCTGTTGCAACGTCAGGTCAGCCTTGGCCGCCACAGGCTCGCCCCGTACCCCTCCCTCCCCCCGGCCTGAGGGAGCCAGAGCCTCCTAATGAGCTGCGACTTTAACCCTGTCCTGTCTGGGTGGGGAACAGACGCCCTCAGGCGACCTACACACAGAGGCAGGTCCAAATCCAAAGCTGAACCCCAGGAGCTGTGTGAACAAAGAAGAGAAAGGGAAATCTCTGTCAGCAGCCTCAGGAGCAGAGGATTAAATCTCCACAATCAACTTGATGTACCCTGCATCTCTGGAATACCTGAATAGACAACAAATCGTCCCAAAATTGAGGCAATGGACTTTGGGAGCAACTGTGGACTTTGGGAGCAACTGTAGACTTGGGGTTTGCTTTCTGCATCTAATTTGTTTCTGGTTTTATGTTTATCTTACTTTAGTATTTAGAGTTTATTATCATGGATAGATTTGTTAATTGATTTGGTTGCTCTTTTTTTTATATATAAATATATATATTTTTTTCCTTTTTCTCTTTCGTGAGTGTGTATGTGTATCCTTCTTTGTGTGATTTTGTCTGTATACCTTTGTTTTACCATATGTCCCAGGGTTCTGTCTGTCCATTTTTCTTTTTTGTACAGTTTTTAGCGCTTGTTATCATTGGTGGATTTGTTTTTTGGTTTGGTTGTCCTCTTCTGTCTTTCTTTTTAATTTCTTTCTTATATTTTTAATAATTATTAAAAATTTTATTTTAATAACTTTATTTTATTTTATTCTATTTTTTTTTCTTTCTTTCTTTTTTTCTCCCTTTTCTTCTGAGCCATGTGGCTGACAGGGTCTTGGTGCTCTGGCCGGGTGTCAGGCCTGTTCCTCTGAGATGGGAGGGCCGAGTTCAGGACATTGGTCCACCAGAGACCTCCCAGCTCCATGTAATATCAAATGGCAAAAGCTCTCCCAGAGATCTCCATCTCAACGTGAAGACCCAGCTCCACTCAACGACCAGCAAGCTACAGTGCTGGACACCCTATGCCAAACAACTAGCGAGACAGGAACACAACCCCACCCATTAGAGAGAGGGTGCCTAAAGTAATAATAAATGCACAGACACCCCAAAACACACCACCAGACATGACCCTGCCCACCAGAAAGACATGATCCAGCCTCATCCACCAGAACACAGGCAACAGTCCCCTCCACCAGGAAGCCTACACACCACACTGAAGCAAATTTAGCCACTGCGAACAGACACCAAAAGACAATGGGAACTACAAACCTGCAGCCTGTGAAAAGGAGACCCCAAACACAGTAAGTTAAGCAAAATGAGAAGACAGAGAAACACACAGCAGATGAAGCACCAAGGTAAAAACCCATCACACCAAACAAATGAAGAGGAAATAGTCAGTCTACCTGAAAAAGAATTCAGAGTATGATAGTAAAGATGATCCAAAATCTTGGAAATAGAATGGAGAAAATACAAGAAACATTTCACAAGGACCTAGAAGAACTAAAGAGCAAACAAACAATGATGAACAGCACAGTAAATGAAATTAAAATTCTCTAGAAGGAATCAATAGCAGAATAACTGAGACAGAAGAATGGATAAGTGACCTGGAAGATAAAAGAGTGGAAATAACTACCACAGAGCAGAATAAAGAAAAAAGAATGAAAAGAATTGAGGACAGTCTTAGAGACCTCTGGGACAACATTAAATGCACCAACATTCGAATTATAGGGGTACCAGAAGAAGAAGAGAAAAAGAAAGGGACTGAGAAAATATTTGAAGAGATTATAGTTGACAACTTCCCTAATATGGGAAAGGAAATAGTCAATCGAGTCCAGGAAACGCAGAGAGTCCCATACAGGATAAATCCAAGGAGAAACACGCCAAGACACATATTAATCAAGCTATCAAAAATTAAATACAAAGAAAAAATATTAAAAACAGCAAGGGAAAAACTACAAATAACATACAAGGGAATCCCCATAAGGTTCACAGCTGATCTTTCAGCAGAAACTCTGCAAGCCAGAAGGGAGTGGCAGGAGGTATCTAAAGTGATGAAAGGGAAATACCAACAACCAAGATTACAGACAAGCAAAAGCTAAGAGAATTCAGCACCACCAAACCAGCTTTACAGCAAATCCTAAAGGAACTTCTCTAGGCAGGAAACACAAGAGAAGGAAAAGACCTACAATAACAAAGCCAAAACAATTAAGAAAATGGTAACAGGAACATACATATCAATAACTACCTTAAATGTAAATGGATTAAATGCTCCAACCAAAAGACACAGACTGGCAGAATGGATACAAAAACAAGACCCGTATTTATGCTGCCTACAAGAGACCCACTTCAGACCTAGGGACACATACAGACTGAAAGTGAAGGGATGGAAAAACATATTCCCTGTAAATGGAAATCAAAACAACGCTGGAGTAGCAATTCTCATATCAGACAAAATAGACTCTAAAATAAAGACTATTACAAGAGACAAAGAAGGACACTACATAATGATCAAGGGATCAATCCAAGAAGAAGATATAACAATTGTAAATATTTATGCATCCAACATAGGAGCACCTCAATACATAAGGCAAATGCTAACAGCCATAAAAGGGGAACTTGACAGTAATACAATCATAGTAGGGGACTTTAACACCCCACTTTCACCAATGGACAGATCATCCAAAATGAAAATAAATAAGGAAACACAAGCTTTAAATGATACATTAAACAGGATGGATTTAATTGATATTTATAGGACATTCCATCCCAGAACAACAGAATACACTTTCTTCTCAAGTGCTCGTGGAACATTCTCCAGGACAGATCATATCTTGAGCCACAAATCAAACCTTGGTAAATTTAAGAAAATTGAAATCGTATCAAGTATCTTTTCCGACCACAATGCTATGAGACTAGATATCAATTACAGGAAAAAATCTGTAAAAAACACAAACACATGGAAGCTAAACAATACACTAAATACACTACTAAACAACCAAGAGATCACTGAAGAAATCAAAGAGGAAGTCAAAAAATACCTAGAACAAATGACAGTGAAAACACGACAACACAAAACCTATGGGATGCAGAAAAAGCAGTTCTAAGAGGGAAGTTAATAAGCAATACAATCCTACCTCAAGAAACAAGAAACATCTCAAATAAACAACCTAACCAGACACCTAAAGCAATTACAGAAAGAAGAACAAAAAAACCCCAAAGTTAGCAGAAGGAAAGGAATCATAAAGATCAGATCAGAAATAAATGAAAAAAAAAATGAAGGAAACAATAGCAAAGATCAATAAAACTAAAAGCTGTTTCCTTGAGAAGATAAACAAAATTGATAAACCATTAGCCAGACTCATCAAGAAAAAAAGGGAGAAGACTCAGATCAATAGAATTAGAAATGAAAAAGGAGAAGTAACAACTGACACTGCAGAAATACAAAGGATCATGAGAGATTACTACAAGCAACTATATGCCAACAAAATGGCCAACCTGGAAGAAATGGACACATTCTTAGAAAAGCACAACCTGCCGAGACTGGACCAGGAGGAAATAGAAAACTTAAACAGACCAATCACAAGCACTGAAATTGACACTGCAATTAAAAATCTTCCAACAAACAAAAGCCCAGGACCAGATGGCTTCACAGGCGAATTCTATCAAACATTTAGAGGAGAGCTAACACCTACCCTTGTCAAACTCTTCCAAAATATAGCAGAGGGAGGAACACTCCGAAACTCATTCTACAAGGCCACCATCACCCTGGTACCAAAACCAGACAAAGATGTCACAAAGAAAGAAAACTACAGGCCAATATCACTGATGAATATAGATGCAAAAATCCTCAGCAAAACACTAGCAAACAGAATCCAACAGCACATTAAAAGGATCATACATCATGATCAACTGGTTTTATCCCAGGAATGCAAGGATTCTTCAATATATGTGAATCAATCAATGTGATACACCATATTAACAAATTGAAGGAGAAAAACCATATGATCAACTCAACAGATGCAGAAAAAGCTTTTGACAAAATTCTACACCCATTTATGATAAAAACCATCCAGAAAGTAGGCATAGAGGGAACTCACATCAACATAATAAAGGCCACATATGATAAATCCACAGCCAACATCGTTCTCAATGGTGAAAAACTGAAACCATGTCCTTTAAGATCAGGAACAAGACAAAGTTGTCCACTCTCACCACTATTATTCAACATAGCTTTGGAAGTTTTAGCCACAGCAATCAGAGAAGAAAAAGAAATAAAAGGAATCCAAATCGGAAAAGAAGAAGTAAAGCTGTCACTATTTGCAGATGACATGATACTATACATAGAGAATCCTAAAGATGTTACCAGAAAACTACTAGAGCTAATCAATGAATTTTGTAACATACCAGGATACAACATTAATGCACAGAAAACTCTGCATTCCTATACACTAATGATGAAAAATCTGAAAGAGAAATTAAGGAAACACTCCCATTTACCACAACAAAAAGAATAAAATACCTAGGAAAAAACCTACCTAAGGAGATAGAAGACCTGTATGCAGAAAGTTATAAGACACTGATGAAAGAAATTAAAGATGTTACAAACAGATGGAGAGATATACCATGTTCTTGGATTGGAAGAATCAACATTGTGAAAATGACTATACTACCCAAAGGAATCTACAGATTCAATGCAATCCCTATCAAACTACCAATGGAATTTTTCACAGAACTAGAACAAAAAAATTTTCAATTTGTATGGAAACACAAAAGACCCCGAATAGCCAAAGCAATCTTGAGAAAGAAAAACAGAGCTGGAGGAATCAGGCTCCTGGACTTCAGACTATACTACAAAGCTACAGTAATCTAGACAGTATGGTACTGGCACAAAAACAGAAACATAGATCAATGGAACAGGATAGAAAGCCCAGAAATAAACCCACGCACAGATGGTCACTTTATTTTTGATAAAGGAGGCAAGAGTATACAATGGAGAAAAGACAGCCTCTTCAATAAGTGGTGCTGGGAAAACTGGATGGCTACATGTAAAAGAATGAAATTAGAACACTCCCTAACACCATACACAAAAATAAACTCAAAATGGATTAAAGACCTAAATGTCAGGCCAGACACTCTAAAACTCTTAGAGGAAAACATAGGCAGAACACTCTATGACATAAATCACAGCAAGATCCTTTTTGACCCACCTCCTAGAAAAAGGGAAATAAAAACAAAAATTAACAAATGGGACCTAATGAAACTTAAAAGCTTTTGCACAGCAAAGGAAACCATAAACAAGATGAAAAGACAACCCTCAGAATGGGAGAAAATATTTGCAAATGAAACAACAGACAAAGGATTAATCTCCAAAATATATAAACAGCTCATGGAGCTCAATATCAGAAAAACAAACAATCCAATTAAAAAATGGGCAGAAGACCTAAATAGACATTTCACGAAGGAAGTCACACAGATGGCCAAGAGGCACATGAAAAGATGCTCAACATCACTAATTATTAGATAAATGCAAATCAAAACTACAATGAGGTATCACCTCACACCGTTAAGAATGGCCATCATCAAAGAATCTACAAACAGTAAATGCTGGAGAGGGTGTGGAGAAAAGGGAACTCTCTTGCACTGCTGGTGGGAATGTAAATTGATGCAGCCACTATGGAGAACTGTATGGAGGTTCCTTAGAAATCTAAAAATAGAATTACCAAATGACCCAGCAATCCCACTACTGGGCATATACCCTGAGAAAACCATAATTCAAAAAGAGACATGTACCACAATGTTCATAGCAGCACTATTTACAATAGCCAGGACATGGAAGCAACCTAAATGTCCATTGACAGATGAATGGATAAAGAAGATGTGGCACATATATACAGTGGAATATTACTCAGCCATAAAAAGAAATGAAATTGAGTTATCTGTAGTGAGGTGGATGGACCTAGAATCTGTCATACAGAGTGCAGTAAATCAGAAAGAGAAAAACAAATACCGTATGCTAACACATATATATGGCATCTAAAAAAAAAAAAATGGTACTGATGAACCTATTTGCAGGGCAGGAATAAAGACGTAGAAGTAGAAAATGGACTTGAGGACACGGGGTGGGAGGGGGACGCTGGGGCGAAGTGAGAGTGGCATGGACATGTATACACTATCAAATGTAAAATAGATAGCTAGTGGGAAGCAGCCACATAGCACTGGGAGATCAGCTTGGTGCTTTTGGATGACCTAGAGGGGTGGGATAGGGAGGATGGGAGGGAGGCTCAAGAGGGAGGGGATATGGGGACATATGTATGCACATGGCTGATTCACTTTGGTTTACAACAGAAACTAACACAGTATTGTGAAGCAATTATACTCCAATAAAGATCTATTAAAAAAAAAATACAGGCTCCATGCCCAAGTTAAGCAGACACCTTGTTTACTGCAGCTGATTGTGACCAAAATACTTTTCACCTGGGCCACTCAGTATAGTCACTCCTGATTAGTGGCAGGTTAGGTGTGTTTATTTAGTGCTGGTTAATTGTTCTCCCAAATAATGCCAGAGTCCAGCAAGTGCTCCAATCACATCATTTCAGACAATTCTGGGATGACATGGAATAGATAGTAGCCGCTTCAGGCTGATCCCAAATGTTACTTCTTCATACCCTCCTAGGAGCCCTGGATAACGGAAACAATTGATCAGGAAATTTGACTAAAAAGCTCCTCATGTGTGTCTGTCTACAGTATAGAAAAAAAGTCTTTCTACAAATGGGGACAGCATCTCAATTTTTAAAAATTACAGTCTGCTGTGTGAGTCTTTTGAAGACCAAAAGCTTCAAACAGCACGGCGTTCTCCCTATCCTCCTATTCTGAGGGTCTAGCGTCTCATGAGATAAAAAGGAAGGTATTTCCTTGGCAGAATAAAAGGTATTCTGCCAAGTCAGGCAGAGCAGGCCCATCAATCGGTGGCAATCAGTGTGGAGCAAGAGGTCCCAGCCAGATCACACACATTTCCTCCACTCATCATCCTTCGCTCCAACCCCTGATTATAATCAGGCCGGTGCACAACCCAAGTGTGGTCTCCGGGATTTTATGGAGCAGCATCGTGGCTAACCTTCATTGTTAACCTACATATGTGGCTCACAAAACTACATGTCCTAGCACCACCGCCTTGAATGGAACAGTCAAGGTGCGGGCAACTACAGAAATCTGTTCCATTTTTCACGAATAGGTGTGGCCTCCTGCTCCTGGAATGCTGACAATTTGGCCCTCATTTTGGGTTTGACACCGTAAATAAGGATGAATATTCTCTCTAAGCCTGTACAGTCCTGCACACATGTTCTCTGCACAGCCAGAAAAACAATTCCTCACACAAAACAAAGCGTTGTTGTGGATCCTGTGCATTGGTTGGAATACAAACTTTGTAAGAATTTGCCTAATTTCACAGGTGTATGTGTAATTTTCCAAATTTCCATTCTGGCAGATTGTTTTCATCTTTGGGGGATGAAAAAAACCCAGATCTATAGTTATAAAACCCTAACAAGACGATGGGTGGCGGGGGGAGCTTGGTGAGTGAAGGTGAAAACAAAATCAACATGTTCACTGGGCTCTAACTGTGCCATGCCCTGGGATATATATCAAAAGGGCACTTCATAACAGGTGTTCTATGTTGTCATTAAATCACCATAAAGGTACCTCGATTCAGTGCTTGTGAACATCTCAAGAGGCCCCAGAAAGCACTTCTCCATAAAACGTATGTTGAAAAAGACTTTTATTTTATACTAACACATTAAAAGAGTATCTACAGACACAGAGGCACTCAATATAGCTATATTTTTAAGAACACTTGCTCTCTGGAGAATTAGGAGAGCAGGTAGGGTGCCAGTGATAACAAAGCGAGCTTATCCACCCTGCTCCAGCAGTGGCAATGTGGAGGAAGCATCTAAGGGCTCTCTTAAAAAGAAAATATCCTCTGTCTTTGGCAACAAAGCCTACAATGGAATAAAAGCAAGCACCTTTACAGGCAGAAGTTATAGGGTAAGCCAAAAGGTGGAGAGCTCACATAAATGAAAGCCCCGTGGTGACTCGCAGCCCTCCAGTGTCTGAGTTGTAAACCCTGCACCAGCCTCCAGGAGACGTTCTCCTATGCACTTCTGGCATAAGCATCTATATGGCATATATATATACACATACACACACACATGTGTATGTGTATGTGTATATATATCATATGAGGGGAAAAAACTGGTCATGGCAGCTTCTTTCCCAATTGAATAGAATTTCATTTTTTCCTTTAAGCTGTAAGAGTACAAATGAATTTACTAACTCTATTGAAGGTGGTTAAGTTATAAAGTTCTTATTTCAATACTGATTATATAGCCATACTTAATAAAAACTTAGAAAGGTTCTCACCAGCAGCTATTCAACCCCAATTACCCTCTCACTTGAGCCAAAGAAATGCACATTCCTTACTTCCAAATAGAAAATTCCAGAATATTAGAATTATCAGGACTTGCCTAATATTCAATGCATTGGCAACAAGTATAGGAGAATTTGCACTCTTAAATCCATGTTTTCTAACTCTTGTAAACCAGACAAATACATCTAACTTGAATAATCTAGAAATAAACAACTTCCTGCCTTCAAAAAAGTTCACCTTAAACATGAATTAATGTTTTTTCTTTTTTTTTAGTCTGCTTTTGGTCTAGTTTTGTTGTTCTTCTTTGCTGTTATTTTCTATTGGGCAATTACTATTTAGAACCAGTACACTATAAACAGCATGAAGCAAACTATATGGATGATTTTTATATGTTAATAATCTTTCCCTAGTTCAGATTTAATTTTTCTGCCGTTGTGTAAAAACCTCATTCTATCAGCCCCCATTCCCTGCTTTTATTTACCTAAAATATTTTACTCTTGACTTGGAAAAATATAAACAAGTCAATCTTACCAGAAAATGCAAGAAATTAAATCAAATAATGGATGACATTCACTATTAACTATAGGGATTCAATCTGATCCCCCCCACCCGAGCTATTATTATTACCCTATGCTTTCTGACAGTGAAAAGGAAGTATGCACCTGTCACCCAGCACCACTCCATCCCACACCATCTTTCCCATTCCAGCCTTCTATCTTGGATCAGGCTAACACTTAGCTCAAGTATTTTTTTTTTTTTTTTACTTTTTGGCCACACCACGCAGCATGTGGGATCTTAGTTCCACGGACCGGGGGTCAAACCCATGCCCCCTGCTGTGGAAGCGTGGAGTCTTAACTGCTGGACCACCAGGGAAGTTCCTAGCTTAAGTATTAAAGGAGTATAGAAAAACATTTGTGAAAACATACCCGGATGCCCTCTGCTTCCTCAGAGGGAAACCATGGTGCCTATTGCTGGTTCTGCCATCCTCCTCTTTGTCCCAAGTCTTAGCCTCTAGTCTCTATTGTAATGAGCACCAACTTTAGTGTGAATTAGATTCACACGGAATGTTTGATGAAAATGCAGACTTTCAAGCCCCACTCCCAAAGATTCAGCAGCTCTGGGATAGAACCCAGGAATCAGAATTTTAATCCTGCGTCTCAAGTTATTCTAATACAGACCACACATTGGAACACTAGTGATCAGTGTTCCAAGCCTGGAAAAAGGGGAGAGTGAAGCAGATCTGAGTTATGACATTCTTACAATAGTATGAGGGGCAAGATAAGAATGGACAATTATCTCTCAACTGTAAACCCTTGAGATCATTTGGTTCCTCTATATTTAGTTCTGCTTTGCCCAAGAACACCTTATCCTATTTTGGAGGCTATGGTGTATGCAAAGATATAAAACGAAACTCATTAATTCTGTAGCATCATTTTCTATGAGGTCTCCTTTCCACATCTGAAGAGACATACAAGATCAGTCTGGACATTTATTTTATCCATTGCTCTTGAGAAGTATTCATGTACCATATGGAGAGTTGGCTCATGCAGAAGTTGTGGGGAAATTCCATTCCATCATGCTTCCCAGAGCTTTTCGGAGATCTAACTGTGACACAAATGAGGCAGTTCTAAATTAGGTTGTGGAAACTGTTACCTTTTTCTTTGGTTTTGTTTTGTTTCTTACCATATGTGGCTGTCAGTGAAGAGTTACAGTGAGGGATAGGGTTGGGGGTGGGAGGTAGATCTGATCTTTTTCATGAGCTGTTGATGAGTTGAGAATCTAAAATGTTCTCAAGAAATCTTCCAGGATCCTATACACAGCTACTGAAAATTTCACAAACTCCTTGAAAGAAGCAATACGTGAAACGGGGAATAAAGTGCAAAGTGTATTTGCATGTAGGTTTGGGAGGGTTGCAAAATTGAGAGAAAAGTTCCTTCAGTGAGGAAGTCAGAGATAGTCTGAAGCATTTAACACAACTCAAAGCGAGCTGAGTTGTCCTAATTTGGTTGAATTACTTAAGAACTATACAGATCAGCAAGGAAAACGTCAACAAGGAAAAATTCAGATTCATACTGTGTTGAGCTAAAAATTTTAAAAGCAACCTCTCTTGTTACTATATACAAGATACAGTAACATCTTGTGTATCATGCATATGGCTGATTCACTTTGTTGTACAACAGAAACTAACACAGCATTGTGAAGCAATTATACTCTGATAAAGATGTATTAATAAATAAATAAATAGACTGTGACAGACCACTAACTCAACCATTAAATTTAAACAAATTTAAAACAAAGAAGAAAAAATAATATGGGTAAAAAAAAACCTCTCTAAAATAGGTTAGACAATAAAATCTATTTTCTACAACACAGAAGTGTATTTCTAAGAATATGTGTGTGTGAATGAAGACCCAAAGCCACTTCTTTAAAAACCTCATGAAATTGGCTGAAGCAACGATAGTGCACAAGAACAAGAGCGTATTCCCAATTGTTAGAACCTACTTATCCTCCAGCTTCCTAAATCCTTTAGAGCTCTACTCTGGGCTGTTTCATTTTCTATTATTTGTGGTAAGAACTTAGCGCCTATGGCCAAAACTGCAGTGTATCAAGTTCCTTAGCATGACTAGCCTTCCACAAGTATCACAATTTTGGTCCCTTTGCAACTTCAGGGAGATTACAAAACATCATGAACTGAGTATCTATCTGCCCCTGGCCAGGAACCATGCAAGGCATTCTACTCTGTACCGTCCTGGCTTTGCCATCTTTACCTCTGAGAAGGAGAAAGAACTAACAACCAGGACAAAGCTGAAGGAGATGACAGAAATCCTAAAGTGTGCTGACCCTCTGCTTTACAGCCTGGCTATCTCTGTCATTTCAGTATGTTGAAAAATATATATAAACTAAGGGCCCCTGGAGTTGGGGGTTAGAGATGGGGGGGGCAATTTTGAAATAAGACAAACAATATGTTAATGACTAAGAAGGAAAGCCTTCCCTGTATTCCCCAGAAATATATTTACTTTATAAATGCAAAAATATTTTTAAAATATGCTTCATGTTTTCAGTAAGATTTTAAGGTATTCTTTCAAACCAACTAAATATATAATAAGAAAAGACTCTCATAATAAAATCACAATAACCAAAATAAAAAGTATAATGATAAGCATTTCCAGAAAAATGGAATTAATGATGTTGATGACAAATGATGAGAAACCACATGAGAATGCAGAGAAAGATATAAACAGGTTAAAAAGATGAGAGGTAGGAAAGGACAACTAGAGAAAACTGGTTATACAGCTGCAACCCACTAATAAAATATACACCTAAATTTAAGTAAACTGAGGAAATGATGAATTGACAATATGTATAATATCAAGAATTTATGTCTATTAAGAATTTCTAGACTGGAAGAAAGCCCTTATACTTGAGATTAAGGAAAAAAACCAAAATCAGTATCAAGTTCATGCTTGTATTATGAAAGAGCAAGAGTAAAGACAGAATCATCTTTTTACCCCCAAGTCTATCTTTCTCTCCCCAAAGCTATCGCTATACCAACGTAAATCACCTAAAAAGAATAAATAAATGGCAAAAAGCAGAAGGAAAAACTAGCACAACCTTACAGGGAAAAGCTATAAAAGAACATAATATTCAGTTGACTCTGAAATTTATATGTGATGTTGACCAAAACACTCTCAGATCTGCTCAGATCAGGCAGTCTCAGTGTCTGCCTCAGACACTACATCATAAGACATCATTTCTGCAGACCTTATTTAAAAGATGCTTTCCCAATTTCAGAGAGATGAATTACTAGCCATTAAGAATGGGAAAACTGTGCTTAAAAATAATTTGCAGGGAAAACTGAAACTTACTAAAAATAAAAAGATACTTTAAAAAAATGTCAAATTACAAATAAAAGAAGTTTGATTCTAATGAGTCTAAATGCTTGTTTGAACTACAGTAAAAAAAAAATAGAATATTAGACAACATATATTAAAAAGGTATTAAATATTAACAAGATTAGCAAACATTAATTTGATTAACAGAGAATAGGGAAGTGGGGTTGAAAAGAAGGCAAAGCACCCAATTTTTATTCCTCTCTAAAAGGAAGCTAAATTATTTTGGTTTTGATAATTAGATAAAAATAGACTTTTAAAAACAAATTGGGTAATACTTGAAGATAACATTTAGTAGGACTTCTACTTTCCATATGTTTAAAGATATTAAAACCAAGCAGTAACAATATACTCAAAAAAACAAAGTTAGAGTATAATCATTAGGAGCACAAAAACAGAACGCAATATATAATAGGACAGGTAACTGAACAAGTTTAAGGTTGGGAGGAAAAACAGAAGCATATTAATTTTTTCATTAAACATTTAAAACGGTTAAAGATGTTTCCATGTGAAAACACAGACAAAAATGTATGCTGACAATACTAGTATCATGCAAGATTTAAGGATTTAGCAAATGCAAGTTATAGGATATTCATTAAAAAATCAATACCATTGAGTGGAAAACATTAAGCCATTAACACAATACTATACATGCGGACTCAAAAAATAAGGATATAAAGAATCTGAACAACATAATTAACAAAATAGAACCTATATGCGCAAAACTAGATGTTAGATATTCTGGTTCCTATAAACAAAGAATAAGTCTTTATAAGAATTTATAAAATACTTACAAACACTGACCAAATATTAGGTATTCAAATAGTTTATAAAAGTAAATTAGCAGCCACATAGCACAGGGAGATCAGCTTGGTGCTTTGTGACCACCTAGAGGGGTGGGATAGGGAGGGTGGGAGGGAGGCACAAGAGGGAGGGGATGTGGGAATATATGTATACATATAGCTGATTCACTTTGTTATACAGCAGAAACCAACACAACATTGTAAAGCAATTATACTCCAATAAAGACGTTAAAAAAAACAGTAAATTATATTACAAAGCAGTACAAATAGAAATGATATAGAATGTTAAAATAACTTAGAGTTTTTCTTAAAAACTTTTTAAAAGTATAAACAATATGGTTTTGCTAGTTTTGCATTCAAATACTAGCTTCTTCTATTACTCATTTTCTGACTTCAGAGTACCTAGGAGAGGCAGCAAAATGACCAGTAAGAACTCCACAGTGAAGCAAATAAGATACCCTGAAGGTAAATGATGAAATGCATATGGAAGGTCATAGAAGGAAACCACAAAATCATCTTAAAGCATCAAAATGTCTCAAAGTAGACAGGCTCAGAGACGTTTTATGAAAAGTGAGGGGAAACTGAATAAAAATTGATAATTACTTAAAAAATTTTAAACCTTTGGGAATTTATTAGAGAAAACAGTAAACACAAGTAGATAAAATTTGAAGAGTAAAAGACAGTAAATCAGATTTTTTAAGTCAAGGAAATCATTATATTAATAAACTTGAAAGTACAGTAAAATACAAGATTTCTCCTGTAAAATCTTACTATATTTTAACAAATTAAAGTAGAATACTTAAATTGAAAAATGGTTAAAAGAAGAATTAAAGACATATTAAACAATTTCAAACATTAAAACCTCTTAGGATTAATCTCATACAAACAATATATGACATTGAAAGAAATTAAAAATTTAATGAGAGAAAAAAAGAACTTATTTTACAAATGTGGCTGCATAACACACTCCTAGAAGTAGAAACCAAGTATTATAAAGATGCCATAATTCCCAAAGTAGTTTAAATATATCATGTTATTCTATTTTTTAAATCTTTGGAAAATTTTTAGGAATTTGAAAAAAGAAACTTTCTAGGGTAGCAATATCTGATAAAACTTTCTGTGATGATGGAAATGTTCTCTAATTCTGCACTGTCCTATATGGTATCCACCCACCCCACGTGGCTATTCTGAACATCTGACATAGGGCTAACGTGACCGCAAAACAGAATTTCAAATTGTACGAATTAATATAAACGTATATTTAAATATCCTCATGTGGTTGGTACTAAAATAAACATTTAGCAATAGACTATCATTTGTAAGCATTCAATAAATAAAGACTTTTTTACGAGAAAGAAATGGGTTAATTAAGTTGAAGTAATTAGTTAGCAATTTAGAAAAAATCAATTTAGGCCCTTATATAATTTAAAAACTAAATTTCAGGGTTTTTTTTAAAAGAAGTAAACAGAAAATTATAGCTGTAAGCACATAAGAAGCAGAACTGATTATAATTCAAACCTTTGGATGGGGAATGATGTTTTAGACACCATGAAAGAAATCACAAAGATGGGGAATGATATTTTAGACACCATGAAAGAAATCACAAAGCAATAAATAAATGGACTTAAGTCTATACTAAAAAATGCAGTATAAATCTAAATATTTTTAGGGTTTTATATGTTAAAATGTCAAAAAATTTATAAAAATACAACATACAGGGCAATCTTTTCAGCAAATAATTCAGGTAACGTTAATGGTGTATAATAATTATTAAATTATCCAGTAATATTTTGAGACACCTCCTCTGTGGCTTGCCAGCTCTTATGCTAGTCAGTGGGTATGCACAGTGAATAAAGGAGACAAGGTCCCTGTCCTCATGGAGGCTATATCTAGTGGGGACAGCAGTAATTAAGCCATTAAACGAACACAGTTTTCTCAAGCACCAAAGTCATGAGTCATAATTGACTTGTCTCTTTCCCTCACTCGAGCATCAAATCTATCAGCAAGTGTTCTAAGCTCTCCCTCCAAAATGTAACCCAAGCCAACTGCTTCACACCATCTCTACTTATGTGTCCCTAGTTCAAGCCACCTTTATCTTTCACCAGGGCTGATGCAGTGGCCAGCCTTCCAATCCAAACTCTCCCACAGTCTATTCCTTGTCATGGATATAAATTACATCTTGTTACTCCTCTGCTTTGATGTCTTCCATCTGTACTTAGAATGAAGTCCAAAATCTGTATCATGGCCCACAAGACCCTACAAAAAGGCCAATTTGAAGTTGGCCATCAGAGTTCTTCGAGATGAACTCAAATTCCCCCATCCTTCCTTGGATCTTGGCACATCAGCCCTCTTCTAATTCTTTCAAAAACCAAAGCTCATTCCCAATTTAGAGTCTATGGCTTTGTTCTTCCCTCTGCCTGGAACACTCCATTGCTGCTGATTCAGATCATCCATCAGGTTTGCGCTCAAATGTCTGCTCCTCACAGAGGGCTTCGATGCCTCATCTGCTACACCTTCACCCTCCCTTCTCTGCATTCTTTTTATTGTGAAGGCTCCAGAGAAACTCATTCTCTTTCACAAAGTGGTGCCACACATTTGCAAAATAATTTGCCAGTAATGTATGTACAGACCTAAGATTATTCCTAAGCTTTGACATGGGATCTCCATGTCCAGAAATCTCTACTAATGTAATTATCCAAAACATGTTCATTTAAATGTCATTTTTAATACTGACATATTGTAAGAACCTAAATGATCCAAATGGTTGAAAAGTGGAGAGATTCAGAGTTTGGGCACTCGAGACACATAACCCAGATAACAGGTTAAAACCTGCTTTACCAATTACTAATTACATGACTTGGGCAAGCTACCTCACCAAATTTCTAATGTTGCTTTTTTTTATCTGTAAAATTAAGAAAATAAGTGTTCATACAGCACAGAACTCTTAAGAGGGTCAAAAGATGTATTTTAAATCTCTTAAACTTACAAGTTCAGTGAGCCTATTTGTCTGTTACTGAATATTAGTAAATGTTAGCTATTAACCTAGAGTATTTGGATTCAAAACCTGCCTCCAAAATATTGCTTATTTGACCTTCAGTGAGTTGCTATTTCCTGTGCCTCATTTTTCTAATCTGTAATATAGGAATGACAATAGTCCTACCTCATATCATTTTTACGATGAACTATGTTAACAAGTGTAATGTTCTTATAATAGTACTTGACAATAAACACTCAAAAATATTAACTATTATTATTATTATTCTTTATTCAAAATGGAATAGTCTATAGACATTAAAAGTAATGATTAGGGCTATTTGGTAATATATTTCAAAAACTTAAGTTCAAACTCAGTCATTAATTCAACTTCATAGTCTTTATCCTCAGAAATAATTAGAGAAGTTAAAGATCAGTGTTCGGCAAAGTTCATCATGATGTTTGTTCTAAGACAGAAGTTTTAGAAGCAATATAAATGCCAACTCAGACTGGTTTCAAAACTCATAAATCCATATCACAGAGTGCTATACGATCTTTAAAAATCTTTTAGAAGAATGCTGATGACACAGGGAAATGTTCACTATATATTAAATGAAAACAATTAAACAATATGATCCTTGTGTAGTTAGTTTTAATCAGCTTTAGATTAGAAAACCAAATAACTAAACTTTGTCCGAACTAAGCTTAATTATTTTGAGTGAATGAAAGCTCTAAGTAAATTTCATGAGCTCTTTTGAATGAACTTTGCATCCTACATTTTGCTGAGCTTGTCTTTTTTTTCCCTTCCTAGTTATCAATTTAAAAAATAATAAATAATTTGATCGGCAAATAGTTTTTGGAATTATACCTAATGTTTCCCTTATATGTTAACAAATCATATTTGTGACCCATGAGAATGTGATGTGGCTGATTAAACTTCTCTTAATGGCTCAAAGGTTACTTTAGGTAAACACAGCCACTACATTCGGTTCTTCCATAGTCTACACACGTTTACATCTGTTTTTTTTCTTTCCTAGGCAGTGGGAAAAGGTAGGGGAAACCAACTCTTCTGAGAAAAGAAAAGAGAATTCCTACTCACAGTTTGCTGTGTTGATATATCACAAATCACAAGTATGAGTCTGTTATACGGCACAACACACTACAGAAAATTTTAATAAAAATAATGGAATCAAAAAAGTCATTACCGGGGCTTCCCTGGTGGCGCAGTGGTTGAGAATCTGCCTGCCAATGCAGGGGACACGGGTTCGAGCCCTGGTGTGGGAAGATCCCACATGCCGCGGAACGACTGGTCCCGTGAGCCACAACTACTGAGCCTGCGCGTCTGGAGCCTGTGCTCCGCAACAAAAGAGGCCGCGATAGTGAGAGGCCCGCGCACCGCGATGAAGAGTGGCCCCCGCTCGCCGCAACTAGAGAAAGCCCTCGCATGAAAACGAAGACCCAACGCAGCCATCAATCAATCAATCAATCAATCAATCAATCAATCAATAAATAATCCTTCCCTCTACTTAAAAAAAAAAAAAAGTCATTACCCCCATGGAACAGAACTGCAGGTGACAGAATGTTGGCTATTTCATGCACCTTTGAGAGCAAAACCTCCTCAAGTTGCTCCATTAAATACTATCATTTAAAAGACAGTTTTTAACATGAAAGAACAATCCATAAAAAGAAAATACAAAATACCATAATTTTATACTACAGCATTAAAGTTAATAGTGATCATGAACAAATACACTGAGAAACATAAAAAATGACTTTCAACAGTGGTCAAGAACAGCAATACAGCAAAACTGTTTTGCCTTAAGGTAATAAACTTTTTTTTCCTTCTGTAGGTTCCAGAATATGTATTAGGTATTTATAGATAAGATTATGTTACTTCAGTTATATAATTATAAAATCTGGTACTTTGAATTAAATTAAAGCGGCTCCCTTTTTATCAGTAAATTTTTTATTATTGATATATATCTTTACTATGACATCAGTCCCTGAGATTGATGATTGCTATGCTGGTAAAAGGGAGGAGCTGAGAAGATAAGATATGATAGAAGGAGATGCAACGAGAGTGTGAGAAAAATACGACTAATGAAACGGCAAAAGTAGAGCATATGATGGAATTGGTGATCTGAGTAATTGGTTAGGGTGGGGTGTTTGTTCAGAGCTCAAATCAAGACAAAATTATATCATTTGGGGTTTCATTTGTGTTATTTCTTGAGTAATATGTAATTAACACCAACATTTAGGTTTAATCAGAATTTCAATTGAAAATTACCTTGTTATAATGTTACAGGCAACATTTAAAAGCTGCATAATTAATAATACAAATTACTTAACACAGGGCACAAGGACTTTTAAAATACGTTATGAACAAGCTCAATATTCCTACAGCCACTGAAACACAATAATTAGTTTTTATCAGCTTTATTTTCTTAACTAGCAGTATTTGTATTTTATTAGACCCCTAAAAGCCCCTTCTAATGCAAGTGAATGCTCTCCGAACCTTCTTCATTGTCCTTGAAATGCAACACAAAAAGTAAGCACAATGGATACACACTAACTGAAGATATCTATGCCCTCCTCATATTAGTCGATGAAGAATGTCTTTTCCTGATGTCAGAACCAATGTGCATTCCTCATTTTGTTTATCTAAGAAGAGTCTTTTCCACTCTGTTTCTTGCCTTCAAAAGCCCTTAGCCTATTCTTCATTTCCACACCCACAAATATAATATGGAAATCTCACCACAGAAATATGTTAAAAATATGGATCTAACTGTTCCCCATTTCAAGGACTCAGACTGAACAGGTACAGAGTGTTTACTCCCACCAGGCCAGAGATGGAGGATACTCACACTCTACCAAACATGAAATACTAACATACTTAACAGGCATCCTAGGAAAACTCTTCAACAGGCACAATGGAAAAGCATTCATACAGTCAAAGTTTGCACATTTACCCATAGCTAAGGAAAATGCTATATAAATGTTCTCTTTCCCCCTCTCCCTCCCTCACCACACACACACACGCATCTGCATCTCTTTAATTCTTTCTTTGTTTCCTATCACGGGCTAGCTTTATCTGACACATGCTGGTTCTGAGAGATATAGGTGAGCATAAGTAGGGAGACTATGGTAAAAATGTAGAAATACGGTATTTGGGGACACCAGAACAATAACACAAAAATATACAACAATGATGGACATGTAGCAAAAAGTCACAACCTTAAACATTTGAAGGTATGGAGCTAAAAAAAATAAAGAATAAAAAATAATAGGCATTTTAAAGCATTATTTTCAGAAGTCCTAACATGTCACTTGGAAAAATAATTAATTGGTTATAGCCTACAGTTGAGATGAGTAGTTGGAAGACACTCTTCCATTTAAACTTTGGCTGCAGCCCTGATCAGTTGTCTGACTTTGCGTGAGCCTCAGAAATTCTGAGTCTCCATTTCTTATCTATAAAACTGGATAACATATCGTAGTAGTTGCAAGTTACATGTGTTCAATTATGTGATGAACTTATTTAGAGGATGCCTGATATAGCGTAAATGTTCAAAATTTGTCAATACATTATGTTGAAATACCCTTATCAATAATCATAACATGCCTTTGGAAAGATAATAACAATAGAGCCACTGCATGGGGGAAAAACTGGAGACAGATCAATATGAGAAAAGAATTCCTATTCTGATGTCTTGAAATAAAATATCATACACCTAGGAAGAGGAAGTGTCTCTGTTAGAAGCCTCCCTTTAAGAGCCAGGACCTGGGCTTCCCTGGTGGCGCAGTGGTTGAGAATCTGCCTGCCAATGCAGGGGACACGGGTTCGAGCCCTGGTCTGAGAAGATCCCACATGCCGCAGAGAAACTAGGCCCGTGAGCCACAATTGCTGAGCCTGCGCGTCTGGAACCTGTGCTCCGCAACAAGAGAGGCCGCGACAGTGAGAGGCCTGCACACCGCGATGAAGAGTGGCCCCCGCTTGCCGCAACTAGAGAAAGCCCTCGCACAGAAACGAAGACCCAACACAGCCATAAATTAATTAATTAATTAATTAAAAAAAAAAAAAAAAGAGGTAGGACCTTCAGATCTTGCTCTCTTGGTGGCTGGGTGAGGGTCCACGCTTTTTTGTGTTTAAAGAGAATTAGATAAAATGTGGATCCTACCATCTCTGGAGTTATCAGTGTTCAAATGCGCTAAGAATTAAATTATTCCCTCTTATTTATGAGAATATAAGGGTTTCTAATTAGAGGGGATACTTGGTAACACTAAAGATAAACATTTGTTTCATGAAAACAAAAATAAACTTCCGTTTGAGATTAAAGGAATGCTCTCCAGTCTCTTTAGGAAATACTGAGAGAAAGTGCAAAATTGGAGGGAGCACAAACATAATGAACATAGACAGAGCAGGGCAGCTTCTGCAGAGGAAGGATTTGGTTGGGCCCTGGGGACATGCTTTGCAAAAACTCTTGCTTCTGTGTCATGGAGATATGTAGGGATTGTAATAGCCTGGACCAGACCCAGTAGAAACAAACTAAAGATGTCTTACCTTCCATAGTACTCATTTATTTGTGATTTATATTGAATTACAAAGTTCTAGTCACAGACACTACCCAGAGACCACAATGGGAAAAGGACCAGAAAAGACTGTTTGACACACACACACCATTCCAGAAAATCAAAAGGACCTGCATGTTGGCACAAACAGAGTCTCTTGTTTCATGATTCCAAATGCTGTTTCATAAGGATAAACCGACTTTAAAACGTTGGAGGCATGAAAAATACTACTCAAAATTCAGCTCATTTAATGCTGCACCCTTTAATTTATTTTATTGCCTCAAGGGTGGAAAAGACATGTTCCTCACTGTCTGTGAGACAAGAAGCAGTGCCAAGCTAATGCTAATGGGAATTCTGTGGCCAGAGCCCACACGAAGACGTCTGTGAACACTCCAGTTTGAGATTTACCTGCTTTTACAAAAGAACATAATCATATGCATCCCAGAAGAGACAGCCTTTTAGCTTAAAACTATTGTCTGAAACATTACACCTACTCAGCCCTCTGAGAATATAAAATGTCTGAATTAAGTTCTGTATGGTACTTAATATGGAACTTTTAGTAACATTTTTAAACTCTCTCAATTTCCAAGTACTATTAAAAAAGCAACTTCTTTTGAAACTGAGCTAAAGAGGTGCATATTCGCTAAAGAAATAAATAACACAAGAGAAAAGTGACACATTTCGTCGAGTTAGCGCGTCAATAAACAATAAACAAATGTAGTGCAGGAAATATCTCCTCCGACCAAAAGTAGCAGAGCACCCCTGGAGATGCCGCAGTTGGTTTCGCTTTGATTCAAACTCCCCATGGGCTGGAGCATCTCGATATGCAACCAGCAGTTAGAAGCATTTTAGGTCTAATTTTCTAAAATTTCAATCTTCAAATTGGTAATTTCCCAAATTAGAGTTAGGACTGGGAAGAATTCTCGAAAAAACCTAAGATACTTTTAGTTATGGTTAAGTTTCACGTGTACCTTGGCACTTTTAATGAACAGTTTGTGAATCAACATCTGCTCGATATTCTGTAATAACCTAAATGGCAAAAGAATTTGAGAAAGAATAGATACATGTTTATGTATAACTGAATCACTTTGCTGTACACCTGAAACTAACACATTATTAATCAACTATACTCCAATATAAAATAAAAAAATTTTTAATAAATAAATAAAAAACATCCAAAATCTCAAGTAAATAAAAAATCTCACCAAAATTTTCCTTGCACAAAACAAACTTCTTCCACCAAGAACTGTCCACAATGACTACACCACTACCAGTTTACCCTACCATAAGAGCAAGTGGTTGATTTTTTATAATATAAAAAAGGCTCCAGCTGAAATTTTGTCTTTGTATCATCTAGGAAGATGCCTTCTAAAAATAGTTCACCTAGAGTTGTATAGATACTACATGAGCATTCATTGCTTTTTAGAGAACAAACTGCTTTTAACTATCCTCAAAAACTGAAGGTTTACCCATTTTAGTGATATATTTCACATTTTAAACTTGAAATAATATCTCTTGATGATAGCCTATGCCTCAGTTATTTTTATTAGGCTGACTTCTATGCTAGCCTCATTTCTAGCCACATAGTTGGAAAGCAGTAAAAAATTTTTGAAATATTTTATAAATCACACTTTGCATTAAATTGTCCTTACCCTTGTTATTGGTAAGTTTGTTTTACCACAGACTTTTAAATTGGAAGGCACCATAAAGTTTATAAATGAAATCTTTTCATTTTACAACGAGAACACTGAAGGATGCTGAAGTGTTTTCACAGAACTAGTACTAGAAATCAGGTCTCCTATTTCTCAGTCCATGCCTTTCCATCACATGTTAGATGAAAAGCAGCCTTACCCATCATTGATTCCTAGTGTTAAAGGTTGAAACAGAACTTGGATTTAAGGTAATAAAACCTACTATTTGACACTGCAAATAGTAATAAGAACTGCAAAAAACAGGACTAGAAAAGTTAGTCCAATTTTTCATGTACAGATTAAGGACCGAAGTTCAAGCAATTTGCTTGTTTGCATGTTTCAAAAAATTGTCCTACTAATCATCTTTTTAATTCCTATTATTAATAATGCAGCAGATAAAAGGGCTGATAGTATGATTATAGCAAAGTAGTTTTCAACCAAAATTACAATGAGGAAACACAAATGGCAGTGTTGTTATAAGTAGTCTTCTCTCAGATTCCAGATTATTCATTTTTGTATGTTCCACAAAATTCAGAACTGTTTCTGGCACAGAGCAGGCACTTAACAGTTTTTGTGAAATGTCAACATGTTGTATCAGGAAGCTGAAGAAAGGAATGTGATATTTTACAAATATGTGCTATAATGTGGCTTTACCTATGGTTTTTATGCTATTACATAGAAACACTGCAACTATTTGCAATTCAGTCATTTGAAAACTGTAATTACCTTAATTAATTTACTATTACTAGTTGTAATCCATTTTGTAATTAAAGAATGTTT